>NC_057767.1:31219854-31555802 GCF_010389155.1 Erigeron canadensis
TTTATTGGCCTCATAGTCTGAACGTTACCTGGGTTCAAACATGTTGAAATTGGAGCGAAATGGATGAATAGCCATATATGACTAGTTTGATGAGTCTAAAAACATGCCAAAAAAAAATAATTTGAATTTTACTTATTCTCTCTTAATTTTTAAACATCTTTGCAAGTCTACCAAACTTGTTACAGTATCATAATGAGGCAACAGTAGGGAAAGAAAAAATGCCCACGCCTTATGAGCAGAAGAGAGCTTTGAAATGACCCTGGTATCCCCATGATCAAGGTCGAGATAGGTTAACAAGCAACAAGATATAGGGTATGAATCAAAGGATAGGCCCAAAAAGCTATAAGAAAATGACAATAAGATTCCTAGACATCTCAACACTATATATAATAACGGTCTTACTTAAGGAGAGATTTATTAGACAATGAAACCCTTAAAGCCTTGATTATTGCCCAGATAATGATACCCAAGAAAGGGGTTGCACGATGTATTAGATTTTGGAGGATAAGAATCTTAAGTAGGTTTATGAGCTTGCACATCAATTTTAAAGAAAGATACAAAGGCTCAAAAATAATAAACCGACATTCTCCATGGACAAATTCATTACTAGACGGTGATGCCTTACCAATGCAACGATATTTTTATCCATCAATAGCAGGTAAAAAAATTTTAAAAAATACTAAGCTTATTGTTTAGTAACCTCTTATGGGTTCCTTTTTACACATTTTGTGACTCAAAAAACTATTTGTAACAGCTAGGTTTTACTGAGAATCCTACTAACATGACACACCAAAAATCTGGACAATCATAACTACCTTGGCCATACTCCCAATCAGCAGCAAAAGTAGTTGATTCATAATTTATATATTAAACATTAGGGAAAGGTTAGGTAAAACATACGGTACCTATCTTAGGTAAAGCAGGGAGAGATTATGTAAAATTCAGGGGGGATTATATAAAATTCGGGGGGTGGGGGGGTTGGATGTTTATCAAATTCAAAGGTTTAATTTACAACTTTTTTTAACATGGGTTTACCTAAGATAAGTAAAGCGGTGCAGTACGGATATTTTTCCCTTAAACATTATGATATAACAAGAAATCGTTGATGCAAGATGGTGATTAAACAAATGATATATTTAGGCCACAAGAGAGCATTGCTAATGGGCGTTTCTTTACCTAATAGAGAACAATCTCATACATCATTGTTACCAAAAAAAGATTTGATTAACTTCCTTAACGGAGATAAAATAATACAACACAATAGTAAAGTCAGGTTCCATATATATATCATTTTGTTTTTCTATTCAGTCACCTCAATCTGCATTTTACACCATAGTAATAAGACTCGCTATATAAAAAAGTGAAAACTTCAATCAAAATGAATTGACTCCTAAAAACTTCTTATAGGCTACGATTTCCAATCAAGTGACGATGCTGATGGTGGTAGCGGTTTGATAAGTCGAACACGTGTAATATTTGGGAATAGATGGTATTTATACCTGAAGATTGAAAAATTGTCGACTCATTACGCATGGAGATCCTTATCTGAGTTCCATACTGGTGGTTTCTGAGGACTGACCTCGCTTGACACATGCGTTCCTTTTTCGGCATTAATTAAAGGATCGCTCTCACTTTCATTAGTCTTCAAAAACATTAATAAAATTATAAAGTTAGTTGGCTTGTGCCTTGCGAATTTATGACATCTTGAAAGCAATGTGGATTGTAATGTACCTGAGAAAATTGCGTTGATGCTTCAGTGGCCTTTGGTTGTGTATCGCGAGTACAGAAATATGAATAGAGCCCCATACCCACAACGGCAATGAGAATTCCTAAAATGTTTCTCCAACTGAATGGGTCGTGTAATAGAACATAACCAAATGCTAAAACTAAACACGTTTTCAAGTGACCCAACACCTGATAAGTCACTGGTGATGTTTTCCCAATTACTAGAAAAGTACTGAAGTTGACAGAAACAGAAATAAGGCAGGAGAGAACGATAAACGCCTGCAATTAGAGAAAGTTTAGATTCACATTCAATTAATATTAGTGGTCGCAAATTGTGTAGGCCAGATAGCTTGGGTAATGGCTCAATCAAGGTTGGATCAAAATGTGGAACTTTCTACACTTGTCGAACGAGTCAGGTTTGGTTAACATGAAAAACTTTTGGCCAAAATGTTTCATTTCATATTGGGTAATTATCATGTCAAATATGATTACAAAATAAACATTATTTCAACAAAACAGTAATTAAATTTTTAAAATATGATTTATGAGGTTTTATGCACTGTAAAAACTGTGGCGCACTTTTGTCGACCTATCCATTTGACCCATTACAGGTAAAACATAAAGCAAATTGACCCATTCAAAATTAAATGGGTCAAAAGTTCAACCTCTGCTAAGAAAAAGATAGGTTGGTCCTCACCAGCACTTGAGGCGTGTATTTGAAAGAAAAAACGTTTTGATTCGTTAATAGGGCATCTAAAAATGGGCCTACAACGAACAGAATAAGAGCTTGATATGGGCATGATTGGTAGAGCAACTGTGTCGAAGAAACCTTGAACTTCTTCTGGATTGTATTTGTCATCTGTAAGCAAAAGATTAAGGACTGACAGTATGTTTATGCAATTGACTTGTGAATAATATGAGCAGAAAGATGCTGATGCAAGAGTAAAACAGATCATGACTTTTAAAAGTAACAAAAGAGTTCAAGGATACAATTTGAGCCACACAAGTTGTTAATATGGCAAGTACAGATAAAATGCTGCCCATGAGATTGAGCTGCAGGTCAGTTACTGTTGCGATTCCAACTCCCAAAAGCAAGATGGTTAACGAAAACCGGACTTTTTTACTACAGATGGATACAAGAAAATGTTAGGGTTAATATAGTATGCCAGTGAAGATAGTTAGAATAAGCCAATAAGGATCACCCTGTTTATCACAGGTGAAAGTTCCAACAATATATCTTATTAATGGATCCGTTATGAGTTGATTTTACCTTAAAAGGGTCACATAAGAAAAAAAGGTAATAGATAGAAGGGTCGAAGAGGCTAAAAGTTACCCAAAGTCTTTTTACAATGCATAGAGCCACCTAAATGGCACTCCTTTAAAAAATTTAGATTATACTGTAATACATTTGTTCTTAAACACATTATTATAATAGATGGAAAGATAGAAAGAAGAAAGTGTTTGTGGGCCCAACCAATCCTACCAAGCCTGGTATGCTTTGTCTCGCATTAAAAATGACGTATTTGAGGTCTTTCAATCTGAACAGGTTTTTTACCCTACCAACCTATCCGACCAGCCAAACTTCCCACCTCTACCCTGTATGTGCAAGCCAGCCCACATAAGTGATACGAATCAAATTCCAGCTAAAGATTATGAAATAATTTACAAGAGGCGCCATAAACAAGTCAGGGGGGTTTCTAGCAATTAATGAATAAGTGTGGTGCTGGGAAATTCATTGTTTCCTTAATTACGTTTAATTACTTTTTATTATTATTTCTTGTTGAATAAGTTAGGGATATTAATAAATAGGACGGTAATAGGAGAGAGGAGGGTATTGGAATTATTCTGGAAACTATTGTTACGGAGAGAAGGCTGCCTCTCGAAAGCATCCGACTTTTGTAATTCTTGCTCTATTTCTATATCATTAATAAAACTACCGTTTAAGATCTTATCAATAAGTTGCACCGGGTTTTAACGTTTTGACTTTAGCAACATGATTATTTTGGATTGTTTTAATAACATGTCAGTTATCGATCTTAAAGTAACAGATTTGAAGCAACATAAATGGTAAGTATATGGGCTGGAAATGTTAATACCCTGTGTAAGCAGATACAGAAAGAAACATTATAGATAATAAGTTAACCTGAATTGCTTGCTGAAGAAAAGTGTCTCCAAAAGTACGGTGCATGGGATGATTGCTAGTTTTGTCATCTACAATAAGACCATGAACACATATTAAGTCACGATACAAACAGAAACCTGATGCTCATTAGACTTGGAAGATGACAATCTTATACACACCCCAAGTCCCTAACACCAACATAATCTAATGTAAAGAGAATATTTAATTAGAGTTTTGAGCAATTGCACTTGGGAACTATATTTCTAAACAATAAATGCTTTTGGTGGTGTAGAAAAAAAGAACATTCTAGATATTTACCTGGTAAAATCCAACAGAATTGAAACCCAGGCTGAGGTTTAGAAGTCCAATGGAGATCCCATTCAATATACCAAAGCCCATGACAGCTCTTGAATCAAAAGGCTTGTGCTCAAAAAATTTCATCCATAATGCGACGTGCAATGAACAAAATGTGACCAAAAGATGCCAGCTTGTCAAAGTTGTGGCTGAGTAAGCATAAGTGAGTTTGAAGTCAACAATATAATCTAATGTAACATACATATAGCTGTCTCAAAAGGCAGGTTATCGTGAAGCAAAGACGGATGTTGCAAAAGCACCTTCAGACTTGGGAAGTTTCTATTTAACTTCTATAAAACAATGTAAACAGGAACAAGGTTGACATACTCCAAAGGTATTTAGTGATCAAAAATGTGCTTAACAACTTTACTTGCTCATTTAACGATATAGTGATACTTTATAAGTCATACAAGAGAATGTTAGCTACTATGAATACAGATATAATAGCAACATATATGACTAGATAAACAGGTATCAATGAATCATAGCACATTAGCTACTTTCAAGTTATCCACAATGTTTTCAGTCCTCATTTCCGCGGATTAGCTGATCTCTAGTTGTCCACATCTAGTGTATAAACCATTTGGTTCCGAAGAAAGGGCCATACGAATATACACCCGGGTTCAATCCCAATCTGAGCCACAATATTATCTTGATCTCTATCAGAAATACTAATTGGTGAGGTTGGATCAGTTGGTTGGACACCATTATAGCAGTTGGGATTACGGGGAAATCAACAATACTTTTGCAGGATATGGTGGGACTGGGGAGACTCTTTTATTACTTCTCTAAAGCATCTTTCATAATTTGTTTCACGTAGTTTACAATTGATTTATTGTCTCCAAGCCACACTTTGCATTTCTTTAGTTTTGATGATTGTCACAACTTTGGCATGTGTATTACTCTAGGATTACTGAGTTAGTGTGAGTCAATTATCAAGAACGTAACCAATAACCATTTTATAGCGTCAAAACGTTTGTAGAAAACAATCAGTGGCCTGCTGGAACCAGGGATTTGGGTATACTACATGAAGGTGATAAATACAGGACAAGTAATCATTATCCATAATCAGATTGTGTACTTCACACTTACTTTTACGTCCCCGGTCTAAAAAGGCCAGATGTAGCTGAATTGGTGCGACACTTACTATCAAGTCTTTAATCTTTACCATATCAAATCAAGCCCAAAATAGTCACCCATTAACTGGTTGACACGCTTGTTATATCAGTCACATCGTTGTTGTTTCCTAGAATCCTAGAGTTAATAGTATTTCAATAAACAGCACACTTTTTGCTATAACGACCATGCTTAGATCTAACGATAATAAAATTTCAAACGAGTTTCAAGTATCAACTAGAATCTCCAAATGGCATCAAATGCAAACAATTTTACAACTAGAATCTACCAAATATGAAGTACCCCAAACCATTTTAACACACAATCACCTAACAGGGCTATAAAAATGACATACAAAGGATCACTAGCTACGTTTCCTAACCGCAATTACTCATAACACACATTTGCAATCCATCCACAAAAATTATCATACAAACATTTCAAAAGTACAAAATTCTTAACAAATAACTTACCAAAAGTGAAACCAAGAGTGCTTATCAATGCCTTGTTACAAATCACGATAGAAACCGACGAAATCACGGATAATCCCAACGCTCCAACTGTTCCTAACTGAAACCTCTGCTGTCCTTCCCCCATTTTCTCTCTTCCTTATTCCTTATTATCTCAAAATCTAACCACCAAATAAACATACACAATTACACATATAATACATACATACATATATATATATATATATATATAAATCTAAAATCAACCTAACTTTCATAAACTAAATTAAAATAATTCATAAATATATAAAAATATTACCTCATTACAGTAACTTCAAAACAAGCAAAATAAACTTCAGATCTGCAACTCTACATTCAATATCACATAACAAAAAATATGAAATTTTAATAGAGATACATACATACATACATACACACATACAAATACACACACACACATATATATACAGAATGTATAAGTATAAAAAAGAAGTTAAACCTGAGATCAGTGTACTTGAAAGCGCGTTAGGTGAAAATTTTGATGCAAAAATATACAAATACAAATTGTATATATATATATGTATGTGTGTGTATAGGTATAGGTATACGTATATAGATATATGTATATGTATATGAATATATAATAGAATGGGATGTGTGTGAGAGAGAGAGTAGTGATGTGAGAGTGGTGTGCGTGTAAGTGTGTGTAATTAATAATGTGAATCTACAGAGAAAAGAAAGGGGGAAAATATCTTGTATTATTTTGGGATTTGATTGACTTATTTTTTTGAATGTGGTTTTCCGGCTGATTTTGTGCCGGTGATGTACTTCATCATGGACAATGGACGGTCCTGATCCTTTATTAATGTGTATTAGACATGATATATAAGGTAAAAATATTTTTTTATTTTATTTTTAATGACCAACTAAATAATCCTATATTATTATTAAAAATATAGTCCTTTATAGATTAAATTACACTATCAATTTTTACCTTTTAAAATAAATCAATAAGCTTTTCATTAAATAAAAACATTTTGATGTAACGTTATTTTCTTCATTCACTTTTTCTATTCACATTTTTCAATCTATATACTCATTCAACGGTCTCATTTAAATTTTATCTTTCTATCTTAATATTTCATTCTCTTTCATATTTGTCTTTTTTGGTTGTTCTCCACTCATTTAATAACCATCTTACCAATTAAATCTTAAAAAGGAGTTACCCATTATTTTATTTTGTTAGAAGGAGTATTCGAATGAGAAACAAATAGATTTAATGTATGATTACAGCAAGTGTGGCAACATGAGAAACAAAAAGAAAGTTAACAGGTCGAGTATCGGGTTTCTTAATGGGGATCGAGTATCGGGTCAGTTTTGGGCAATATTTTATACCCGATGGTTATCAGGTCGGGTTCGGGTATGGTACTACCCGCCCCGAATCCGACCCATTTTCATTCCTAACCACCACCCGACGTTGTCTTTATCACTAACAGTCACCCCCACGACCACGTTGTCGCCGCCATAACCATTGTCTCATTACGTGTGTACCATGTTAGTAGAAATGCAAACATGAATTGATTTATTGGTTAGAGGTCATTACTTGAATGACCAATCCAGCCGCACATAACATTTCAACGTCCTAAATTACTTTAAATCTAGAAAAAACCAACAACCCACTCGCTCGTACTTCATAGGTACAATAAAAAGTTATTAGTAAAAATGGTTTGCCTCAAAATTCGAATCTTGGTCTAATGGTCTCCAAACAATTATTGTTTGAACTTTGTTTTCATTTTCTTTTTAAAAATGGTTAAGTTCTTGGCATTATGAACAAAATTTTAAATACTTTATTCTTATCACACATGTTATATTAGGACACTGCTAATCCCATATTATCACACATGTTATATTAGACCACTTCATCAAGATTCTTGATGTATATGCCGATACACGACATTCCTTCCTCTTTTCGCTTTTAGTAAATAAATATGGTCCTTTTAATATATTTAAGGCTTAAGTTACTAATAATTGCTTTGGTGGAAGATAGTTAGAATATTTAATACCCTATAAGTTACTAATTGTAGATCTTTATTTATTTTAATGAATTCATCTCAGTAATATATATACATCAATCAATATAACATTTAGTTCTATATATTCAATAAAGTAACTATTAATAACCTTGAAAAAAAAGTAAATTTATTAATGAATATGTATAAAAGTTATACGTCAATGAAATTTTTATGTAGTAATAGACTCAATATTTAACTATTCTACCATACATTTCTATCAATTTATATACTTTCATATCTACTCGATAAAGATGATATGCCAGAGTTCCAAGAACCACGTAGACCTGATTATGGGGAAAAAAAAACTAGCAAGTTGGCAGCAGTAGCAAGACGCCTTGTTTCATCATCATCAAGTCATTCGAACAAAGAAGCAAAAATCGACTTGTTAAACGAGACAATTAACCGTATTGCTAGTCTTCGTCATCAAGAACAAAACGACTTCAAGATTTTAGGAAAGAAACTAGAAGGCTATTCGGGTGAACAACTCAAGACCATGCAAGTTCTCCAAAGGCGAGCGATGGAGCGTAACATGAAATATGTGAACGGAGACGAAGACAACAATGACGAGGAGTAAGGAGTAATTTTAAGTGATACCTTAATGTTTATTTAGGTTTATGGTTAATGTTTATCTAGCGTTATGTTTATCTAGCTAATGTTTTAGGTTTATGGTTAATGTTTATCTAGTGTTATGTTTATCTAGCTAAATCGTAACATGAATTATTAATGTATCTTTTAGGATTATGGTTAATGTATTTCTAGTTTATTATTAATGCATTTTACTTTTTGTTTTTAATGCCTTGTTTCTATTATTACTAACATCTTTTTAAAAATACATTATTAGGAAAGACATAATTAAAAATTAATATAGGTGACATATTAAATAAATAAAAAAGTGTTGTTCTACGTTCTGGGTGGTTCTGCATCCATAACTGTCTAAAGTTGATGAAATGATGAAAACTAATGTGGCGCTAAGATGACATTCTGGATGGTTCTGCATCCTGCATACATACCTCTTACCATGTAGGACCAAGTAAGTGGTACAAGCAAATATTTGAATTTATTAAAAATTATATAACTTTTGATTATTTCTAGTACAATATATATTCAAATAGTATAACTAAACACTTTTATTTTATCACAGTAATTTGGGTGCTACAATTCTCGATACTTATTTTAGCTTTTTATCTAAATATAACTGATAGTTGTTTGAAGTTTCTACTGATAGTTCGTGTATTGTGTGTATTGCTTTTTGTCTAAAGATAATATGGATTCATGTTGGTTCCTCCACGATTGTCTTGAGACGGTTTGTAGCTTCATTGCTTACGGTGTGGTTAGTCATTAACAAATCATTGCCAAATGTTCCTAGGTTATCATTCCTACTTTTCATCCACCATATCTATATTATTAGAACTAAACAAAATCTCAAATGTGTCAATAAATACGTTTTTCTTAATTAGTTAGAACTCATGTCCCGTAAGTCACTATCCTCACGTATAGATAACAAGATATAGTTTCGACACTAGTCTTTAACAAATTTTAAACTTGTGATATCTAGCGTTCATCTATGGGCTGATGTGTTCACATATTTACTCACTTGCATAAACATACAAATGATATATGTTTATGTTTGTATATTGAAAAGTTAAATTTGACTCCCCAAAAGGTTGCAACTTGCAAGAGTGCAATGGTCAAAAACGGAACAAATTAAGTGGGGTTGGCTCATTTCATTTTAAAAGTTTGGCTATTTGACCTTATGTTAGATGCAAGCATAGTAGTTAGTTCAGGATCATATATATCGATATATCCTCCATTTTTATTTATTTATTTTTTTGCCATTAATGCTACTAACTTAAAGATTTGTTTTCTTTTGCTGTTTGTGGATAAATCGTCTTAAGAGTTAAGAAAATCATGAATGATGTTATTGACTGTATGAATCACTTTCCATCAAAATTACTATGGTGAACAAGCAATGACCTGGCGAAAAGAAGTCTTATCTAAGAATGACTGTACAAAGGAATTACCGTCAAAACAGCGTTTCTGGTTAACCAGTAAAACATCTGGCATTGACTTGTACAGAAGAAAAGTTGTACAAAATGAGAATCAACATGAAATTTGGTTACTATATGTCTATATCTATAATACGAATATACATAATTCACGATTCAGTATTTGAAACCAATGATAATAAACCAAACTAAAAACAGTATATATGAGATTCTTATAGAGGAACTAAATCAAACCGACAAAATATGGATGATACGTGTATATGGGTTTAAGAGATGGAAGCAACAAAAAATATACATGATTACACAGAGAAAGCTTCTTATGCTAACGATCTCAACCAACCAAGAACTCCAAGGAGACCAGCATCTAATACTGGTGCCTTCTTTTCAAGTCCTGCAATGCCAAATGTATGTCGTTTTAGTAATAACATTTAAAGATAAGAGTACGACAATCATCTTACAAAAACCAGCGTTAGGCTTGGTACAAATCGTAAAATCTCACTGAGAGATTATTTATTAAAGTTATCTAAGTTTATTTATCTATGTTAATAGGCCAAATGGGTAAAGAATTGGTTAAACAGGTTGATCAAGTCAAACGGTTTAAAAGGTACCCACAGTGTATTCTTATGTAATGAACCCCTTAATCAGTTTATCCATATTATTAGATTATTACTAGAATAATGTAATTTTTGATCATATTTGACACACTAGTTATTTCTACAAAAGTTCAAACTTTTTAGAAGAAGAAAGTGTTTCACGTCAAACCCACTTGATCCGTGTGGACCATGTTCAGGATATTACCAATTTTGAAACTTTACAAACAAGAAAGAAATATAGGTTACGCTTACCAACGTCAGCTGCTACCCGGTGTGCACACATTACCCCAGAGAACGCTACAGCTATAACACCTTGTCCTGGAAAACAACTATCGCCCACACAATAGAGACCGCTTATAGCCTACACAGTTCAATACAAAAAACAAAGTTAGAACTAAAGTGAAACAATCATTTAAGTGTGAAAAAGCTTCATTATCACAATCCAAAATTTACATGCATCCAATTCAAATCCTTACGACACTCTGAAATGAAAAGCCAATATGTATCTCAGATTTGAACTTACAGTGGTATTAAAAGGCATTCCCAGCAAGCCCTTGGGCACGCTACGTGGCATTGGCCCGTATGTGCCACTATCACGAGCCAGGTATCGTCTGTGTGTCTTTGGTGTGCCCACCTGTCAATGTTCGTAGCTGTAAGTTGTTGAACATTTTCATCTTGTCGGTATCATTTATATGAAGATCACTTGATACTAATATCAAATACATGACAAACTGAATAACATAAAATGCAAGAGGAACGGAAAAAAACTATATCAAGCTACAAAAGGGTAAATAAACGATTAGTGCTAGTCAACACTAGGTGCAACTAGTTAAATTTTTTCATTAACTTCTCAATTTACTACAAAAAAAAGACATATGAACTCAATAACTGGTTTGAGAAGGAAGTTTCTTTCAAAAAAATATTTTCAAGCAAAAGGGGAGCGTAGTACCTCTTTAAATTCAATGGAGGATTTGAGGCCAGGAAATAGTTTCTGTTCCAGTCTGCAGATAATTTTGTCTGCAATAAGCTCCTTCTTTGCCTCGTAATCTTTTGTGGAAAGCCCCTATTTTATTACAAAAAATAGAAAATATAATAAACATGCGATTTGAACGTTAAAAATGTATGTAGATATGGTAACATTCTATCTTCGTAGGTGTCAGATTTAACTGCAGAGTTTTCATTTTTAGAAGGTATCCAAGCTAATATTACATGCAACAACAACAATAATAGCAATTGTAACCAATCCTGGCATGGGATGTAGACAGTCTTACTTCTAGAAGAAACTCTGCCCAAGCTAACATTTTACCTATTTGTCCTAATTACATGTTATTATCAGAATTGATTTGGATCCACAGGTTTGTAATATCTATCAATACTTCCATAATCAGATAGATATACTTGATTGCCCATTGTAAGCATTGTTGACATATTGACAGTAATCCAAAAAATTTCTTCTGTTTTGTGATTATTCATAGGTATTTTAGACATTTTACTAGCAACAAAACACTATTGGTACCTATTATCCTCTTGTAATTGTTCACTGTATTTATTTACATTCGCAAGATTCTTTGTTTTGTCATTATTAACGAGATCTTGAGACATATCAATAATAATGGAATGTTTCTACGACAAAGGTACAGACGTACAGTTAACCATTTTCCCAATGTAAGCATTACCTGTTATTTATGGTATCAGTTTTTACTCCAATAAAAACATGAGAACCCAATCCCACGCATATGCGGAGTATAGGCTTCCTAAGTTATATAGGCAACAAAAACATTTTACTTCAGAAGCTAAAGGTACATGTTTTCTCATTAAAGCCGTTTAACATCTTAACATAACTGAATATTCATTATGATCCACGAAATCTTGGATGGTACATTAGAATTTTCACTAACAACCAAACACTTCCATAGTCAAACTGGCAAAGCGTATTTGCTCACTGTCAGAATTAACTCTATCAATATTCACCCACAATTTCCCTCTTAGTAGATCATTGAGAACGGGAATATTAGGCATTTTGCTAACAATGGAATGCTTCCAGAGTCAAGCTATGGTACCTGTTTATCACGCATTGTGATCTTTACCGCTAATGGCATAGCTATTATGATTCACAAGATTCCTCCCATCTCATATGGGTATATCAGCCATTCCACTAACAATCAATCACTCTAGAGACGAGTTGCAACGTATATCTAATAATCGAAAATTACCTGCCAATCCTCAATGGAAGAAGTTGTAAATATGTGCAGAATATGACGCCCTTTTGGAGCCAATGAAGAATCAAGTATAGTAGGGATACTTAAAAATACACTCCCATACGGCTCCTCCAAGTTTTTCCAATCATCCTACATGGTTATAACAAATCGACAAATGTTCTCTGTGAAACTAGGCACAAACAAGTCGATGTGACAAAATGGACCTCTTGATATACTAACACATTGAAATGGATAAATCTTGTACCAATGTTGGGAAACTCACGACTCGGATCGGCTCCGCAGGGTGGGGAGTTGGGTGTTTTTTGTTAACTCGGGGAGTAATCGGATTGCGATTTTTATATATAGGTAACAATTTTTGAAATTATATGTGATAAAAAAATTAGAAATAAAGTAAAAAATTCAAATTTTGACCTGATCTGGCTCGAGTTGGTCCGAGTCTGACCTAACTTTGACCCCGAGTTGACCTGACTCGACTCCCCGGATCCCCGAGTCAGGAGTACTCCCTGAGTGCTCCCCCAGCCGATTTTTACAACACTGTTTTGTACTGTTTGAAATGGGTTGGGTCAGGTTGACCCAAACATATTATGTATTAAAGGAATAATTATCAATCAAATTTGATTACATGATTTAAATAGTAATCTAAATGGTTGAATATACTGATTTAAAATGTTAATGTATTAGAGTAACACTTTGAACAACTATCGACCCGTGCACCTTTTAAGCTTTACCATTTATAATTTACCACGACCGACCAGAGATAAAAACATAACTTTGATTAAACCATTCATATAGGAACAGGCCAAAAACTGCCACCTCTGTACATAAGGCAAGGAAATAAGTGAGTACCTCGAGAACAAAATGGTGGCAATCCGTATCCAGTGGCAAGACCTCGGCTTTGACCCCCATGTGAATAGAAAGAAAAGAAGGAGCTTTTACATAAACTTTTTGGAAGTTTTCTTCTTCTTTCGGTAAATCCTGTTTTTTCAAAAGTTTGCCTACAATCAGAAAAACAGATAATTAATCATTTGAAATATAACGCTTAAAGACAATTACAGGACTTAAGATACGCCAAGTGAAACCTAACCGAAAGTATCCCATCTAGTAGCATTTGAGATTACGGTTTTGGCAAAGAACTCTCTTCCATCAGACAACTTTACTCCGACCTACGACAATGCACAAAGCACTTAAAAAAACAGGAAAAACCTTGCTTTCTATACAGTCCCAATATAAAGAAGTATACATGAATGAGGCGTAGATGAAGATAAAGTCTTGTAGTTTGTAACTTTGTATAACTAAGATACTTCATCTCATGTAAGTTGCAATCTTTTACATGACATCAGATCAATATAAGGAATTGTCTGGAAACACAATAACGCAAATTTTATGAAATGGAGCGAGCAGTATATACGTCTAACGTGTACTATTTTAAATGATCGATCTGTACTCACTGCTTTCTCGTTGTCAATGATAATGCTTGTGACATTTGCCTTGTAAAGTATTTCACTTCCGTAATCAACTAAACCTTTTGCCAAGGATTTTGCAATCCCTCCAACACCACCGACAGGGTAATTAATGCCCCCAAAATGTCGGTCACATAACACCTAATAAAAACAAAAGGTCATAAACATGGGTACTAGAACAAGAATTGATCAAAAAGGAAGTTGATGTTTACCATGCTTGCATTGATCATAGGTGTCTGTAATGCATTAACTGTGCTCACAATAAAACACTGCACGAACCAAGCATTTATCATTTAAAGAACATAAGCGTAACAAGCGAAATATTCTAAAACCTATCAGACAGTATTGGCTGACCTCAGCATCTATGAACGAGAGCACTTCAGGATCTTTTATGAAGTTGCGAGCAATGGTTCCAGCATTTTGTGGCAAATAGTAAGCTACAAAAGACAACAATGACGTATAATAACTTGCATTAAACTAGGTTCTGTTTTCTATCAGTTTTTCCAAGCCTCATCTTAATTTTTGGAATTAAATGGGACCCAAACAAAATGACACGTATCTTTGCTTTTCTCGACCACATAAAGATGACCCGCAAAATGACATTGTCAATAATCAAAGAAAGGCCTAACTCTCAAAGTAGTGATGTTCCCCCAAGGGTTCGATATAAATCAGATTGATTAAAAGCACTATGTGACAAGAAGTTTGACCCCGTCGAATTTTGCTACGGAAATACCGTTTAATTGCCCTATGCCTGTTTAAGGGAGAGATACCAATTATTATAACTTTGTGGGTCTTCTCTATTAACCAGAAAAACTAAATCAACGATTTCAGGTCCTATTAAAGGGATAGATGGATATGCATTTTGAAAGTGATTAGTGCAACTCGGAACCAGATAACCAGTTGATAGACATTTTAGAAACATTGGAACTTATAGTATTATCATTTATCAATAAACAGATTCGTCTTCTAATTATCAGAACTTATGAAGGTCCAAAAACTGGAATTTCATTCCAGCTCCAGCAGAGATATCTAAGACCACATTAGATTTAGTTATCTACACATTTATTGGTCACATTTAAGATATATCATTTTTCACGATCATGTCCATTATAGTCATTTTATCTGATAATTCTCAAATAGCTTTGTTGAACACTCAGAGATCTGATGATACCAGCAAAAGTAGGAACTAATATAAGTGAATAGGAAACTGGGACACGAACACAAAGAAAGTACCTAATGTTAAGCATTCCACGGGCTTCTTGAAAAACTGACCGAAGAGGTATAAAGGTTCCTCAAGAGACTTGAGTTCCAGTGAATTCAACGCATTGAAAATCTGTTACATATCCAAAAGAAAGTAGTTTTTAGCCAAAGTCTTGATTTAACACAAAGTGAAAAAAAAAACTAGATGCTGCAATCACCTTAATAAAAAGTCAAAACAGACCTTCCAGCATACATCGTAGAATTTCAGAATTCCTTCCTTTTCATGTGGGAATTTACTAGTGAGTTCAGAAACGAAATCATTATATTCTCTGTGTACTTGGACTGAGAAGCTATTAGGTAGATGAAAATGGACAGTGGTTGGATCGGGTATCACCTCCATTTTACACCCAACTGCCGCTAATGCTTGAGTTATTAAATTCAAATTTCCCTATGACAAGAGCGAACTAGTTTAGCATGTAAATCATTTGATGGCTAAATGCATGAACCAATGTCATTAAACACCATAAATTCATTGTATATAGTTCAGCATCGTGTCTTTTCCTGTATAGTCGTTTTGAGTTCATTTTCAAACAAAAGTTTCATTCTTTAATACAATTTTCGCCAATTTCTCATTTTTTTCAAGCCTAATCTTCACGTCACATGTAATTATATATAACCAAAGCTTATACCATAAAAATCTTACGTATCGTATAGATTCATACCACCAAAATCATTACTGCTACCTGAAGTTGCAATACTCAGTTTAGTCATTAGTGTATTTGACAAAAGCTTTCTATGATTCTGATATAATGATAGTATGGGGTCAACATAAGCAGATTTGGAAGCAAGTAAATAGTTTGCCGAAAAATGATAATTGAAATAAGACATAAAATTACCTTGGTTTCCCTAATTTAAACACCTAAATATATGAGTAGCGTAATGCTTGAAACCATAATAATTACAAGCTAATCAAAACACTCACTGAACTGTCAAGTCGAGATTTTCCAAATGGAATCTCCATTGACTTATAAAATTTCTCCAGCTCTCCATTTTTGTATCTAGAATTTGCTCATAATTGCATTTTGTTTTACCTTAACCAACATCCAGTCTATACCAATATAACGAAAATGACAAATAATGTACAAAATGATCGACAACATTATCTACATTCTACACTAACAAACATTACCATACTACATGAATATCAAACCAAACATTGCACGGAACAAAGTACCTTATCACTGAACCCGAACATCACAGACGAACCAACATCAAAAGTATAACCATCTCTCTCATAAAACCCAGAACTCCCACCAGGAATCACATACTTCTCAAGCACCAAAACCTTAGCTCCTTTAACCGCCAATTGTGTCGCCGCAACCAATCCACCAATCCCGGAACCAATCACAATTGCATCATAAACACCCTTACTCTTCCCTACCGCCACCTCATCTTTCTCCGCCACTTTACTAACATCCATAACTGACTTAACACTAACAGACAACAATTTCTGTCTTCTTTCAACTTTTTTCAAAAACCCCACTTCAAATTTACCATTATCTTGTTTTTTCAAGGGATTGAAACTAAAAAGACTCTGTTTTGACCATTGGGGCTCATGTAAAACAGTAAAATTTAGGGCTTTTAAAGGTGAAAAACAAGAAATTACCTGCCTTTTACATCTGGGTTCATAATAAAAACCTGAATTGCCCATCTGGGTATTCTTGAAACCATAAAAAGATTGAAAATTTTGAACACCCGTGTTCATTATTCCTGTTTTGCAGCTGCCAAAAGTGCCTAATTGCGTATTTGAGAGCAAAAGGTGAGTTCTTTCAGGAATTGGGGAGATGGGTTTTAAGAGGTGGGTTCTTTGGGACTTTTAAGAGGTGCTCGAAGAAGAGGAGGGGATTTTGGAGTAGTGACATGATTATGAAGATGATTCCAACCAAAATAACAAAAAGATTCGGTTACGAATGAGACAAAGGGATGTTTGGAATTTGATTATTTTAACACAAATTCGTTATTTTTCTTTTATTTTGCAAAAAGCAAAAATATTCAGTTCTAATTTATGATTTTATCTTTAACTTGACTTTGCTTTTTATAACGGCAAATTGGACTAATGACGAACCATTAGAGCATTATTGTGTACTAGGGGTGTTTATCGGTTCGGTTTTTAGTTATTCGGTTTATTTGGTTCGGGTTTTTTGTTTTTTTCATTTTTATTTTTCAAAATCAAAACCTAATTCAAAATAGAAAAATCAAACTGAAAACCAAATTAGAATTCGGTTCGGTTTCGGTTTAAAACCAAACTGACCAAATATGAAAAACACAAATTCACCATTTTTGTCTAAACTGACTTTAACCAAAATAGGTTCGTAATTCCGATTTTTCACCAAAGTAGTAAATTTAGACTTCAAACACGAAATGGATAAATAAGTAGCATAATCATCTAAATAAAAAACTAATCTTAGAAAGTACAAGAACAAATAAATTCTCTTTTATCATCATCATTATAAATTTTCAATCTTTGATCTTCAAGTTCTTCATTATTTTTCCATCCAATCTTTTCAAATTTTTCAAAAAGTAAATATAATAAACAAATAAAACATTTAATGTAAGAAGTGTATTAATAATGATGCATATAGAATAGACAAATATTAAATAATTATTGAAATACATGATAGTAATATAAGTATTCGGTTTTTTCGGTGTAACCAAATTTGTTATCATATACCTATAACCAAACCAAAAACCAATTATACAATTGGGTTTCGGTTACAAGCCAAACCAAAAACCAAATTCAAAACCGGTTTGGTTTTTTTCGGTTTTTTAAACGGTTCGGTTCACGGTTAAACCGGGTAAAAACCAGACCACAAACACCCATATTGTGTACGGTGGAAACACTTGATCACCTATTAAGCAATGCTCATACGCTAATTCAAAAGTAAACTCAATAAATAGGAGAAAACTCAATAATTAGACCCAAGGCCTTATGGTCTCAAGCCTTAACCCACTAGGCTATAAAAGCATGTTTGATGCCGACCTCGAATCCTATGTGGCTGAATAAAGAACCTATAATCATACCATTTAATTCGTTGTAGGTTCTTAGTTCTTTGTTGATGCAGGCCCAAGCCCAACTATTGAAAATCAGGCCCTTTTGTTTTTAGAAAATCAAGATAAAAAGAGGCCTCCACAAAAATGGGTATAACTTTTGCTAGAGGGCTCCGTTTTGGGCGTATGACCAGTCAAAACGACCGCAGAAACGAGACGCATCAAGCTGCAGGTTAACCTTCGAGCCCCGAAACGGCCTTTTTCTATGAGTTTTGGACAATTTTATATGGTTTTTTTCGGGATTTTTAGATTTTCTTTTTGTTATAACTTTCGGTCCACTTATGTTTTGAGGCTCATTCGAAATTTGCATCACTATTTATATGTATCTGAACATGGGAAGTGATCAGTTTATGTTGAATCAAAAATTCATCTTTTTCCTCTTACACATGAGCGTGTTTGTGTGAAAAACCGTAAATTTCGGTATTCTTTTTAGAATCAACGAATTTTAGAAGAATTGTTTCTGGGTATTCATAGAATCAACATAATCAATTATTTATCTTTATTCCGTCTGCGTCATTCGTTCGGCAATGCCAGCCTTCGGCGTCCCTTTAATTTTTGTCTGCATATATGTTCTCTAGTTTTGAGGTGATAAAATAATGATATTTAACAAGTAATATAAAGAAAAGTTGGGTCATTAGTTCACCCTTTTATGTTCAGATGTGAAATTATGAAAGATAGATGGATTCATTGATGCACTAGTGACATATTCTTTTATTTTTAATTTTAATTTCAGTTATACAATAGAATAAATTTATACGATATACCTTAAAATACCTATTATTCTACAATGATAAGTTAATTTGAAATTAAAAAAGCATATACATTTAAGGTTTTTCTTATTAAATAATACTTAATCGTAAGAAATTTTTTTTTTCTTAGACTTATTTATTTTATTACTAATAATGTATATTTTATATATATATATATATTTGAATAAAAAGTTGCTTAAAAGATAATATAAGTATATTTTAAAGTAGAAAAGAAAAATGAAAAAGTAGTATTCTGCGTTCTGTATCGTTATGTATCCATAACGGCTCAAAACTGATAAAATAATGAATGATGATATGGCGCTTAGGTGGTATTCTGGATGGTTCTTGATCCCTGAACCATACCTGATGCTCTAAAGCCATTGACAACTTAACTTTGTTTACTTTGATTGGACAGATTTGGGTTATGTTTTATATTTAACTTGTCAAATTTTACAAAAATGTACTGGATTAATTTACCAAAATCATTTAGATTGCATTGAAGTAATGTATTTTTTGCTTGCATATTTAACACTAATAATTATGGATTGCTCGAATTTAGAACTCAAGCTTTAGGCTTGGAATTTAGAACTCAAGCTCATCAAAATGAAGGTCTAAAATGATTGAATTTAGAAATCAAGCTTTCAGTTGGTTTAGGAAGTGCTAAATACCATTTGTTTTAAGCTCGTTAGTCTTAGATTCAAGAAAACGGGTGAAGTTGAAAAGGCTCTTGAAGTGTGAAATCTTCCTTATTTTCTTGTTAATGAAACGTAAGTTTATATGATGTCTTAGTCTGTGTTTGTAATAGACTAGGTCTCGTGGGCATGGCAAATCATGTGCAATAGTTTTTTTTGGCACAATGGTGGGTTTGTATGTACTAGTCAGTCATGTTGCTTGAATATTTTTGAGTAATTTATACAATTCACATGGGGTATAAAGTATGGTATAACCTTTTATAAAAAAAAAAAGCGGACAAATTTTTTATCATTAGGGACAAAAGATTTTCTAAATGCCCTTAGAACCACCGTCTACCCAATTAACCAATTCTTGACTCAGAAAATATCATAGACGGCCATAAAAAATTTGAAGAGATCTGAAAGACAGGTTAAGATATGATACATGAAAGAAGATAACATAAGCACGTATGTTTCACTTGATATAAAACACTTTATATCTTCTTAAAAGTGTTAAGTGTTAACCCTCGTATAAAAAGAATACCTCGACCTACATACCCGTGCAATATGCATAGTACGGCCGCTAAGTAGGCACAAACACAAAAAGAGTTTTAGGAGTTCTGTTTCTGGGCGGTTGCATTGAGATGGCCATCATTCATCATTTACTAATTAAAAGAAGATTGTGTAAAGGTACTTTAATAAATTCAAACCGTTTTATATCTATTCCTCCTAATTATAAATCACTTCATTCGAATTCTTGTTCATCATCTTTAAATAATAATAATAATAATCGTCGATCATCATCGTATGATTATGATGATAACACGTGAACGATGCCTTGAAATCGTTCAATGTGATGATACACCAACGGCCCGTTCCCTCTGTTGTCAAGTTTACTGGATTATTGCATCATGTCGTTACCCGACTGAAACAATATTCTTGTTCCCTTGATCTTTTTAAACAAATGTGTGCATTTGGTTTCCATATTAACAAGTACACCGCTCATATATATTGGCGTAAAATGTTATTATCGATTGCGTCGCACAAAACATGGTCTTACGGTCTTGGGCTTTTGCTTCAAACAAGGTGTCGAACCTCATGTCTCCACTTGTAATACACTCTTAAAAGGGTTCATTCGAGAACATAAGACTCATGAGGCAGAACAGTTGTTTCGTCTCATGAACAAACGTCAACTATGTGAACCTAATCTAGCCACCTACAAGATTATGATTGAAGGGCTTTTTAAGGTCGGATCTCAGTATCTCACTATGTGGCCATTGGTTTGCTTAGGCTTATCGATCATGGAAGATTAGGCGGTGGTTGTAAGGTTGATATTGCTACGTATAACTTCATCTTCGATAGTCTCTGCAAAGATGGAGTGATACGTGATGTTTACCGTCTCTTGATAGAAATTACTAATGACAAAGGCATCACACCCAATGTGCACACATACAACTCTATGATCTATGGCATTTCTATATTAGGTTATTGGGACGACAAGATGTTTGATGTGTTTGAGGAAATGGAGACTGAGAACGTCCATCCGGATGTCAAAACCTTTAATATTATTGTTGATGCACTCTGCAAACAACATAAGAAGCTTTTCCCTGATTCCAAAAGACTAAAAAATAACTGCAAAATTTTCAAAAGGGTTAGCATAGCAATTATAAAAAGAAGCAAAATCTTATCCTGTTTCGGATTAAGTTTTGGTCCTAACAAGCGGCATCAAGTTTTAGCCCAAATGTGGAGGGTGCAGGGTGACAATGCAGTTGCACAAGCCCTTATTTTAACATGAGCGAAAAATTAGACAATCGGTGGAGCCTTGAATCGGAATTTTTTGTACGGATACGACGATTTTCAGCCCATTTTCAGCCCATTTTTTGTACGTAACTGAAAGTTCGTATTTACACCAAATGGGTCGAAATTTGTCGTATCCGTACAAAAAATTCCTTGAATCGACAGTCTCCCTGATGTAGCCTTGAAGTGTCGAGTTTATGATGGATCAAATGGACTATTGTTGGAAGGAAAACTCAGTAGACTTGCGTTTGAAGAGTTTGTATAGATGTTGGTGTTGTATTGGGCTTATATTTGTTCTAGCAGAAACACATATGAGAAAGTGTCATGTGATTGATTGTTCCATTGAGCTAGCAAGGTGATTACCACTATGAGACATGACTTTTAAAATTCTGAGTGGTCTAACTATATATATGAAAACTGTCAGCATCTATACCAAATTATACAATGAATCGCGAAGTAAGATTAATTTAGCATCACAATTAATCTTCTATTAGCCTCTCTTACACCACATTCTTGGGCCATGGAGTCAGACATTCCTTACTACCATAAAACCCACAAAGCAATTACTTGAAAACAATACACACATACATGTGAAAAGATGTAAAAAGCTATTAGTCGTTACATTTCTCTAATACTACTGAAATTAAAAATTCATCACAATATAAATTAAGAATTATTAATTAAAAATCATAATATGATAAAAGTAGAATTGATTTTTTATTAACTTCTAAGATCAAGAGGGTGCTGTGCTACATCCACCATACAAAAAATAAAAACACCAAAAAACCAATTTACATTTCCAATAAATCGAAATCATCTACATTCATTTGACAACCATTAAAGTTAGTTTATCCCAAAAAAATCTTTTAAATGTGCTTCAGCTATCCCAAGAACCCGATTAAACTCACCTATAGCGCTTCAGCTATCATATATCACTATATTAACCTGTAAGATCATGTATCACTATATAAAGTCACTTTATCTCAAGATTTCAAGTAATTGTGTTTTAGCTATCTCAGAGCCATCAAGATCATGGTATCTAACCCTTATGCAGTCTCTGCCTCTACCTTTACGAGACTTATCACTTTTTGCAGCCTTGAAGTGCCCATGATAGCTTCTCCTTGGAGCTTTTTAATTTTCCAGGAACACTGAACTCTGCCCTAGCCAAGTCAGACTCATTTTTCTTCCATCGTACTACCATGTTTATGTGGTGTTTCATTCTTTCCCTCAAATGTTTTTCTATTTTTACCATGATGTTAAAATTTCTTTCGCATATGCATATGTTGGCTTAACAAAATCTTTTTGAGTTTTGACTAAACTATAGTTTAGTACAATAGCAAAGATTTCATCAAGCCAACATATGCGAAAGAAATTTTAGGATGATGGTCTAAATGACTAAATGGAAAAACATTCGAGGGGAAGATGAAAGCCCATAGAATCATGGAAGTACTATGGAAAACTAATGAGAATGACTTACCTAGACTAAAAGAGCTCCAAAGAGGAACCAGTGTAGGCACTTCTGCGCAGCAAAAAGTGGTAAGTTTGTTAATGGTATGGGGCAGAGACTACAGAAGGGTCAGAAGCACAATTACCTGAATTATTGGGATAAAGTGACTTTATATGTTGATATATGATAGAAGAAGCACTATTGGAGAGTTTAGTTGGGTTATTGGGATAGCTAAAGCCCATTTAATTGATTTCTTGGGAAGCTAACTTCAATGTTGTTATACGAATGAAAATGACTTTGAATTTGTGGGAATGTAAATGGTTAAAGCTCTATAATCATGATTTAGTTGTTTTTTTTTTTTTTATCTCTTGTATGATAGATGTTATATGTGCCTATCAACACCTTGCTGATCTTAGAGGTTAATAAAAAATTTATTGTGCTTTATGAAGTTTTTATTAGATTTTTAGTGAATTTTTTTTAATTTATAGCGTGAAGTATTCTTAATTTATGTAATATTAGAGCAATGTATTGACTAATAGCTTTTTACACCTTTTCATATATCTTTATATATATACTAGCATGGTACCCGTACAATGCGGCGGTGATAACATTAGTTGCGATGTGGTGACGTCAACCGATGGTGATGGCGTCGGCATCAAATGGTGTAGGTAATTGATCCAAAGATATTTGATTTTTAGGGATGATGAATATTTTTTAAAAGATTATGGAATGATTGTGTAACTTAATTAATTAAGGGTAAAATGGTAATTTTGCATGTCCCAAAATTAATTAGGGGTTGGGTATTGTAAAATAAGTATTAAAGTAAAACAAATAGAACAAGATCTTGACCCTTAGATCATGGTTAAATTGATGCACGAAAATTCACAAAGCTATTGACGCACGATGATTTTCATGATTCACGATGATTTTCAGTGAAAAGAAACCTGTTGTTTTATTTGTTTTACTTTTATACTTGTTTTATTTTACCTAAAACCTATATATATATATATATATATAAAGATTAATTAATACAATCAATAGTTTAATTTTAATGTAAAAACAAGATAAAGATTAATACAAGAAACATTTACAAAGTCTTGATAATGAAAACGAGTTGATTAATGATGATGAAAACGATAAGATCTTGTTACCTTTTGTTGATTAAAACCGAATCAGAAGAAAATATTGGAAAAAGAGGTGATTTTCGAGTGAGGTTGTAGAGAGAGGTTGGAACATATAAGGGTGTTTGTGTTTTTTGTTTGAAAGAACGAGCATGGTACCCACGCAATGCGGCGGCGGTAACGGCGACGACGGTATAGTGGGGTTGGTGACGCGTGGTGATGACATCGACAATTGGCGTCGAGTGGTGTAAGTTGATGTTAAGATAATAGAACTATTTTATAAGATTAGGACTTCGAATGTAAATTAGCAAGATAAGGGTTTAGGATGTAAATTAATTCATTATGGGTAAATTTGGTAATTTATAAAAACCCTTTCAAGGTGGGGTGTTTATTAAGGACATTTTGGTAATTTCGTATGTGACATTTTGGTAACACTTTCCATTTTGAGGGGGGTGTATAATCTTTAATAAGGAGTATAGATGGAAGAAGTGAGGCGGGGTGGTGGGTTTGGTCTGATGGAGAACAATTAGTATTCTCTTATTTAAAATGACAAGATTCATAATAATCGACCACTAAATTGCAATAATGTATTAAATATTTTTGAAAAGATTAAACATAACTTAAAAACATTTATTAAACTAACATTTCCTTCTTATGATATAATCAAAAATTTTCTATACGCAGATGATTGTATTGTAATGGGAGAGTGGTCATTGGACAATATCAGGAACATTGCCCAAGTTTTTAAAGTTTTCAACATATGCTCGGGCCTAAAAATTCATCTCGGCAAGTCCAATCTATTTGGAATTGGGGTTGGTGGTAACGAAGTGAATGACATGGCGAAAGAAGTTAACTGTACAGCAGGTTCCTTACCATTTAAACACCTTGGTGTTTGGATTGATGCTAACATGAACAGGGCGGCCAATTGGAATTTCTTGGTGGATATTTTCGAGACAAGGCTTTCAAAATGGAGAGCTAGTTCCCTGTCTTTCGCGGGGAGGATTACACTTCTCAAATCGGTACTTGAAAGTCTTCCCCGTATTCATTCTCTATTTTTAAAGCACCCGGTATTGTTGTGGATAGTTTAGAGTCAATTATGAGAAAGTTTTTGTGGGGGAGTTCGGTGTCGGGAAGGAAAATTCATTGGGTTTCGTGGGAAGTTATAGCATCCCCCAAGAGTATGGGTGGGCTGGGAATTTCCAGATTAAGAAACACAAATGTAGCATTGCTTTCTAAATGGGTATGGAGGTATAAAACAGAGAATAATAGCCTTTGGAGACTTGTTATTAAAGCAATACATGATACGAAGCGAGGGTGGAATCATATACCTATGAACAAGTATTTACCAGGGACTTGGAAGAACATAGTTAATTGCGTGGAAGCTCAAAAGGTCAAGGGGATAAGCCTCAACAGTATGCTACGTGGGGAAGTGGGAGATGGCAAGGATATTAAATTTTGGTTGGATAATTGGGTGAGCAGCGAACCTCTTAAGGTGCGGCTCCCGCTCTTGTTTAAACTCGAAAAGAATAAAAAGGCTTTGGTGGCGGAGAGGTTCAACGAAGGGGAGGGCAGTTTCAATGGAAGATGGGAATGGGTGAGGAATGTTTCTAGTTTAGAGGAGGTGGGGGAATTAGAGGAGCTTGTTAGGCTGCTGGACGGAGTTGTTATGCGTGGTAGACCTGACAAATGGACCTGGAAGGGAAATAAAGATAATGTAATGACGGTAAAAAATGTAAAAGAATTTCTGTTGGGAAGATTGGATGGTAGTAACAGGTCCGAATTCAAGGGGTGTAATTGGGTGCCCAAGAAGTGTAATTTCTTCATGTGGAGGGCTTTGATGGACCGGATTCCTACCATGGCGGCCCTTCGAGCCCGTAATTGTTTTGTTGGGAATCAGGTGTGTGTACTCTGCGAGGAAGGGGACGAGACAGTGGATCATTTATTCTGTGAGTGCGGATTGGCAGCAAGAGTGTGGCACGCGATTAGCTGTTGGTGCAAACTGCCACCATTTTACATATTCAACGTTAAGGATCTCCTGGATTTTCATGAGCACCAGGCGAGGAGCAAGGAGGAGAAGGAGATCATTAAAGGTATTATCACGATAAGTTGTTGGAGAATATGGAAAGCGAGAAACGAGATCAAGTTCGACAATGGCGTAAAAAGCGTCTCGAAGATCCTCCAAGACATCAAATCGTTAGGTTTTTTATGGTATAGGACGAGATCAAAACATAAAAGTATTACATGGAAAGATTGGTGTAATTTTAAACACTTGTAATTGTCGTACATAAGTATACCGCCGGTGTTTTGCCGGGGTGAATATTAATAGAAAGTTTACTTTTCAAAAAAAAAAAATATAATCAAAAATTTAAAAATTGAATAGTAAGATAGTAACCATTTTGCTAATAAAGTAGTATCGGATATAAAACATTTTAAATAAACTTTAATAGGAGCGTAAACATGACACGACACATGTTGAATATTTAAGGACAGTTTAAAAGTTCTAATTTTCAAATCGAAGTCATTCACTACTTTAACAACCTAAAGATTTTCCTCAAATAGTTATAATTACACGAGTATAATACCCGCACGTTGCGACGGAATTTTGTTTTAAGAATGAGATGGATTCAAGGGTAATTTAGTCCAACAGTAGGGATGGGTATAGAAAGATGTATTAAGGCCGGTGAGGGGCATTTTAGACTTTTCAGTTTCTTAATAACTTAAAGCCAATCTCCTTTATAAAGGAGTATAGATAGATTAGCCAGGACATATTTGTCTAAGCAGTTCGTAACAATTCTTAATGGAAATATATATGTAATAAGTTGGAGGGTAGATTGGACATTTCAGGTTCTTACTCCCTTAAAGCCAGTTTGCTTTATAAGGGAGTATAGATTATTATTATTTTTACATGTATTTTTAAACACACAATAACCATTTAACCAACTATTATAAAATACACAAATATTATTTTATCTTCCATTTTAAAAACACACAAATACCATTTAACATGCATTTTGAAACACAAATACCATTTGACTCATCACTTTTAAAAACACGGATATCATTTAATCTACATTTGAATCTACAAATAAATCAGGCCTTCAGTATGACTTATGAGTCGAGTACCCAGATTTTTTGTGTTTTCATAGCCATTTTTCAAGTTATGTTAAATATCCAGGGTACGTTTAATTGTGTAAAATGTTTTCTACTGTTATAGGGACTAGGGATATAATTTTCCTAGTTCCAATTGAACCCAAATAAAATTTTCTTGTCAAACCTTTGTTGAGCCTTAAACTAAAATATTATTCTTATTCGAACCATGAACACTTGTACAAAATATATAAGTTTAAATCTACATAATAACAAATCATATCCATATATCATATCATAAATAAACATTTATTTAGGCTAGTTCAATACAACGTTTAGCGGATGCTATTCAACACCACAGCTTCACGACTAACCCAAAATGGACACAATTGGCAATAGAAAACTTTACAAATATAGATTACGAGTCGAATACATCGATCTTTGGCTCTGAATGACCAAAAGAGGCACGTAATGTCCACATCTTTACTCTAAATTCTTTCGAAAACATATCATATATTCATTCACATCTAAATCTAATACAGATGTCGCTATGAATATATGTCATGTTTATAAAGAAAGTATAACTTAATAATTTATATCTTCAAAGCAAAGCTCACATGTGAGCTCATTTCACTTATGTATAAATCAAAATTGGCGACCTTGGTAAGTCTGGCCAAACTGCCAACCAGCACGCACTGCGTTTAAGCTTGTCGTCGTCCTTCCATCACTAGTCGTGACTCTAAAAGAGAGACTCTGGCCGTTAAGATATGAATTGCTTTGCCAATTTTGACCCCAATTTCTTGACATGGCCTGCCATCCTGTTTTGGAACCTTTGATTGATACTGCGTGCACATCCCCTGCACCCCCGACGTTGCTGATCAAAACCAAGTTGAAGTACGAGTGACCGTGCATCGTGAACCTTATTCCTCCTCTTTTTATACATGGAACCCTATTGAAAGAAATTGTACATCAATGAGATGTAATGAAACCAACGGGAGAATGTATTTAAATTTAAATTATGTATAAAACAATTTGTATTATTTGATCAAACACAATTTGCATAAACTTGTGTTTCACCATATGGGTCGCTTGGTTCCAGGATAAAAAAGAATTTGATGGAATGGAATTTAAATGTCCCCGTCTTTGTCATGTTAATTTAACATGGTCATTTTAAATTCCATTTTACCAAATTTAAATACATTATGGGAACCAAACGGCCCAAACCAAACATATTAAAGTAATGTTATATTTTACTATATATAAAAATGGATAGTAACAAATAAAATGACCCTTTGTTTTAATTTACCTTCTGAAAGAAACAGGAACGATCCCAGCTTTGTACTTGGCAATGTGCAAGAAAGCAGGTTGAGCCATGTCAAAATGTTGGAGTGGTGGATTGCACCACCCACCATTGTTGCTAGGCAGATCAAAGTTGGGTGGACAGAAATTTGTGGCGGTGATGATGACGCTTCCAGGGAGGCACCATTGCGGATCATTGACACACTTCATCTCGTAACAACCACCGCAACTCAGCCCATTGTTGAAAAGTGCAGTACTTAGTGCCGCGGTGTTGGTACCATAACCTTGGCTATACAAATTTCCGTAACCACATGCTCCACCTACAAAAATAAATCAAAAAGAATTTAGAGACTATCTACAGTTTGATATCTATGGTGTAAAGCTACATGATCTATAGTTATTCCATATAAAATGAAATGGAACACACTTTTGATGCTTAGGGGTGGGAATTGGGTCATATTCCGTTAATAGGTTCAGGTTTTCAGATTGAGAATACCCAACCCAAACTCAACTTGATATCAAATTTAGGTGGGAAAACTCAACCCAAACCCATAAGGCCATAACCCAGTCAGCCCGAATCCAACCTGTCAAAAAGCAAGACCTCGCTCGGGCAGCTGGTTTTGGGCTGACATGCAAAATAGGTTGGTGGTTTGACTTCATGTCAAATATGTCAAATAGAATGCAGGATGGTGGGTTTTTTGGGTTGTCTCAAGTCAAATGGGTTAGTAGATTTACAGATTGTGGGGTTAATTTTGGGTTAAATGGGTTATGGGTCGAACTATTAAAAATAATTATTTATATAAACTTAAAATATTTTCAGGTTGGGAGGTTAATTAACTTAAATAATCAATTCGTTACATACCCAAAAAAATCAGGTCGGTAAAGAATTGCGACAACCTGTTATGAAAATATACAATACTAACTCGATTTTTCAGGATTGGGTCAAGTACCATCAGTAAATAAAGTTGATCGATTTGAGATCTCCAATGGGGCATATATATATGTGCATCTTAAACGAATGTTTTTGACTTTTTCTTTACAATATTATTAGCTATCCTATATATAAAAACGATCCAAAGTTAAAGATCGTGGTACGCATGTGTACGTGCATGCAGTACACTAAGATGTTTTAGCTCGACATAATGTATTTGTTGGCTGTACATATACGTACGTACTGGTATGTTCAATTCTACGTTGATAAATGTAAATATTAAGTCAGTATATATATATATATATATAATATCTTAGGTACTACTATAGACCTTTTTATTACTAGCTATGTTTATCAGTCTATGCATATAATTTTAAAGAAAGTTTTTTTGCTTAACACTTTACTGAACTATAATGTATAGCTAGAAGCCACTGGCATGTGATATTTGACAACAACAAAAAATAATGTATATATGAGTATATTTCACATTATAAATGCCAAAATATAAATACATTTTTTTTTTCACATGTAAAACTATATAACATAGAATGATCTTAGTAACATTACTTAATTATTACAAATTAACATATATAGAAGGTTTGAAATATACCCATAGTCCCGGAAGCATCAGCACCGCCATAAAAGGTGGCGTGGGCGCTTTGCCAACCGCCATAGTTGGCCGTTGCAGTGTGGAGGAAAGTAGTGGTGATGACCAAAAAAACCATAGACATTGTCAAAAAAGACATGTTTAATTAAGAGATGAATAAGCTAGATTGAAAGAAAGTGAATTGAAGTGGCTTGTCAAGTAAATGAAGGGTTGGTTTGTATTTATAATTAAAGCAAGAAACCAATTAATTATAAATAATGAACCACCGTATGGCGGAGGGAGACAGCGGAGCCGGCCAGATTCCGGTGGGTACGAAATAAGGCCAAAGTGCACATGCAAACTTGTCTTTATGTGGTGGATGTTCTTGTGTTACAACATGCAAGTTTTAGTATTTTAATTAGTAATTAAATCTTATTCTTTGTATGATTATATCAAGATGTTTGTTTGATTAGGGTGATCACAAATAATTTAATTATGTATTAATGTGCTCATTTGTTAATATATATTTTAACATATAATTGGATTGAGAGATTTCAAGTGCTAAACCTGAGGATATTACCAGGTAAGGCAAGATTTTTATTTCCCCATGGTTTATTCACTTCAAGGACGTCAAAATTAAATACAATGGTCAATGGCTACAAATATTTGTAGTACTAGTGTGGTATTAAATGAACAGAAAAAAAAAAAAAAAAAAAAAATAGAATTGTGGCTACAAATTGAATAATGAAAAAAAAACATTGAACCTGGTGAAGTTCCGTCTATATTAAAATATTCAGGTTGCGTTCTTCTGCTTGTTGTTAAAACAACATAAGCTAAAAAAAATGTAAGGTGAGTGGGAAATGGACACGTGTGATAACATATGAAATACTTTTCGTGTGGACCAAAGATTAGTTAATTGTTTGATTAATCGTTTGATTAATCTTATAGAATCACAAGTAGCATAATATCGATCGACCGTCATAGTGTCATGTATAATAAAATCACACACAAAGTTAACATTTTTTAGCCTTTAATCCTCATGAATATATAAAGTAACTGTATAAACCAAAATAAAAAATAACTGGAGAATATATTCATTTTTGTTGTTTGATAATTATGAATCCAAAACTCAGTAATAATGATGTTATACTGTTACTTCAGAAAAACATATGAAATAATGAAGTGGCGTAGGGCCCTATGTTACCATGTTACGCATGTCAAAATGTTGGTTGCATATGGTTGATTTTGTTTGCTCCAATCACATGTCAGAGAGGTCTATTATTGTTACTAAATACTACTATTAAATTAGTTTAGTTATATTCTTATAAAACTTTAAATTATAATGTAGTGTGTAGATTAAAATCTTTCTAGCTCATTAATGCTCTACCTCTAATTTTGAAGTACATAAACTAGTGCTATGAACTTGCACTTTTATAAACAAACTGGATTGGATAAGTGATTGGAGCCTTTATCTTTAGAGACAAAGGTTATGGGTTTGATCCTCATGCCCAGAAAGGCTGGAAGTCTTTTTCTACCTTTGGTAGAACCTGGAAGCAGCCTCTCTACCTTTGGTAGGGGTAAAACTGTCTACATCTCAACCTCCTCCATACACCGTCGAAGACGGTATTTGGGACCCAAAACCCATGGAAGACGGCATTGAGAGTTACTTACTTACCTATGAGAGATTAGGAAGTAATCAATATTTTTAATTTTTTTAATAGTAAAAATTTTAAAAATACATTTCTTGTTTAGAAAAGAAGTTACAATATACAAAATCAAAATTAAGCTGCTTTAGCTATCTCAAACTAGTGTTGTGAACTTGCACTTTTATAATTTCATAATTAAGCCAAAGCTTTTTCGTATGTTGGACATACACATACTACAATAATATCAATACAGTAAACCTCTATAAATTAATACTCGATAAATTAATAACTTCGATAAAACTAATAATTTTGTCGGTTCCAACTTGGGACCAGTACAAATTTGGACACGAATCAATAAAATAATAAGATAATAATTTTTTTAAAACCTCAAAGTAAATATATAGGTCCTATCAAAACTATAAATTAATAATTCTTTAAATATTCTAAAATTATAATATTGTTTAGTAAAATATGAATCTATAGTCATTTGTTTTTTTTTTAAACTTTAAATCTATGTTGAATTTATACTTCAATTTCTGCATTGCACTTAAGAGTTGAGACATTATCGCAATAAAATGTTGTGAAGAGTTGTTAGCCGCTTATAGTGCTTATTTCCGAATGATTGATTTCAAAATTATTGTCTTCAACTTCATTATCAACTAGATTTTGAACAGTATCCATCACAAATTTTTCAATGCTTTGAACCTCATAACATTCATTCTTTTCACCAGAATAATCTCGCAACTCATTCACATCCGTTTTGAGCTAATAATGCATACCCGTAATCAAGCTCTCAAGCTCACGAATGTCTTATTCATAGTTTATATCGTTTAAATTACTTGAGCCGATTGAATTCATGAAATGGATTTTATCGTCGAATGCAATTTGCTTTATACTCTTGTGTCATTTAATGTGTGAATGTACATTACATACGAAAATTTTGAAAGTGATACATGAACCTCTTTAAATTAATAATTTATTAATTTATCAATATAATAATATCTCGATAATTTAATAAAATATCTCGGTCCCAACATTATTAATTTATAAGCTTTTACTGTAGTATATTATATATAGTGCTTTCTACGTCATATTAGAAAACATTTAATTTGTCTTAAAACTTGAATTTTGATGAGAAGAAAATTACTAATTGTTAACATGACTTGATAAATTACTAATATGGGGACAAAGGAAGTATTAATATTATAAAGTCATTAAAAGGAAACAAAATCATTATAAATTAAAATAAGAATAAATATACTAATTCTTTTTAACGTCTAATTTTACACCATCAATGACCACCGTCCAAAGCCAATAGTCGGTGAAGCCGCCACCATCACCATATGAAACTTTTGATATTTTTTTTATCTTAAAAAATTGTTAGTCCTAAAAAATAGATAAACTAATCATCTTTTCAAGTATCACTTGAATTTGAAATCTGTATTCATCTAAAAATCCTGTGCTTACATTTCCTCATCAAAACCAATGTCCTCAAAGGGGTTTTGCTTGAATATGCCGAAATGAACCGAGTAGCAAATGTTTTAACAAAATGCAGGGTAGAATGTGGATAACCGTTTGAAAGCAATCGGGTCATTGATTACATGAGCAGCAGTGGATCCTATGTTAGATTCACTTATGTTGGTGTTGCAGCCCCACACACGAACTGCAAGCCTTCGACACTTTGGGGATGATTTTCTCAGGTAAGTGTTGTACCAGTTTGATATATCGATCTTTTGGAGGCACTTGACTGCTTCTGCTTCTTTTGCAGATAAGTCAAACATATACCTGCAAGGATATATATAAAGTGTTTCAAGTAAGCTACTCTAGTAATTTACTGTGCATCACAGTCGCACATAAAAAGCGTGGATGTTAAGTAGTTTTAACTTCTAAAATTTTAATGCCTACCAACGGGTCCACCTACGAGGCATGTTGAGATGACGCCCTCTCATTGATCAGCATAATATATAGTATTATCATAAACAAACTGATTATATAGATTTTCTTCTCATATTTAACACGCTGACAGTTTGTAAAATCATTTAGAAATGTGGATAAAAGGTGTTCAGGTTGACCCAACTGGACGGATTTCAATGAGTAACAAAATTTACTTGATTTCACTTGAACCCATTGTGACACATTACCCACATGACCAATCCTCATCCTCCTATTTTGCCACTTCTAGTTTACATCAACAGGCTTAATGTCATAGCATGCTTGCAATTTGTAAACGTTCAAATAGTTATTCTGAACCATAAACAAAAGTAGAAAAACAATACCGTATATCATATGGACAAAACTTTACCTCTGGTCTATAATTTGACCCCAGTATCTATTTGTTTCATAACTAAGAGAAGGATCCTTCTCTAAGAGCTTAGCAATCAACCCGCTTTTATAACTCTGGAAAGACTCATCATCGAGTTCACTCTGCAATATCAGCAAACAAAAGATGATATCAAAATATCATCATATGTGTAATAAACTAATAATGACAAGTATAAAGACATAACATGTCCACAACAATCATCAAACAATCAAGAAAGAAAGATGATATGCTGACTAAAAAACCTAGTTACAAGAGTGTGCTTACCAATAAACCTTCCATATCATTAATAAAATTGTCAATTCTCCCTTGCAGATATACAGGACTGTATTCAGAAGATTGAACCTGAAAACAGAATCCTAAAATCCGGTATGTTACCCTGGGGCTACAGTTAACAACATAACCAAGCTGCTCCTTTGTCCTACATCATACAAAAAAATTAGCCAATCAATCATCATGAAATCTAGAGGTGGCAACATGGGCAGAGTTCATAATGGATATTATTTGTACACGCCAGGTTGGGTTGATCGACAACAGTGTCATCAAAAAAAATTGATTGTATATACAAGATAGTTGTCAAATATGATTACATGGTCATTGCAGTAAAAGTAGTATAACATTGTTTATGTTTAGAAGCTTTCATAAATTTAACATATAATTTTGGCTACTTTGTTTCCTTTAAAGCAATTCCTTTTAATTTACCATTCTTTTCGTTAAAGGAAAAAAATGAGTAAATGAATCGAAATTGCCACATCTGGTGCAATTTCTAAACCCATAACCTTGACCCAACCACTACATTATACTTTTAACCTCACCATCATACCTAAGTTGATTAAAAAGTGGTTCTTCTACAATTTCATCTAAAAGATCAACCAGCGCTTTTGATTTAGCCAAATTTGAACCAACTTCTGGTTCAATCTGATAGTAAAGCTGAGACAAAAACACTCAGAGTCAGAATTAAACCAAAGACACCTTTTTATGGTGACAGCTCCTTAAAAAGTATAATTACGAAGAGCAAGTAGCAACTAATGAAAGAATTCAATTACCTCAACTACAGAGTTCGTGTCAAGCTTATTTTTTACTGTAACATCTCTAACTAGGTCTGCACTACAGGGTAGACATAAAATACTCTCCTTATGTCTCAATTCCGATGGAAGTGGTTGTACAGAGAAATATTTCTTAAATATTTTTGATACTTCTTTAGCTTCTTCTTCAAGTATATTTCCATGACAAATTCCCTCTATATACAACTGCACGTAAAAGAAAGTATTAGCAGAGAACGATTATCACAATATATAAAACCTTACAAGAGTACCCAGGGACCCAAAAAAAGAAAACATAAAGAAGTCACCCTTGATCACAAGTCGATTTTAACAAAGAGTAAATGTTGATTCAGATTATGCTTTATCTCTAACAGAACAAGCGGGTTATATACCAACATACAACTAGTTAAGATACACGTCCAAGGTTTCTTTAATTGTTCTTTTATAGCCAAAAACCTCCACACGGAAAAGGAAACTATTAGCACCATAACAATAGGATTAATTGCAATCATATTTGACACGACAACTAGTTAAAAACATAATTATCACTTATGGAGTTATGGTAAAGTGTTGTGATTCAACCCCAGTCGTTTTCATCATAAAGAATATCCGTCTTGAGCTATTACCCAACCTACCCATAGTGCCACCTTTACATTTGTGACTTCTTGTGAAGTCCAAGTCATAGGAGGAGCTTGGAATACCCTTATACAAGTGTGTTGTACTCTCACAACGTCCGAAACACCATATAGCAACTTAAAGTTCAAGTGGCATAGGGTCACAGGGGCAAAAAACATCTATACATACTAAAAAAGTAGATTTAATTGCAGACCTGGGAAAATAGTTCTGGAATAAAATTCCTTAAATCAGCTAGGGAGATGTTATTTAGCAATAGAAGCTTCTCATCAACATCCCAGAAACCCTGACAAAGAACTTGCAGTCTCAAATACGATGAATAAAGTAGTGGTTTCAGGTTGGCATTTCTTAAATTTCTCTCCATATCCTCTTTGATCACCTACAAAATAAAGCAGCAGTGAGCCATCAAGAAATTTAAAAAGCATAAACCGCATTTAGAGCTGCTTTGCAGTAAAAAGAAAATCTACAAGTCGAAGAGCATTACACTGGAGGGTTGATATACTTCAACGACATCAGGTCAGGTAAAATATATTAAACTATTAACCATAAGCTTGGTCAAAAAGCACTTTAGGGTGTGGGCATGATAACCAGGAAAATTAAATCCCCCCCCCCCCCCCCCCCCCTTTTTTTGCCCCCTTCCAGAGGCCAAAACAAAGGAAAATAGACAATGGAAAAGAACACATTCATGAGTAGTAGATCGAAACTCTAGATTATCTTTGTACATACCACAAACCGATCCTCCGTTGGCAAAAACGATTTGGCAGTTTCCAAAACTTTGGAAAGGAGCACTGGAAGCTTGTCATTGAACCCGTACACCTTTAACTCTAACTTGTCACTAACAAGTGATATAGAAGTTTCCAACTTAGCCACACTAGCCTACAAGCAAAAAGATCGGTCAATTATGTACAATCCTCTGGTTCCAGATAAATATTAATACTAAAAACAAAGCTAAAAGAGAGCAGAAAGTCGGATATTTGACCCACTTCTTCATCACACATACAAAGAAGAAACAGACAGACAAACAAACAGAATATAAAAAAATTCTTACCTGGTATATGATGTCATTTAAGTTGTCCTTTAGAAGTTTAAGAAAAAGCTCAGTCAACACGGCATTCTTTAAGTCACGATAAGCACCATTCAGTGTAACACGAAAATAAGTATTAGCGCGTGGAGATTGAAAGGTCGTATCGAGTTTGTACCAAAACTTCATCAACGGCTCATCAAGTATGCATTTTGGAGAGGATGCAGCAGTAGAATCAGAAGACATGCTTTTTGCACGAATGGAAAAATCTTGCGGAATAAATTCATTCTTTGCAGGTAGATGCAACGACGAATCTATTTTAGGAGGATCCCTCCATAGTTCCAAAAGAGACGGAGAGATACTTTCTTCTATATAATGTGATCCAAACCACGGTTCACATTGGACATCTAAAAAACAAACATAAACAAAAAAAAAGGACATTAGTGGAGTGGTAGACAGAATATGTGATTACAAGTCATATGTTGTGTTAGATGTGCGATTACAAGACGAGAACAAAAAGCTCATTAAAAAGATTGAGCCAGTATAATACCTTGCGACTTATTGAACGACTTTGATACTATATCAGTTCTCATGTTTTCTGGTGTGAAGAAAGTCAATACATGTTTGATCTTTTCTTCGTCCCACACTTTGTATGCATAATCTCCATATATAGTGTGCTCCGGTGGATAAATAAGCAGATTTGCTGGAATATCAATATAAAAATACAATTAAATATGTTATAGAAAACAAATAACGAGGACACATGAAAATCTTAAATTTTAACATAAATATCAAACAAGAAAGTAGGGAGTTCCAAACGTATTGGTCAGCAATACCCAATCCCGCCAAGGCAGGTGTGGGGAGGTGAGAATATGAGATGTATCAAAAAAATTGATATGAAATTTTTGATCCCTGTACACAAATGAGATGCTACAAACTTACCAAAATAAGAAATTTCACAGTTAGATATGTCTGAGAATAACCAAGTATGCATCCTACGTGGATCTAACTGGAGTCTAAAGTATCATTCAATAAGGTACAGAAGTCAACCCCCTTGATCATGGTGAGTGCAAAAGGGCAAAACAGATTTGCTAGTATTGATGTGAACTTGTGAAGGAATAAGTAAAAATTATTGCTCTAAAAGCAAGCGTGTAACATATAGAAAGATAACTGAAATAGATACCTGAAAGCTCAGCAGCATACTCATCCTGGGGTTGCTCCTCAGCAAATGTAAAATCCATATTTGCAATGTCCTGAAGTTCTCTATATATCCATTCTTGAGGAGGAACTTCTCGCAGCAACTTAAGATATTGATAAACAAAACCAATGACATCATAGATCTGCAATTCAGAGATCTTACTTTAGAGAAGAATTTTAAGAGTGACTTGTAGAGGTAGAAGCTGTCACTTGAAAGTGATTTTGTCATTTTATTTTGGAAAGCACACTTGAAGGCTATTATTAAGCAACAAAATCGTGAATGTGATATTACCTTCTCCAGTCCAGAATCAGTGAGGTTTATAGACATGCCGAAAACATATGCTACTGAAGATCGTTGCATTCCATCATCCCCAACACCAGCAGATATAGAAGTTGCCCACCCTTTATCCTTTAAGAAGAAGAGCAAGCTTCCTCTGCCCTCTACACATAAGTTTGATGTAGGTAAATCAGTATTTCCCCAGACAACACAGTGCTATCATTTATCTCATGTTGAAAGGAAAATATAATCAAAAGTAACAATGAATGTGATTTATCAAATGAACTATTAAGCAAAGCAATCATGCCTTAGACGATGTCCAACAACAAGGTTAACAAATTAAACATTACATTATGCAAGTATTAAAAAATATATAGTCTAAACCTAAAGTAAAAGACATACATACATACATGACATTAAAGGCATGCTGTTTACTAGAGTTCAAAAGCTGAATAAGTTCATCTATCAAAGTTTTACCAAGGAAATCTTAGTAACTAGGTCACGGTGTATCATAGCTCAGAGAAGCAGAACACAAAAGTACCACATAAGATTCCAGCCTGAGAAAACCATGGACACATGGACATGAGCCCCTTTCGATTTCAGAAGTAAAACCATAATCTAATTTTCCTAATTTGTTACTGCACATAAATAACTTGTTCAGTTAAGTACGATGTAACATTAAACAAATACATTCATAATATAATCGTTCTGAAGCATTACCATGTCCTATGAGATGTGCCAAGTAGTCTTCTGCTTTCTTTAAATAATCCTTCTGAAGACATGGCAATGTCCATGATAGATCAAGAATATGGACATCTTTAACGGCCTCTAAGCGATAAATTTTTCCTGCACTCCAAACGGAGAGTCCTGGTTTGACTTCTGACTTTGATGCATTGTTGGTTTTGACTTTACTAAATAGCTCCAAAACCCAGCTTTCAAGCACATCAAGACTTTCTGCAACAAAAGAGAAACTTCGTGATCATATCACAACAATGCATACACATAACTGAACAATACCACCAGTTAAGATTGAGACAGCATTTAATACAGCAACAGAAACAACACACTTAAAATGTGTCAGACAAAACCGGGTAACAGCACATACAACATTTTTGCAATTTGTGCAATAAAAAATTGGTGCCATGAACAATGCTTATAACATAAATGAAATGATTTTATCTATATGAATCACATTTGAAAAAAAAGTATTCTAGCATTGAAAAGAAATAAAACAGATCCTCCTATGAAACAAACTACGGCCTTATGTTATAATGATAGAAAACTGATTTAATGGATACAGCACTAAAGATTTATTATAACCTGATATGAACCGAGATAATGTATTAAAAAATTAACAAAAAATTAAGATACAAAACCACCATGCTTTCAAGAGGAAGTTGTCTCTCTCCCATGATGCCATATTCAATTCCTAAATCATGTAATTAAAACTAAGCATGAAGATCAAACTCCCAACATAAATATCTGACTATCATTATCCCTATTTTATAATTTGTCTAGCATGGAAATACCTAATGTCCTAATTCGCTAACCCATCCTAGATGCAATCCCGGGTGAACAATAACATCTTGGTCTAGGCTAGGGATAGCGATGGTCATCCGACTTAATGGACATCCATTAACCCAATCCACCATAGGTCGACATGGATGGATCAGATTGATAAATAATGGATGTAGATATGGATATCTGCCGCCATCAATGGATCGGATATGGATAACTATTTGTCATCAATGGATAACCCAATTACCATAAATAATACATCATACATACATTAGATATATCAATTACACATATACATACTTGCCCACATATAACTAAATTGTTCATCTTATTATTTTGAACTAAATACAAGACATATTTGAAGACATTGTCATATATTAGTAGTTAACGACTTAATGATAACCCATTGTTATATAAGGCTAACAAATAACGTCTAATTGGATTAACGAATCTATCTCATAATAATCTCATGAAGCATAAGCACTTTATATTGATTTTGAATCAACAATTAGGCTAATTGCATATAGATTTGGTTTAAGAACCTAGAGACAAACTGGATATTCAGCTTATCCTCCTTACATCTACTAGACAAAAATTGTATGCATAAATATTACTGTGATTCCAGCAAAGATATTTTTGATATCCAATGGGTATCCATTAACACGTTTCATTGGGTAGATATGGATATGCATGAACAAAACAAACTTAAATGGGTATAGATATGGATAAATATGATGAATAAATAAATAAATATGGATGTGGATACGGTTCGACCCGGTCCATATCCGATCCATTGCCATCCTAAGTCTGGTCTACATGCTCTCCAATTGTCTAAGTACACCATCCCATTGGCACAAACCAATTTTTGCAGCTTCCATTGTTTTACAATTTTGGTCAACTTTATGTTGTTACATACAGTTGAAACACAATGAACTTATTACTTGGTTGCACAACTTTTGTCAAGTTTAACAGAATATCCAAGGTCCAAACATACAACCAACAACTTAGTGACTTACATCAACAGTTGAGCTAAAAAGATCTATTAGAGCCTTTGTTTTATTTATATAGCATCAAACTTACCTCCTCCAATGACGACTAACTTCATCAATCCACCATGGTAGAAGTCATTGTATAATTTGAAAATTTGATCCCTTAAGTTGATTCCTTTCTCCATGGCATCAACAAGGCTTTTCTTGTTCCCTTTGATACAACATGGAATGAAGTTGATAAAAAAAAACCATAACAAAGATGACTAGCAATACACGTGAAAGCATGGACTGATAAAAGCCTACCCCAAAAGAATTGGTTGAAGGCATGACCCGGTGTGGCTGTATGGCATTGTAATTGTTGTAGTCGACAAGCATCACTTTGCAAAGCCTGATTAAATTCTGTAGTTTTTCCATATCACAAAATGAAAGTGATTTAGTTTTTGTTTCCATTCTAATAATTGATTATATATAGGGATTATCAAAACAGAAGAATATGAAGCTATGAGCACACCTGAATCTACAGCCTGTACTTCCCGATCCATTGCTTCAGCCTTCACTAAGGGTGAAATAAAGAACTGTGAAAATCTGAGAAATTGAAAAGAAGTGGATTCATATGTTAGAACTTTCTATACTAACATCATTATATGCAAACATAAGGTTATATGGGTATTTTGAAGAAGTAATAAGCATAACACAATAACAAAACCACACCACTTACAAATTACAATAGCTAGACTCTCACCAAATCTGCATGAAGCATTAGAGATGTTTACCATATACAAATATCTTAATATGTTCCATGCCCTCTTCCTAAAATCTATAGCACTTTGCACTAGAGAAGTTTACAATACACAAAAATCTTAATATGCTCGATGCCCTCTTCCTAAAATCTATAGCACTATGCACTTATGAATGTTATACCTATTTATGCACCTTGCAGTTGCACCAACAAATACATAGACTATGTTGGCGGTAGCGAGGATCAAACAAGATTAAAGAGAAAATGCTTAGAAAAACTGAAAATTTCAATCACGTAGTCCCTTACATTCCATATATTTGGTGTCTAATTGCTAAATAGCACTATCATCAACAATCAACAAAATTGAACTTGTGTCTAACAGTAGACAAGTCAATGTTGCTTTTCAGATTCTTAGCTCACTTTAAGTTTCTACAGTGCCTTAATAGGTTACAATACGACTCCCTAGTCCCTTTTAAGCTGGATATTGGGTAATACTCTCATAACAGACTGTGTTATGCAATGCAATGCTAAGCGGCATCCTACCAAAACTTGAATTTTTTTCTTACATCTCTTTAAACTAGATCAACAATGAATATATACAATAAGGTCTACATGATACCAAGACTCTAAGATAGCAACAAAAAAAGTAGCAAGAATTGGAAGAAGGTAAACCTGAGGATCGAAGAGAATGAAACAAAAAGAATGGAAGATGATTATTTTATAACGTTGATGTAGTACATAATGGCATTGCCAATATATCATTACAGGTTATTTTGTTGTCACTCAAACTAGCAAGCCTAGGAATTTGACAAAATGCTATACTTGAAATCAACCACAGGTGTAGATGAGATGCTGCCACATCTTTAAAATCATTGTATGGCAATATACTTGAATAGGATATTAAGTTACCTTCTCAAAGCACCCTCGAGAAATTCTGGTTTCACTTCAAAATGGTAGCAAGTATGCTCCACTTCTGTGTATGCATTCGATGAGCCTCCGTGCTTGGACAAGTAACTGTCATACTAGCAAACGAAAGAGTTAAAGAGGGAGGAAAACGAATCACAAAATTATTATGAAAATATGGGTTGTGGCATGATGTTTTGATATATACTACAGTGTATATAGAAGTCCAAGATGATACATATTTTAAAGTGTGCATAAATTACAACAGTTTCGAATGAATTATCTTCCTAATGAAATACCAACAAAATAGTAGACAGCGAGAAAAACCTCATTTTCATCTGGAAATTCAGCACTCCCCATGAAGAGCATGTGTTCTACAAAAGAAGTATGTAATGAGTACCATTAGACCCTCAAACAGAACAAGCCATTACATATTATCGTAACTTCTTGTGAGTAGTGACATTGTTACAATGACCTGATTATATGCAGTAAACTGAGTTCTGCTAAATGATTATTTATGTACTTTCATAGCAAAGCTTCAGACCCAAAAATCAATCTTTATATATAATAAAGAAGGATTGTTTTTTAAAAGTATTTTTAAAAAGATTATGTTGTGTCATGATCACACATTTTTTAAAAGGTTTTTTCTTTCATTTATGATGTCATATTTGAAAAAAATAAAAAATAAAAAACCTCACTTAATGCTTATTTAAAATTCCTAATTTTTTATTTGAAACAAATAAATCTTAATTTTTTCTATAAAATATTATGAAATGTCTTTTTATACTTTGTTAACGCAACAGGTGCTCTTATTTTACGTATCATTGTGTTAGTCGATTCACTATCTTCAAATCAAGTTATAATATATTGATAAGAAAAATTACATACATTCTTTTACATTTTTTTGGTTTTAAAATTTTGATTACAATGCCCAGGTTGAACCCGGGTTTCTTAGCTAGTAATATACCATTTTTAAGTCTGTATGCATTGAACAGAACATGGGTTTTCATAAACTATCATTATATAGCATCATTGATATCATGAGCCCAAAAGTACACAATTAAGAATGTATACATTATTGGGTAAATACCATACATCCAATCAAATGTTTATAAGTCTATTTAACTCCATATATAAGAATGTCTTCCATATATACACAACACACTGTAGTATAAATCTCAAATAAATATAAGAACAGGAACAAACCAAGAAAATGAGCAAGACCCTGTGCATCCAAAGGATCACAGAAGCTGCCCATCCCTACGCACATTGCTGCTGCAGCCTGCAGTACAACATCAATAACAATCTCAGCATAATTACTTTCACGGCAATTACTTAATTCCCACATTCTCTGATTATTTTCCGAAAATGTAAAATAACTGTAAAAGAATGACTAAATAACTCAGATGATGCTTGCCATCACTACAATACATCGTGAAAGCAAAAAAGCAAACTAGTCCTCCTTTCAAATGCTCGATCAGTTTTACAGAGAATTGAATATTGCCAACCTCAACTGGCCCACACTAGACCACCTTAAACCCATTTAAGAGGCGAATCATAGATAGTGGCCAAAAAACTGATCCACTTTAACCAAGAATTTTCTTTTGATGAATCAGGTTCCTCAATGTCACATGAGCAGGAATGCTTTCTAAATGCGCCCATCTTCAAAACTAACTAGGTTACACGTTGTAGGCCAAATATTTATCAATAATATTATACAAAACATTTACCCGCTTCCCCTTTTAAGGTTACAGAACACCAATCATATTGTGTCACATCATCCACTTTCTCCCCCGTCCAATACAAAGATACACACCCGTCTCTTAGACTCCCACCGCTGCCAACTACCACTTAATATCGCTAAAAATTGTCGAAACCGAAAAGAATGAAAAACCATCTAAACTATCCACCTCATCGCACGGGTACTAAACTACCATAGCACTCTATAAAAAATATTCCTAGTTTTACATTTTCAATTAAGACATATTAAGATAAGGATCTTGCTAACCAATGTTCTGACACGCAGCAAAACATAAATAACCATCCCGAAGAAATAACAATCAGCCGCCGTGTACAACAGTTTGCTTCTTATTAACCATACGGTCAGCAAATTACTTAACAAATCCATACACGCGTTGCCGCATAGACGTGCAGAACAATTACTTAGTTTCCACATATTTCTCTCAATAAATCCTAAATAATAGTAACTTAATAAACTCAATATTATACTTCATCACAGATAAAACACTTGCAATAATAACTACAATACTAACATTACTGATTATTCAAATAAATATAACACATTACTACTTATTAATTAAATAATTACAACATATATGATATATCAACATAAAATCAGCATTAATTCATCAATTACTATTAATTACAAATAACAAATAATTAGTTTAACCTTTTTAGTCTGAGCAGCTTTTCCTGCCACGTCATCATTATCATCATCTTCCTCATCGTCGTCGTCCACGTCATCGTCGTCGTCGTCCATGTCATCATCGTCGTCGTCATCGGATTCTTCTTCATCTTCGTGGCGATTTCCGTTAGGAGGTCCGTCGGCGTAAATATCGGGATCGTGAACGAGTAATGCGCATAAGCCGTTATGGAGCTGTATGTATCTATATAACCGTCTATCGTTAGGTGATTTTATGACGATCTCGTCAGACGAAAAAGTAATACCGGCGACCGTCATTTGATTGTGGTGAGTTTAGTTTTTGTGGCGACGTTTGTTTAGAAGTGGCGGAAACGAGGTCTAAACGAAACCTGACCTACTATAGATATACATACATATCTATAACTATAGGTATATTTATTAAAACAATATGAATATTTTTTTAAAATTTGACACATAGGTTTTTATCTTATGTGTCATTATTGATTTTTTGACAATATCTATTTATTAAATATTAAATAAAAAAAGATTTTTATATACAAACTTAAGAAACAAAATCCCTTATATTTAAGAAACAAATCCCATATGCAAAAAAGAAAACTAAAACCGTATAAACTTAAATATGAGTTTAAATTTTCTATATATCTTATTTTTTCTCTGTAAAGGCAATATTCTTTATCTAACTTTTTTTATGTTTGATTCATTTCAAATCGTATATTATCAAAATCGTTTCATTATAGGAATTTAAATATTTTTAACTAGATAATGATATCAAAATTTGATTCATTGAAGTTACGGGTTATGCGGGTTCATTTCTTTCATGAGTAGCAATTGTTTTAATAAAAACATGGGTTGTAATTACAATTATTCCTGATCAAATATGATATTTAGAGCAAATATGCAGCCACAAGATACTGTCAATCTCATTTAACCTAATTTTCACTATCCAAGTAGCACAACACCATTAGGTTTCTAAATATGTTCAACTAAGTTTAATTTTTTTTTTGGTATTTAAAGGTTGAACATTATATATATTATTGATTTCAATGTCAATATTAAAACTTTTAAAAAATAAATTTAATATCCGCACATCGTGCGGTAAAAAACCTTGTACTATCTATATCTATTATCTATATAAATAAACTATCTCTCTCCAAATTAAACACTCTACCTTTAAATTTCTTATTTTACCCTTTTAATTTACATTACCACAACAACAAAGGTAGAGAGACTGCTTCCATAGGGACCTCCAGCCACAAAGGAGTGCAAGACGGAAAATGAGAAATGTTTAGAAAATCATACCTGTCTGCCGAGAATCTGAAAAGAAGGAATACTTGTCTGTTGGGTCCAGCTACTATGCGGGACGACCGTTTATCACTAATTTACATTACCACCAAACACTTTAATCCTGAAATATCAAAAATACCCTTAAGAAAACCTTACGCCCAATTTGTCTCATTTCTCTTCCCTTCCCCTTAAGCTGCTCACATATTATACCAAAAAACACGCCCATAAACTTTTGTTACGCACATACATCCCCTTAGAACAGTCTCCCTCTAAAACACACATAGTCAATGCCCCCTAAAACCGTCGTCGTCTCCACCGTCTAAAACACACATAGCCATAGGTACGGTGATCCGGTAATCGCGCGGGTATCGCTGATTAACCAGCGTTTTTTCCTATGCTCCGCCGCATCACGCGAGTACAAGGCTAGTATATACTATACGTATAAATAAATTTCGGGTAACTTACAAACAAATTTTTACCATTTACTATTTACTAGACACGGACTCACACGGCTCTAGCTAGGAGCTTGTAAATTGTGTTAGAATTCCGGACTTTTATTTCAACTTTTTTTTTTCACATAAACTTTTATTTTAAAAATCTTTCTAGGTTTTAGAAGTTTTTTAGATCTAAAATATATAATTAAACACAACTATCATTTTAACAAGAGCTTACTTTTAAAAGTTTGAGCCTTTTAAGCTCTTAAAAGCGTCTTTATCAAACAAAACGCATAAAGTATTAACAATTTTAATTTCAAACTTGTAAAATTTTATAGCATAATATCCATTGAAAATCTAAAAAGATTAATGTTAAGTTGAATTTAAACAATTATGAAAATAAAGTGTTGAATTTTTTTTAATTAATTAAATGATGAAAATCTAAAACAAAATTCTCAAATTGATAAATATAAATTGTAATAATTATAAAAGAAAGAAAGAAACTGCTCAGTGCCGCCTTCTGCGGGTTTTGAGCAATACCTCGACGGTGTATGGAGGAGGTTAAGATGTAGACAGACCTTATCTTTACCTAAGTAGAGAGGCTGCTTCCATTTTTCTACCTAAATGATAGAAAGTGCCCTCCAACCTTACATGGGATGAGGATCAGCGTTGATAACTACAAGTTGTAATAATTATAAATTGAGTATTTAGTGAGGGTAAAAAGTGTAAAATATTGATGAAAAAAAAAATGTAAAAAAAATGTAAGTTAGTGAGATTTTTTCTATAGATATTAATTTAAATAAAATATATTAATATATTTGGATAATGATTATTATGATTTTGATTTATTATTAAACTAGCTAATCAACCCGGATTCAATCCGGGTAGTTAAAAACATGTAAATACAAGATAAAACAACAACAACAACAACAACACGACTCAATCCCTGCGCGGGGTATGGGGGAGGTAAGCTGTAGACAATCTTATCTCTACACAAAGGTAGAGAGACTGCTTCCATAGGGAACTCCGGCCATAAAGGGATGCAAGACGGAAAATGAGAAATGTTTAGAAAATCATACCTGTCTGCCGAAAATCTGAAACGAAGAAATACCTGTCTGCTGTGTCCAGCTACTATGCTGGTCAAACATTTATCAATCATGCGTCCTACCGATATCTTAGAAACATGTTTGACAATACAAATACAAATACGAAAGCAACCATATCGGGCATATTAAACACCATAAAAGTAGCAAACTAATACGTAACTCGAACAAGTAGTGGGAAACAACCAAGACAAACATACATATAAATAAGAAATGACAAAACCTGAAAAGATCCCGATTGAGCCAAGGCAGTAACTACTTCTAAACAACCTATGAAAAAAAAAGGACCTTAGGCCGCCTAGCTATCCTAATCCTCTCACTTGCTCTTCCAAACCAATAAACTAGTCATAAACCCCTAGTCCTCTGGATAAACTCTCATTAGTCATGTCCTCCGACAGCCATTTTGGGGGAAACAAACACAAGAGTAATCTCCCTCCTCGGTTTAGGCCTATCGAGACTCAAGGCCAAAAACCCCTACGAAAGGTCATAGAGAACCAAAGTCTACTTAATCTAAAACCCATATGCCTTACCATCTCCTTCCACTACCTCTACTTGGAAGCTCCTCTAACGCATTCGGAATTCCGTACTTCCACCTCCATCTACCTACCACTCTTCCTGTCACGTCAAAGTCCTCTGTAGCGTAGCTAAGCCACTTCTCTAGGCCAAACCCTCACAAACCTCCTTTGGCAAGGCAATATGGGAAAAGAAGACTATCTAGGTAAATACAAGATAAAAGTATTTGTAATAGGTGAACTTTGATGTTAATATTATTGAATTTAATACAACTTTGAACATAAAAATCACTTGAAAGATTTAAAATGCCGATATATTTTGTATACTTGAAACTTTTGGATATTTGAATTAGTACACATATAAAAGTGGTTTAAAAAAAAAAACAGAGAGTCGACAATATTAAGATGCGTGTACAATTACTAATAAAAGAACCATACTTGCGAATTGAGATGATGCGAGTCAAAAATACTTGAGAGAAAATAATACGTGAATATTAAATTGTAAAATTGGAAAGGAAGGAAAAGAAATAAAAAAAATGTTAAAATAAAAAGAAATACTTTTGTTATATGACATCATCTATTTTAAAAATAAGGTGTATAGAAAATTTTTAGTTTGCCACATCAACTTTTTACTAAAAATATCTTTTGAAAACAATTTTTCTTTCATTTATAATAGAGATTAATAATGACATCATCAATTTCAATGTGATAAAATCTAAAACTATAATTAGTCTTTTAGTATATATAAAAGATAATAGTACTCGTATTTAATTTGTAGTGGTTTGTAATACTCGTATTCAATAGTAGTATTTATATTTAATATAACTTTTAAGAGGTTTGTGTGTATTTATTATTTAACATGCTCATATCTTTTAAAAATCCCTTATACAATCTTTACATCTCTCATTTCAACCCATTTCTCTTTTTAAATTTTTAACCCATTATCTATTTTAAATCAATAAAAAAATATAAACGCACTAATATAATGTTATCTTAAATCTAATTCGTAATAGCTTGGAATGGACATTGGACCACTCTAAGTATAAAATGGTTTTACCATTGAGAACTCTAGCCACACTATTATAAAGAAAAGATAAACATGTATTTTCATATGTTAGGATTTTATTATATACCTTTTTTCTTTCATGTCGCTCTTGCTCAAATCAACACATGTAACATTCTCTCTTAAATCTTTATCTTATCTCTACTTCTTCTTGTCTTTTATAGTTGGATTTCTTCATCCCCGGCCACAAATTCAAGCAAATTTGTAGCATTCCACATCGGCCAGGAAGGGGAACAAAAACTTGCTTAGAAGGGGCTGGATACCTTTCCTATCAACGCATTTTGGGCGAAGCAAAACCGTGAGGTAGAGGCCAAAACAGACAATATTTGGTGGCTTGGGCTGTACAGGTATCAGAGCCAAGACTAGGTCAGTGTGCCAGCGAGAACGCTAGTACCCTAAGGGGGTAGATTGTAAAATCTCACATCGGTCGGGAAGCGGAATGAAAGACTCCTTAAAAGGGGCTAGATACCTTCCTATCAAACACGTTTTAGGATAAGCAAAACCGTGAGACAGAAGCCAAAGCGAGCAATATCTGATACGGTGACTTGAGTTGTTACATCATATCACCTGTGTTTAAATGTATCAGTTCTTTTAATTGTGCCATAACAAATGATTATTGTACATATGAGACCATTTATAACAGTAGAATAACGTTCATGGTCGATTATATCACTTTTATAATTTAGTACCTTAGATGTTAATCAGTGCCACAAACCTTCATTATCGAGCTTAAAAGTAATATGGAGGAATGCATGGCTTCCCTTTAATATAATGTATACGGAAGAGTTCGAAACCGAATATTCATATTTTTTGTAATGATTCGTATACATATAGCCTAATCACATATATGTTGAGACTCTTATGTCACACAATCCGTAATTCTGTCATAAATCTAGGAGTGAATTTCATTATACCCTCTCTAACCCATCTATATATCATATATATCCAAGTCAACTTGAAAATATCAAATTTCCCCATTTTGAATTTAAAAATATCATATATCCCCAAATCATCATTTTAATCACCATTAAATCTCAAAAATCATTTAATTATAGTTTTTTAATTTTGTAATAACTCTTATACTATCACAACCCTAAAAAATATTCTTATTTATTTGCTTAAATATATATAACCAAATCAATGTATGTGCTATGTGTCAATTTTTATTTTTAGCTTAGTTAAGCTAATAATTTGACAACTTAAACTGCTAGATTAATTTACTTGGTTATATCTCTTGAAAAATAAACTTGATAAAGACGTTTAAGCTTAATGGCCTTGAAACTTTATTTGAATAACTAGTCTATGTCTAAACGTTACTATGCTTAAAAACCTTAAAGCAAGAAGTTAGGCATGACAAAATATAAATTAAGCATAACAAAAATTGGCAAAATAAAAAGTCAATGGGGCCTCCTATTTGCTTCACTATGGTCGTACAAAACAAAAGGAAAGAAAGAAAGCGAGCTACTTGGCTATCCTAATCATCGCCAACATTATCTCCAAGTGATACAAACTTGACACCTCATTTTGTTTAACTTGAAGCCCACGACTTCTACCTTCCCTTTGTACTATAAATAGGGACTCCTAAACCCATTTCCAAATCACACCAACATCAACTCTATCTCTCATTCTCAAAGCACCAGCATTAATAATAATAAACAAGTTTTTAAAGTGGAAGTGAAAGCAATATATAAGGAATTTTGGCTAAAAGTGGTGGTGTTCTTCAAATAAACTTATTTTGATCCAAGCCTTCGTACGTTAGTTTGTAAGAATACTATAAATTTATTTGAATTATGATTATAATGCTTGTCAACTTTTTAAAACATAGTTATCATGCTTAAATATTCTAATGTATGATCTTTCAATATTAGAAGATGTTTCATAAAAATGTTGTACTTTTAACATGTATAAATCATTTTAAATATATATATATATATAGTAAAATTATTTTGAACCTATATGTATTTTATTTAAAAGAAAACTTTCGAAAATAAATATTATGTTGACAAGCCTAAAAACATTTTGATAATTTTTTTTTTTAAAAGATTTATGGCCATTAAATAAATTCTAAACATGTATAGGTCATACCTAAATTTGGAAAACAGCCTTCATCACTATCATCTTGGTGCTAAGGTGAGTCTCGTAGCCCCCTCTTTTAAACTATTTTATATTTTGGGTGAGAATATACTGCTCAATTTTATGGACTCAAGTACATTTAATAGTTTGTGTATGGCTATGTAACAATCACTCATGAAATCCCCTTGGAATTTTGATGTCGTGAAACCGTTGCGCAAATTTTATGGATAGTACTATCAGGGTTGACACCCCTGCTCGAGTTAGTCATGCTAACTTGAGAAACAGGCATATAATATTTGAACTAGTGTTTGAGTGAAACACTACTACAGGGGTAAACAATATGTTAAGGCACCGGCACTCAAGACATAACATACGAAACTATTGGTCTTTTAATATTTGTTATGATATTTATACTACTACTGAAATCTTGTGGTCCATGTCAATTTTTATGGTAAAAACCTATGAGCTCACCAACATTATTGTTGACGTATTTTAGTGTGTATTCTCAAGAAACTAAGGTAGATCAATGGAACATACTCTAAGAGTCACATCTGCATATTTCCGAAGAAAGGAGTCTTTCTAGTATTATAGTTGCTTTGTATAGGAAATATCTGTTAAAAATTGTGAACTCGTTGTTATAACTATGTAATAAATAAAGAAGTTTTTATAATAAAAACGTCTCATTTAGAGGTCGTTTGTTATAATTTGCATTGTCCTTCCAAGAAGTCACCCTCCGTTTGGGTCCACCCTGGGTGGGGTGTGACATATACCCCTCTGGTTCTTTTTTTTTAAAGTACTATAACCGACGACATGACATTTATTTGTTTACCTGAATTGAAAATTAAGTAGACACATAACTTTACAAATCATAAAGAGATATGATAAGGATAAAATAGCTCTAGCTTGCAGTAAGAAAACAATAGAAACATACTCGATAATAGGTGATTCCACCATATTTTTCCATCTCGGTCTTGAAACGTCATGTGTAGTAATATCAACATTATTATCCATCTTTGTTGCTATTGTCTAGTATTCGTAATTACTTTCTGTTATTAAAACAATTCATGAGCACCCATGTATGTGTAAACACAATAACAGAGCACCTCAAAACTACCTAACTAATCTTTTAAGTTCTAAAAAAACGAAATAGCCTGATATATGAAATATTAGAGTTTGGGTCGTTCATGACAATAGTAATAGTTCAGGGATGTATTTTGAAACTATTTGATTCTGGTTGTTGAGGGCGGTTATTCCGATCCCCTTTTGTATAAATAATCATTTTTCCATTTTATAACGAAATCAATCACAAATTAACAAATCTCTTCTCTCAATTCAATTTCTCTCTATCAAATTGGTATCAGAGCCAGTAACTTCCGATTGAAATTCCGATTCAATTTTCGTCGTCATTGATTCTCTTCTCCTAAAATCATGGCGTCGGAAACTAGAACTCAGGATTTTGAGAGGTTTCAGAAGGAATTCGCGCAAAATCAGAAGGATACGGCTTCAACTATGGAATCAATGATCAGTATGCGAGCTCCCATGGATGATATGGCCAAGCGATTAGACGAAATTCAAAATCACCAAACCCTAGCCATTCCTAATAACGGAGAAGCAACAACCAGTAATAATAAGCTCACAAAGATAGATTTTCCTCGATTTAATGGCGATGACGTCGATCAGCGGTTGTATAAGTGTGCTCACTTCTTTAATATTGATGATACAATCGAAACTCGCAAAGTCCGATACGCAGCCATACATATGGACGGCAGAGCATTGCAATGGCATCTAGCTTCTATGAATTCAATACAGAAGGCTATGGAGGAGATAAGGTGGGAGGATTACTCTAGATCCATCACTGCTAGGTTTTCCACTTCTATGATGGAAGATGCTATGGGATCTCTAAAGGCTCTCACTTAAACTGGTGAATTAGATGATTATTGTGATGAATTTGATGCATTACTCACTAAGGTTAGTCTTCTTGAGGAATATATTGTTAGTATCTTCATTGAAGGGTTGAAACCAGAGATTAAATGTCCAATCCGTATGTTTAAACCGAAATCTCTTAAGGATGCATACACCTTAGCTAAATTGCAGAATTACAGTAATAAATCCATGCCTAGGTCTTATTCATATGCTAGTAGTTCTGGTTTTAAGGGTGGAGGAATGAGGAATAATAATTCATTGAATAATGCTGCAAAATTACCTCTGCTAGCTACTCCAGTAAACTCTGTACCCTCTACTGCCTTAGTTCCTACTACTAGAGTGACAAATAGGTTGTTGGATGATAAAAGAGCTTGGGGAGAGTGTTTTTACTGTAATGAAAAGTTCATTCCTGGTCACAATAGAGTTTGTAAGGGTAAGAAGCAATTGTTTGTGGTAGAAGTAGAGGATGATGGAGATGAAGTGTGTAATGTTGAGACTGTGGAAGAGGTGATTAATGTGACTGAGCCAGGGGTGGTCCCAAGGGAACCACAACAACTATTGGTACAAGGAGAGCCACACATATCACTCAATGCCATCATGGGAATTCCTTCATACTCCACAATGCAAATTGTTGGTTCAGTAGGTACTAGGAGGCTCCATATATTGGTGGATAGTGGATCAACACATAATTTCATGAACACACCTTTACGTGACAAATTAAGGTGCCCAGTGTTAAAAATTCCAAGTGTCAAGGTGAATATAGCCAATGGTCATACAATGGCTTCAATAGGCATGTGCAGTCCCTTCACTTGGATGATGCAGGGTGACTGGTATACCACTGATTTATTACTGGTAGATCTCCCCAATTATGATATAATTTTAGGTGTTCAATGGTTGTCCACTCCAAATGATATCATTTGGAATTTTAAGCAGTTGACAATGAAATTCACCATAGGAAACTAGAATTTTGAGTTAAAGGGAATACATCATCAGGGAGTAAGCTTGTGTTCTATGGAGAGGGTGAGCAGTTGGTTAACTGAAAAAGAAGGAATTGTACAAGCTGAATTGTACACTCTGCACAATTCTGCAGATGATCATAGAATGTACCAGCCATTGCTTAAAAACATTCAAGAAAAGAATAAGGAGGAGTTAGATGCATTGTTAGCCAATTTTGAGGATATTTTTGAGGTTCCAAAAGAATTACCACCTAAGAGGGAATGTGATCATAGAATAAGATTGAAAGATGGAAAGGTGGATTTGAATCTTAGGCCTTATAGGTATCCTAGAGCTCAAAAGGATATAATTGAAGGAATGACTCAAGAATTGTTAGATTCTGGAGTGATCAGACACAACAATAGTCCCTTTGCTGCTCCAGTGGTCTTAGTGAAGAAGAAGGATGGCTCATGGAGGATGTGTGTTGATTATAGAAGGTTAAATGAGGCCACAATTAAGGATGTGTACCCTATTCCCTTGATAGAAGAGCTATTAGATGAACTGCAAGGAGCTACAATATTTTCATAATTAGATCTCAGGTCTGGTTATCATCAAGTAAGAATGTATGAGCCTGATATTTACAAAACTGCTTTCAAAACACATGAGGGACACTTTGAGTGTTCTTCCTTTTGGTCTCACTAATGCACCAGCCACCTTTCAAGCCTTGATGAATTCAACTTTTAAAACCTTGTTAAGGAAATGCACTTTAGTATTTTTTGATAATATATTAGTATATAGTGCAACTTGGGAGCAGCATCTCATAGATTTGCAACAAGTTCTGGAGTTAATGAGAGCTAATACTTTGAAAGCTAAGAGGTCAAAATGTGCTTTTGCTGGGGATCAAATTGAGTATTTAGGCCATGTGATCAGCAGGGAAGGAGTAGCTACTGATCCATCAAAAATTCAAGTGATTAAAGACTGGCCACAACCTACTAATCTTAAGCAATTGAGAGGGTTTTTGAGATTGGCTGGCTACTATAGGAGGTTTATTAAGAACCTTGGCATTCTTGCAAAACCCCTCACTGAATTGTTGAAGAAAAGACAGTTTTATATGGAATGAAATGGCCAAAAATGCTTTTGAGCAACTTAAGCAAGCTTTAACAACACCTCCTGTATTGAAATTACCAGATTTTGATAAGGTTTTTGTCTTAGAAACTGATGCTTCTGGGAAGGGAATGGGTGCAGTTTTGATGCAAGATAATCACCCTTTGGCTTTTATTAGCAAGGCATTATCTCCAAGACAACAAAGTTGGTCAGTTTATGAAAAAGAATTACTGGCGATCATCATGGCAGTAAAACATTGGCACCACTACTAGTCTACCAAGCATTTTGTCATTAAAACTGACCATCAAAGTTTAAAACACTTGATGGAACAAAATATTGTCACTCCACTTCAACAGAAATGGTTGTCTCAGTTAATGGGTTATGATTTTGAGATAATTTACAAGAAGGGAGCAGAGAATATGGTGGCTGATGGGTTGTCAAGGGTGCAAGGATATACCCTGTTTCAGATGGGTATTAGCTCTATAGATCCACTTCTTATGGACAAAATTAAAGCTTCTTGGCAAAATGATAAGGATATTCAGAAATTAGGAATAGGTGAGGCAGTTCCAAGTAGATCTTGGCAAAATGGGTTGTTTAAAAGGAAAAATAAGTTGGTTATTGGGAAGGATGTTTCATTAAGAAGAGATATCATGACACATTTTCATGCTTCTGCTATGGGTGGTCATTCTGGTATAGCTCCAACACTAGCAAAAATTCAAAGCATTTTCTATTGGAAGGGGTGCTATAAGGATGTAAAAAAGTTCATCAAAGAATGTGTGACTTGTCAGAGAGCCAAATATGAACTTGTGGTTACACCAGGTCTCTTAAAACCACTGCCAGTCCCACAAACTATTTTCAGTGATATTTCCATGGATTTCATTTCTGGATTACCCAAGGTGCAGGGCAAAGATACCATTTTTGTGGTGGTTGATAGATTGACAAAATTTGGACATTTTATGTTGCTCAGCCATCCATATTCTGCTGCTACTGTTGCCAAATCATTCTTAGACAATGTGTTTAAACTTCATGGTAATCCTGTCACAATAGTTTCTGATAGGGATCCAATTTTTATGAGTAATTTCTGGAAGGAGTTCATGAGGCTGCAAGGAATTCAGTTGGCAATGTCTTCTGCCTATCACCCTCAGACAATTGGCCAAACTGAGGTATCGAATCGTTGTTTGGAAGCTTATTTGAGAAACATGTGTATGGATGCTCCTATGGAATGGGTCAAATGGCTGCCATTGGCTCAATGGTGGTATAACACCACTTGGCATTCTACTATCAAGATGTCACCTCATGAGGCACTTTATGGCATTAAACCAAATCTGCATATCCCCTACATTCCTGGTGATACCAATATGGTGGCTGTGGAAGAATTACATAGAGATAGAGAGAATATGATTATGAAGCTCAAACAGAATTTATATGCTGCCAGGAACAGAATGAAGCAGTTTGCAGATAAAGGAAGAAGTGACAGAGTTTTGGAAGTTGGAGATTGGGTGTATGTAAAGTTACACCCTTTTGCACAGCAATCTCTCAAGGCACATACCAACAGGAAGCTTTCTCCCAAATTTTTTGGTCCTTATCTGGTGTTGCAGAGGGTTGGACAGGTTGCCTACAAGTTGGATTTGCCCAATGATGCTCAAATCCATCACACTTTTCATGTTTCCCTGTTAAAGAAAGTCCATGGTCCCCCAATCCTGACTGCTCCTTTACCTACCAGTCCAAGATTTTTGTTGCAGCCAAGAGCAATCATAGATAAACGAGTTGCTAAAAGGAGTGGCAAAATGGAATTGCAGATTCTTGTTCATTGGGAAGGTATGCCAATTGCAGAAGCTTCTTGGGAATTTCTGAAAGACATGAAGATTCGTTTCCCTGACTTCCATTTTTGAGGACAAAAATGTTTTCAATGGGAGGGGTATTGATATATGAAATATTAGAGTTTGGGTCGTTCATGACAATAGTAATAGTTCAGGGATGTATTGTGAAACTATTTGATTCTGGTTGTTGAGGGCGGTTATTCCGATCCCCTTTTGTATAAATAATCATTTTCCATTTTATAATGAAATCAATCACAAATTAACAAATCTCTTCTCTCAATTCAATTTCTCTCTATCATAGCCATACATACAAATGACAATTTCTACAATAAAATATATCAAAACATGTAAGCTTCTTATTAGCTTGATCATGAAACCCCCTATGTGACTGCAACTAAAAAGCCAAGTATATGTATAATCGGTATTCATTCAACATTATTAGTTTAATAGCAATTCAACATTTTAAGCCTTAACATCGATCTCCTAGTATAATCATTGTTATTATTATGATAAATAATTATCGCAACAGACATTACATCAATGCATCTTTTACCACATAATGAGAAATTTAGGAAGTTATCAATCACTCAAACATAATGGAAAAAAACATTAGAAGAAAAAATAAATTTTAAAAGAGAGTATTACCTTTTAACTACTTTGATTGGTGATTTGATTAGGGATTTTGAGTATGTGTGTATATGTTATGAAAATTAGCGGCAATGTTTGCCGCTAATAAAAGGGTATTGTGGTCATTAGATGATTTAGGGATAATAATTAGTGATTCTTGTAATTTAACGATAATAAAAATAGTGATTTTGGAGATAAATGATATTTTTAGTAATGAGGTGGGTATATATGATATTTTAAAATGGATTTAGGTTTATTTGATATATGTATTGTTTAATGAGGGGAGATATGATATTCTCTAAATCTAGATCCTCCACCTGATCTATCCTATATTCCTATTCTATGATCCAATTCATTAATCAAATGGGTGCATATGAATTATGTTTTATCTCTTACAGACATACAAACAAAAAATGCTTACATATTAACAGGCATACTGGTTTTTTATTATGTTTAAAGGCATCTATATAGCTTCATATAAAAATTAGAAAGCAAAACTTGTCATTAGAAACGCATGTTACTTTTTAACCATTTATATAATTCAAAGTCCAAACAGAAATCCAATATGTTGATGTTCATAATTCAACTTTGATGTTGTTTATCATAATTATAGATATCATTTGTGATATCTGAAAAACAAATACTTGAAGACAAACGATTGGAATCATGGCTTTTCCATAAAGATATCCACTCTTCGCAACTCCCACAGTGGTTTACTTGTATAACAACAGCTTGCAAATGTGTTAACAAGATGAAGGGTAGAATGTGGATGACGCCTTGAAAGCAGCAAGGTCGTCAATTACCTGAAAAGAACTGGATTCTGTTTTGGACTCGTTAATGTCGGTTTTGCAGCCCCATATCCGAGTTGCAAGCCTTCGACACTTTTGAGATGATTTCATCAGATAAGTATTGTACCACTCAATAATATCGGCTTTTTGAAGGCACTTCACTGCTTCTGCTATTTTTACATATAAGTTAAACGCATCCCTGCCAGAATATATGAAAACCGGATCTTGTTATATTTCCTTCAAAAATGGGGCACACGCCATCTCTAATGTTCTAGTAATATATCAAGTTTAAAAACTCCGTGAAAAGCAGACTCAGCATGTACTCAAGGAATCGTTTTTGTACTTCACTAATACTATCATTTGACCCTTTTGGTTTAAAGAGACTTGACTTTCAAAATTTCAACCCATTTTGGAAAATGCTTCCTTTTTTATGTGTCAAATGGGTTAAGATAAATGATTTAACTAAAAAGAAAACCGGTCAAGCGGTTGAAAGTCATTTAAAGTGTATTCAAATGCATAGAAACTCCCAATTCGATCCATTGAAAAAAGTTAGATTATTATTGTTAGCCTGTAGTCGTCGTAATCATACTTTCAGCAAGTTAATTTTACAAAACCCATTTAAATATGGATAAAATTTTGACCCGGACCAAAAAAGCACCCATTTAGACCTGACCAATGAGTTCCACCCAAGTGATCCTATAAAATGAGTGCTGTTGTTGATCAAATGTCATACGAGTATATGGTATTATCAGAAGCATTAGCATCATGGGTTGCATCTCCCAAAAAGAATTTTAAATGGCAAAACCTGGTTTCAGAAATGAAAAAAGAAACATAGAATGTACTATCAGACAGATCATCACTTGCTTGCAATTCGCAACATTTACCTTACTTTATAAGACTCACAAGTCACAACCTTGTCAAGAAGATTATTGTATTGAATGCACAAATGCTTACCTCTGATTTACGATTGCATTCCAGTATCTATTTGTTTCAGAAATGAGAGATGGATCTTTCTCAAGCAGCTTCATGATTAACCCGCCTTTGTAATTCTGAAAAGACTTGTCATCAAGTTCACTCTGCAACACCGGCGAACAAAACATGATCATTGAACCGTCAGTTATATGCACAAAGGATGCATTAGAGGGAAAAGCGATGACATATTGAATTTTAAATACAGAATATAATTACAAGAGTGTGCTTACCAAAAAACACTCCAATTCATTGATAAAATTATCAATTCTCCCTTGAAGATATGCTGGACTATATTCAGAAGATTGAACGCAAAAACAGAATCCCAGTATTCGGCATGTATTCAAAGGGTAACATTTAACAACATAACCAAGCTGCTCCTTCGTCCTACAAGACAGAAATAAATCAACCACACTGCCATGTTGGCGTAAGCCAGAGATAGTGTAACAGGCGAGTTGGAAAACCTGGAAAAACTTGTAAATTTGGACAGTTCCGGTCCAGAACACTTGTTGGGTACTTGGGTACCATTTTCAAAAAAAACATTATAATTCACCTTCATGCCGAATAAATCTATAATCCCTTATAAAACATATTGGACTCCCTATTTTAGGAAATTCAGCAATCTTTTCAATATCCCCATATTACCCCTAATTCACACATTACCTCTATATCTATATCTCTAAACACAATCAGACAAACGCCCTACCAAGATCTAACACACAGTCACTTCTTTCTCTCCTTTCTATTTACACACAGCATATCGATTCCTCCCCCACTGTTTTGTATTATCATCACCGTTTAACCGCCGCAACGTGCGGGCACCAACCATCGTTACAATTAATATACAATATTAATGACTAATTTTTGGAATAAAATCATATAGGAAATTAGGCATTGAAAGTACACTTTTAACGACTTTCAAGCCCATTCAGCACATTGTGTCTTTTACTTTTTTAATTTAACTATTCAAGCCCCCATCTCCCCAAAAGAAAAACTGAAGCCTCTGATACGCAAGTGGATCGAATTTGCCAAATCTAATGTAAACCATAAACCAAAACCCAAATACTGTGCTACAACATCCATCCAATTTGAGAACTGAACTAATCATACCTAAGTTGATTGAAAAGTGGTTCTTCAACGATTTGCTCGAAAAGATAAAGCAGCGCCTTTGACTTGACTAAGTTCGAATCAGCTTCTGGTTCAATCTGATAATACAGCTGAAGATAACATTTTTAAAATTTCAGAATCATCCAAATATGATGTTGACAGCTTCCATAAGAATAATAATCATGAAAGATCAATTAAAAAATAGTAAATTACCTCAACCACAGAGTTCGTTTCAAGTTTATTTTTTACCGTGGCATCTCTAACTAGATCTGCACTAGAAGGAAGACATAAAATGCTCTCTTTATGTCTTATATCAGGTGGAAGTGGTTGTACAGAGAAATACTTTTTAAATATATTTGATAGGTTTTCAGCTTCTTCTTCAAGTAAATTTCCATGACAAAGCCCCTCGATATACAACTGCACAGGGTATATGTATAGATCAGATCGCAATATTTATAACTTTACAAAAAAAATCCGCAAGAGAGTCTCCCAAATCAAAAGTTTCAGAAACAGCAGGAAGTCCCACCTTTTCGGATTCGGGTTAAGTTTTATCTTTATCGGACAAAGCAGATAAAATTATTTTAAAAAAATAATGAAATATGGCTTAAATAAAGAGAGAAATTGGGGGGGGGGGGGGGGGGGGTCTATGGGCCAAACAAGTCAAGAGTCCCCTCAATTTATTGAAAATATGGGATAATAAAACAACCACCACAATTTGGCACATTAGTTCATTGTAGACAACAAAAACTACAATCGAAAGTCGCATCTAGTGTAACCATCTCGACCCGTTTCAACCCACCTAAGAGTTACTTGATTTGACTGCTTACCAGACCCGCCCTACATATTGCCAGCTCTTGACAAATATGAAAATACGAACACTAAGAGTTTGACATAGACGTATTCTTATGTTATCAACAAAAAGATGCACTTTCACAAGGTCCGAAACACCATGTAGTCATTTGAAGTTCAGGTAGCATACGGGTATAGGAAAAACTGATACAGCAACATATATGCTTAACAAGGGTAACTGTGGACCTGGGTGAATAGCTCAGGGATAAAAGCCTGTAAATCAGGTAGGGAGAGGGTTTTTAGCAATTCGTGCTCTGTATCAACATCCACAGAACTCTGACCAAGAACTTGCCATCTCAAGTATGATGAATGACATTGTGGGTTCATGTTGACATTTCTGAAACTTCTCTCCATATCTTCCTTGATTACCTGTCAAATTACCAGCAATGAGCCAACAAGAAAGTACAAGCATAACATTTGCAGCTAGCTTAACTATGAAATTATAAACTAATAGTAGAACTTTATAAAGTACAGTGAAATACAATAAATAATCAACCCTCTAACATGGGACGCGAGAAGGTAAACCATAAACTTCCAAGCATTTTCATTCATTAAAAAGAAAGCTAAGAAGTGTACATACCAAAAAGCGATCATGGGTCGGCAAAAATGATTGGATAGTTTCCAAAATTTTGGAAAGAAGAACGGGAAGCTTGTCATTGTAGCCGTAGATCATTATATGTAAGTTGTCCCAGTAAAGTGATATACAAGTTCCCAATGAAGCCAGACTTGCCTGCTTACAAAGAAATAAGGTCATAATGTACAATCCCCAGGTTCCAAATACAAAAAAATACCACGAATGAAGCAAAAGAATTATAGCAGGAAGTCTTTTCGAGGAGGGCAACAATCAATAAAAAGAAGTTTATGATTAGAAACCAAAAAAAAAAAAAAAACAGAAAGTAGTTGTACAGGAAAACATATATATCACCCCAATACATGTGATGTAATTGATTTAAACAAGAACCTAAAGTAGATGTTTTGTCCCTAGAGATGGTATTGAATAACTACACTACAAACTGCACATAGTTGATGCTTACCAGTTTTATCACCTATCTAATGCTAAAAGCCTAGAAAGAGAGAAATCTAGAAGTAAACAAAAATGACTTGCCTCATATATGATGTCATTTAGCTTGTCCTTCAGAAGATCACGAAATAGCGAAGTCAGCAGGATATTCTTTAAACCACGATAAGCACCATTCAGTGCAACACGAAAATAAGTATTAGCCCGTGGAAATCGAAAAGTCGTATCTAGCTTGTGCCAAATCTTCATCAATGAATCATCAAGTATACATTTTGGAGGCGCTGCTAATATTGAATCAGACGAAATACTATTTGCACGAATGGAAAAGTTTTGGGGAATGAATTCATTCTTTGCAGGCAGATGCAATGACACATCTATTTCTGGAGGATCCTTCCATAATTCCAGAAGGGATGAAGATATATTTTCTTCTATATACCGTGATCCAAACCACGGCTCACGTTGGACATCTGGAAGAACAAAGAAAATTACACAATGTAGTTAATAACATCCTACAAATTTTGTTTTGTTAGCTTGGATCACAGAAAGTAGCAAATGATAGTTAATGATAATCAACTGCTAAAAAAAATTGCATACTAAGAGAACAATGGAAATCAGTATCGAACAAGAACAAATAAAATTTTAAAGTCACTGTCAAAAACAAGATCTAACTTGCTCAATATACATTCAAGAAACCTACGTGACGTCTGGCAACACAAATACCAACATCTATGCACAATTGAAATATAACATAACATTACAACAAGAACTGTACCCGATGGGTATGGGGAAATATAACATAACATTATTATCTGAAAACTGAGAATTTAGCAAAGGTCACCACAGTGAGTACCTTGTGATAGATTGAAAGACTTCGATACTAAATCAGTCCTCATGTTGGCTGGTGTGAGGAAAGACAAAACATGTTCGACCATTTCTTCATCCCATACCTCGTGTGCATAATTCCCATATATAGTATGCTCAGGTGGATAGTAAAGCAGATTTTCTGGAACATCGAAAAAATCTATTAGTCATTTGATACATATCGCAACGACACAACTAGGAGAATGAAAAAAAACATCAAAACTGAGGATTCTAAATGACTAGTCTATAAGAAAAATCGTATCAAGAATATGCATAGGATACTTAGGATCCCTGTATATTGATGAGAATATTCTTTTTCCCCAAAGTAAAGGGTGTGTTTGTTTGATAAAGGATTAAGGAAATGAGATTGATAATAGTTGAATCAGTTTGGCTGTGGGTTAGGAATTTAAAGAGGGAACAGCACCCATTGATTCAAATCCCACCAGATAGTATTTTTATATTTCTTTCAAGGTGCACTCTCACACACACTCGCGTGTACACGCGTGCACACACACCCTCTTTATTGTGAAGAAAAATTTGAATTCAAAACCCACCTGCTAAAGCAAAAACTGAATACAATATAAATAGCATTAGTCAATAGATAGAATTATTACAACATAACGCATGGTTAGTCCACATGCTTACTAACCAATATCCATTGTGATTCCAAGATTATAAACCAAACCCCGCCAAAATTCTTTTTGAGAGCAACGAAGGAAGCATCCTATGTGATTTAACTAGAGTCAAAATTGTCATTCACAATATAATCGAGGTCAAGGTCCATGATAACAATGAGTGAAAAGAGGGAGAAACGGGTCTGCTAATATTCAGCTAACAGATTCAGCCCAACTATGTATACGCTATCCATTCACGTAGCTAAATGCTACAAACTAGAGCCTGACGAGCCAAAACTATCTCACAAGCACTGAAAAAAACAAGTTCTTCATTTAGACATATGTAGCAATGGTTCAAGTGGTAGAAAAAATATATTTACGGGGCCAAGAACCGTTTACCCAAAAAAGTGGTAGAAAAAAATGTCTATTACAATACGGCTGTCTTTAATGATAGAATTCAATAACAATGAGTTTATAAATTTGATGACACTACAAAACTTTAAAGAGGACCCAATTAGAAATTTAAGCCTTTGAATGCAACAAACATTCAGTATTAATCCAAGTAATTAATTTCTTCAACAAATAATGAAGTCCCTCGAATAATAAGATCAGGGGTGTTAGATACCAGTAAAGTATATCAAAAGATGACCAAAGGAGATACCTGAAAGCCCTATAGCATACGTATCCTGGGATTGCTCCTCAGCAAATGTAAAATTCATATTAGCGACATCCTTAAGTTCTTGATATATCCATTCTTGAGGAGAAACTTGTTGCAGTAACTTAAGGTATTGATAAACAAAACCAATTATCTCATATATCTGCAATATAGAAATTCCGTAGTTAAAAAATGTCAAAACGCAGGCTATTTATTATTTTATTTTATTTGAGCCATCTAATATTTACTCCAATTTTCTCCGACGAGACTTGAACGTTGAACCCAAAACCTTTAGGTTGATGGACTACCCAAATACCGCTAGGCTAAATGCCCTTAGGTTCTAAGGCAGCCTGTTAGAGAAGAAGATATCAATTGAAGAGTGTTTGCAACAAAATCATGCTTAGTATATTAAGGAGTCATATACATAGCAATTAGCACACCCAACACTTTAACCAGATTTCAAGACAAATATCTCAATTTTTGTCGCAGATTTTGACTTCCAATGGACGGGTAACAAGCACAGATTTGAGGTAAAAACAAGCATTGCCAATGAAATAAACACGCCAGATTCAACACCCTAGTTCCTGTTTTGGCACATCAATACAATTAGATACTGGAAAAAATTCCTTTGACATGATTAGTGTCATTTGATCATTTGGTAATTGGTTGGGATGTATGGCTAAACATGAAAGCATCCATGTTGGGGACTAATAATATAATAATAGGACAAAAGGAGGTTTGTTTTACTTAAGTATATAAGAAGAATAGTTACTCACACTTGACTTAACAGACTTAAATAAGCAGATTTATCTATTAAAATAGATCTGGAAAGTTCATATGAATAGAAAAGGCATGTGCATTCTGAAGAGAGAAGAAAGAAGTGTGAAACATATCTAAAACTAAAGGAAGAAATAATCAGCATCGAAGCATGTTTACCGAAGGAAGCAACATTGATACATTATCATTATCAAGCATTCTAACTATGGGTTGTGGTATATCTTAATGTTTAAGAAGTGTATCAAGTGTATACAGACTGGAGTGAGCTGTAAAAGCATAGTTGTGGTTCCATTACGTTTTAAGTTAGCTTTTCTTGGCTAACTAGCTCATTGTTGCATAATCAATTGTAAGCATAATACCTTTATTGCAATGTTTAAGTAGCTTCTGATGTGCATGCAAGCAAAGAATTTGTATAATGGTGGTTAACACTTACAGTGTAAATGGAACTTTCTATGACGGCAATTGTATTAGCAATATGGAAAGCAGGGTGTCACACCATCACTACCACGTACTTGTCAACTACAACTGAAGAAAGCAATATAGCATACACTAAAGTAACATTGTAATATTACCTTTTCCAATCCAGAGTCAGTAAGGTATATCTTCATGCTAAAAACATATGCTATTGAAGATTGATTCATTCCACCAAAACCAACACCAGCCCATATATAGGTAACCCACCCTTTAACTTTCAAAAAGAAAAGCAGGCTTCCTCTGCCCTCTGCACACATAAGTTTGCTCTAAGTCAATCAATTGAATCTTTCCAAACCCAAGGTGTTAGCAATATATTAGGTAGACATGAAAACATCACAAGTAGTACAAATATTATTTAAAAGCAAAAATGGTCTATAAAAGGTATAAATGCAATGAGAAAGACGTGAAGCTGTAAGCTTTAACAGTGATGATATCATTAAAGCAATTTTGGTGAGCAAAAACTCACAATTATCTTCACATAGTCTAACTATATATTACAGGTATATATGTAATGCACTTAAGCTTAACATAATGTGTTAAGCTTATAAACCAAGGCTATACCAAAAAAAACTCATTGCACATTAATAGAGAATATCAATGAGACTTTCCCATTAGTCAGAAGTCAGAACTAATACAAAAAAATTTAATATTTGCAGTTATATGGACTTCTAATAAAGTAGTACAATTCTGAAGCCACACATATGCATGGCAGGCTATTTACTAATATCAAGAAAACTTAAAACACTTATTAGACAAGGCTTTACCAAAAAAATTCTGTAAATTTTTTCTATCTTAAACGATGTTCAGAAGACGCTTCACAAATATAGAAAAAGCAAAGGTCATATTATGGCAAACAGCCTAAGAAAACCCAGCACACATTAGTACAATACTCCGTTAATTTTTCAAGGCACTGCTTTTTTTCCAATTTTCTGTTTTGTTACATTACATTACAAAAGATGACATTTTCAGTTAACTACATAGCAAGTTAGCAACAGTAAACATATATATGTATGTGGTGCTAGAGAAAAGAGTAGACATTTTAAGGAAACATATCTATTTAAATAAGTTAGAAAAACAACTTACCATGCCCAATGAGATGTGCCAGATAGTTTTCTGGTTTCATTAAATAGTCTTTACGAAGACATGGCAATATCCATGATAGCTTGAGAAAATGGACATCATTAACAGCCTCCAAACGATAAATTTTTCCTGCACTCCAAACAGGGAGTGCTGACCTGACTTCTGATGTTGATGAATTGCTGGCCTTGACTTTGCTAAATAGCTCCAGAACCCAACTTTCCAGCACATCAAGACTTTCTGCAGCATAAAAGATAACTTCATGATCGGCTTTGTTTGTGTTTATTCATTGTGTTTTGTGGGTTTATCTTGATTGATACATATCACTCTCATGTAACATATTTATAGAGTTGCTTAATATGAAGATTATTTTCTCAGGAAGTCTTATTTGTAACATTACTTCCACTTTCCATGTTGTTCTCAACCCTCAAGGTAGAAGTTTACAATTAGTTAGTGCAATTCTGTCTTGGAAGTTCTAGGTTCTATTGAAAAATCCATCCCTATTAATTTTTTGGTTGGTTCTTAGTGTTAGATTCATCATTACCCTTGTTCCATAATTTTCACATAGCTTAATGCATCCAGCATATCGGACTTCAATTACCTCCTAAGCTTGTCCTGTTAGTAATAATAGAAGACTGTCTCGCCATAATATATCATCTGCTTCCTACTATCGAAACTAAGCATAATAATCAGCCTATTGTGATCCTACATATAGAGTTCCTTAACTATGAAAACTATACAGACACGTAACTAGTAATTAACAGAAGACTCAATCTCACTAAATGGTCAACTGCATATCTGGGCCTGATGACATAAACTAAACTAAAGCTAACATAGATTAAACTACAGCTGGGTGGACAATGATGGAAAATCAAAAAACCTCATTCATAAATATTTCCAGTTCCCTTTAATGCACCTCACCTGACAAAACTCAGCAAACATGTTAATTCCATTCACCAACAATTGTAAGTCACAGGTAGACCAAAGGTTTGTAGGAACCAATTGCATATATTGCACATATGCAACCATTACGGCACTACCAAATCGACCTTTAAAAAGATTATCCTATATTCCTATATAACAAGAGTAATTGTGTAGAAAGAAGAAGAAATACACGTACACGGTTTAGTGTAAGTGAATACGAAAGCGGAAAATATATAGCTACCAAACGCGCAGCCGTTATTGATATGAAACCAATATTATGGCTTGATGCATTACTACCTACACAGATCTCTTAGGCAAGCCTTGACATTGTTGAAAATGTAGCTTGCACTCAATTAACAAACAAAATATGTTTTTAAAGTAACATTGCAAGTACATCTACCAACAGTGAAGATATAATTAAAAAAAATATATTATCAACACATCCAAGACAAATCACACAGTTAACTTGTATTACCCTCAACAAGACTACCTTTAAAATGGTCTTGCTCTCCATTGGCATAACCAACTTGACCTCAGTACAGACCAAACCAATTTTTTGCAGCATTAAATGTTTTTCAATTTAGTCAACTTTAGCTTCTTACAGTTAGCCTGAATTGCACAACATACACTATTTGTTCGAATTTTCTCAAGTTCGATAATATATCAAAGGCCCTAAGCTAGTCCATAACACATAAACCTATAACTCAGCATTGCTAGTTAAGCTAAGACGGTCTATTTGAAATAAATTAAAATTTGTCTATTAACATAACAGGGAACTTTACCTCCCCCGATGATAACTAACTTCATCAATCCGCCATGGTAATACTCATTGTACAACTTAAAGATCTGATCCCGTAAGTTGATTCCTTTATCTACTGCATCAACAAGGCTTCTCTTGTTCCCTTTAATACAAAAAAATTGAAAAGATCGATATGAATAAATTGCATATGCAATGAACATGACAAGGTGAGCGTTTAAGCCAATTGTACAATAAAACCAGAATGATGTCAAGCATAAGATAAAGAAAATAGACTTATTCAGGTTTACCCCAGGAAAATCTATTGAATGCATGACCCGGTGCTGCTGTGTGACGTTGTAATTGTTCAAGTCGGCAAGTATCACTTTGCAAAACCCGATTAAATTCTGCCGTTTTGATGTAATGTAGAGGTTAAGGATACACAATAAGTACTCCCATGATCGGTTAAAGATTGGAATCATCAAAGAGAAGTAACAAGAACACACCTGAATCTACAGCCAGTACTTCTCGCTCCATTGCTTCGGCCTTCACTAGTGGTGAGATAAAAAACTGTGAAAATCTGAGAAATTGAAAGGAGATGTCTTACTATATTTCTAACTTATATATAACTTCGGTGCAAACATGGAATCAAGAAATAATGTTTAGCTAGAAGAAGAGTATAAGCACGCGTCATCTTCATATGTTGCAGCCTTGTTTCTAGACTTCAGAAGACTATGCATTTCTAAATGTGAGAGGGTAGGGTAATGTTTATACAGTTTTCTCCAACAAATACAGAAAAAATTGCACACTATATTAGAGAAAAAAGCTAATAAGAACTAAGATGTGTATGCAATTATCGTCAAAATTGGTGGTAACATAGAAAATCAATGTACGTTCGTCTAAGGGTCTATGCTTCAGTCTGGGTGTGATTTAAGAGCAATAGGTTAAAGCAGATCAAGACATTGGTCCGATTAATTAACAGGAAGCAGATACCAAACAAAACATTTACGTAATCATCCTAAATCTGTAGCCTTCAGGTTAGATAGTGGAAAAGTAGCAAGGAACAAGTACAAATAACACAGTTAAGCATCTATAGTACCAAGAGTGGATGGCCAAATTGCCAAATGTTATTTATCAGATCATTAGCTAACCCGAGCGGTTAATTCCTGATGGTCAATGTTATTTATCAGATCGTTAGCTAACCCAAGTGGAAAAATGAATATGGCATTGAACAAGTGGCTCATATAGTCATATTACATAAGACAGAAATGACTTGCATTACTCCTGTTTATCAAATGCCTATCAGGTCTTCCTTATGAAAGAGATCAAGAACTAGAACTTGATTCCTTTGTTTTTGTACACATCAGATCCTAAAACATGTGTAATTGAAGGCTTCATCATTAAACTTCTCTAGCTATGTAATCCTCTACATTTATCTGGTGTCGACATGCAAAACTGTATTATCATCAAAATATTTAAACTCTATCTCAATACGAGCAGACAACTAGTAGCTCATTTTAAGTGTCTAAAAAGGCATATCTAGTTTAACTAGTATTCTAGTACAAATACAATCTGTCCCTCCAAGTTTGGAAAAACAGAGAATGGATAAGCATTGCCACAAGAAACTCTGTCGTGTTAACCAGAATTCCAGATGAATAGCATCACCCTACCAAATGAATGTGGTTTTATTTTGAAATAGATCAAACACTCAAACATATGATGAAGACTTTATTATCCAGCGGCATGAACCAAAACAAGATCAATTTGGTGATCGAATTTGATGCATATAGTAACCAATAATAGTTAGTTTCCCTTCTTATAGATTTTTTCATTTTTTTGTTGTCACCCATAACACGAAAGAACATGAATACAATAATAAGGTATACGTGAAATCAGATCAACCAAATGCATAGATGGACAATGACCACACATTCGTAAAGCAATATAACTGAAAAAGATGGACAGTAAATGACAACCCTTGTGTTGCCATGCCAGTCTCCCTTTGGTAGAGCTTTACCGGTTTCGAGTTTGTGTGGTGGTGGCAAACCTTGTGGATTAGTCAGCCAAAGAGTGGACACCACGATTAGTTAAAAATAGAAAGATATACAGGTACCTTCTCAATGCACCATTAAGAAACTCTGGTTTGACTTCAAAATAGTAGCAAGTATTCTCCATATCTGTGTAAGCATTGGATGAGCCTCCATGCTTGGACAAGTAGCTCTCGTACTAGAAAACGAAAGAGATAAACAGAGAGAGAATAAGTATCTTCGTATAAAGGTTACCAACCAATGAACCAAATAGTAGATAGCGAGAAAAACCTCATTTTCATCTGGAAATTCAACGCTCCCCATGAAGAGCATGTGTTCTGCAATGAAATAAGTGATAAGTTTTTCAAATATAAAAAGGTATCAGGTATTCTTCATAACGACATTCTCTCTTAATATGGGTAGATGCAATAATCAGAACTCAGAAGTCAGAAGTTTTTCTAAGCCATTGTTTTTGTGCTTCACGTTGGTACTTCCAACACCAAACCAATATCCCCCGTTTTAAATATGGGTATACTTCTCATTGGCAGAACAAACTATTGAGTAAAGTAAAAGGAAATAAAAACAATACCAGCTGCAGATATCATGAACCGAAAAAGACACTACTAAGAAGATAGTATATCACTGGTAAACCCCAATCTAAATATTATTCTAGTTTCCAACAAATACATGTCTTTACAGATATGCCCAACACTCTGAAGTACAAATATGAGATACAAGTATATGAGAGGAGTAGAGGACAGGAACAAACCAAGAAAATGTGCAAGACCCTGTGCCTCTAAAGGATCACAAAAGCTGCCCATCCCTACACACATTGCTGCAGCAGCCTTCAGAACAACAACAATAACAGTCTAATCAAGGTTATGTAAGTCGGACCACATCCATTACTTAGTTTCAACATATAGTGCCTCGAAGGATCGCTATACTCTAAATATTCTAAATTACGCATCTAAGCATGACAATTATTGACAAATCATGAGGCTACTCATTTGAAATGCTTTTGCTCTTTTTTTTATATATATTTATTATTGGGTTACATGGTACTATGGTAGGTTGTCAATGGGTTCTGGTTGGCCGATCCTGTTAACTGAACCCACTTTTCAGGTCAGAAATTTCAACCCTGACCCAACCCACCAATTTGAAAAAGTTTTGGTTGGCGGTTTGACTTCAAGTCAAACAAGCCATATGGGTTGGCGGGTTGATTTCAAGTCATATAGGTCATGGATTGGCGGGTTGGCCAATCAAATGGGTTGGTGGGTCGACGTGTTAAAAATAGTTATATAAACTTAAAAATATTATTGGGTTGACGGGTCGAATTGTTAACCAAATGGGTCAAACCGAACCTAACTCGAAAATAATGAGGTTAGTGAGTTCATGGGTAGAAATTTCACAAGCCTAACCCATTTGGGTCGGTTTCAGGTTGGGTTTCGGGTATTGTGGGTCCAGAATAGTGAAGAATAGTGATGACTGATGAGTTAGTTATATATCGGGGATGTTGTAAATGAGACATTGTAACCCCCTCTAACACATCCCATCAGCCAATGATAACTAGTTCAACTGGTCGGAGGCATCCCAGGTTTTACCCAAGGTCTTGAGTTCGATCCCTAAGGATGGCAAGTCTTGGGGTTTTTCCTCCGAAAACTTGTAACAGCTCATGGTCAACATCTCGTTGTCTAGGGTACGTGCAAGGCTTCACCATTATACGGTGAGGTTTCCCTGATGTTGCATACCGACTTAATGTTCGGAAAAAAAAACATATCCCATCACATACATACAAAATCCATATAGCAATAAATGGTAAACGAAAGTTCAATACATATAATCATAGATTTTATTTAAACTATACACTTTCAACAATATTAAGTAAAAATAATATTTAAAAAATCACATTTATGAGGTAAAATAAAAAAAAATCACATAGTATAATGTTAAAATAACAATAAGAAAACACGTATAGGCAGTGGCGGCTTAAGGTTTTTGGAGGTCTCAAACGAGATTTATTTTCGGGCCTAGTTCATTATCATATAAATTAAAGTAAAAAAAGAAAAAAAAAAGTAGCTCCGACTTTTGTAATTGAACTACTAATAATAAAAAAAAATATTGAGGTAAAAATTCATTAGTATTTAGTCAAAAATTCAAAGATTAAGTCTAATATACAAAATATTGAGGCCTTAGAATTTTGGGTGCCTAAAACGATCACTTAGTCTCATAGTACTATTGAGCCACCGCGCTGCGTATAGCCATATGTATAGCCATATAGGAGGTTAAAAAAATCACATAGATGAAGTAAATTAAAAAAAATCACATAGATGAAGTAAAATGTAAACCATTTTTGTCGGAACAGCTGCATTATGCTTCTCTTCAGTCCCTGCCACGTCATCAAAACCGTTTCCGTGAGTTCGGTCAGCGTAAATATCGGGATCGTGAACAAGTAAGGCAGAAAGGCCGTTAGGAAGCTGTATGTATCTATATAATCGTTTATCATTAGGTGATTTTATGACTATATCGTCGGAGGAAAAACTAGTAGTAGCAGTATCGGCGACTGCCATTGATGAAAAAATGCAGCAGAATGATGTAGTTGTTATTACTTATTAGTGTTTTGATTGTTTTTTTTTGTGTGTGTAATAAGTTCGTTGACTGAAACTGGCGGAAAGTCGGACACGACTTTACGTTGTGTTGACGATGGTTTTTTTTTTTTTTAATTAGAAAAAGAGTATAAATTTCGGAGATTTTCTAAAAAATGCCTTGAGCGCTACGTATTGTATTCAAGGAAGTGTGAGGGAATCGAATTGTATTTATTACTTAAGGAAGTGAATCCTTATATAATACAAGCATGGTACCCGCACAATACGGCGGCGATAACGATAGTGTGATGGTGATAACGGATGGTGATAGTAGTGGCAAGCGTCAAATGGTGTAGATAATTGATGTAGAAGTGTTTGATTTAAAAGAGTAGTAAAAATATTTTACAATATAAGAAACTAATGGTGTAATTTAATACTAAGAATTTGTGGTGATTTAATTCATTAATAGTAGTTTGGTCAATTCGTATGTCTCATTTTTTTGTAAACTTTCAACATGAAGGTATATAATTTTTATATAGAAATATAGATAAAAGTTAGGTTATGGAACAACTCTAAAACTAAAATAATCTCTCTTCATAATTATTGTTATAACTCTTAATCCATAACCATTAGTTTAAACCCTAGTGACCATGGGTATCTTCTAAATCCACTATGTGAGTCCCGGGGTGAGTTTACCCAAGGTCTCAAGTTCAAGTCTTGGGGTTCTCATTTCAAAGGAATTTTCCATGAGGAGGGGGTTGGAGGTCCAGAAAATATCTGGTTAAAATTGCCCCCAACATGTCTAAATCGAAACTCACTTTACAAATATAAAAAAATAACTCTAAATCCATGATTTACAAGTAGATGTTGCATGAGTAGTAAATTCTTTATGTCTTTATAATTGACATTCTCATCTTTTTTACAATGATATTAAATTTTCTTGATATTGATGTTGTATAAAGATTTATTGATGTTAAATGGTGGGCATATGAAAAGTTTATCGTTTATTTATTGATGTTAATAAAGATGAGAAAACATATGGTACAAAGGATGCTAAAGTAATTCAAAGGTCAATGTTAATGATCAAACTTATAGTGTCCCTCTTTAAACGACCCTTTATGTTTTACTTCGATTTTTATATGCAAATCTGCTACGGTAGGCAGCCAAAGAGACCATGCAATATCACTTTGGATATAAAATCTCCAAAAACCCAGATCTTATTAAATTGAGTTCTAATTCAAATATTAGATTATGGTTAAATTAATGCACGAAAGTTCACGAAGCAATTGATGCACAATGATTTTCATGATGCAAAGTGATTTTTAGTTAAGAGAAACATATTGTTTTATTTGTTTTACTGTCCTTCTTTATGTCTTAATTTCCAAACAATTTCTCAAAAACAATTGAAATCTATGTAATTGCATATCTAAGTAATTTTCATTTAATCTGTTACTATTTTTTTTGTTTTTTTAGGATTGAAAGAGTCAAACATTATTACTTCAGGTTTGTATTTTATTTTGATTTATTATTAAATTTTTTGGTTATGATCAATTTTTAGATAGAGACATTATATGAAAATTTAATTGAATTTTTTCATTTATCTTCTATATGAGGTACGTTTTCTTTAATTTGATTGTTATTAATCTTTTTGATTTTCTCCACTCATCTTATCTATCTGAATGATTATGACAGATTTTTGGATTGAAATATTTAATCCTTTTATAGATTAACTTTTTTGATGTTTAGTTATTTGATGACCACCAAATTGTTACACAAAGGAGGTTCTTAGGTCATGGTCCTAAAAGATAATATCAATCTCTCTATATATATATGTTATTAAAGGAGAAGGTTTTTGACTTTCAATTATTCAACTTTTTATGATTCAGCCTATTCATTAGTAAATAGGTCGGATTTCCATTTGATGTATCCAACGATAAGTTCAACTGTATTTAGCTTATGTAAAATGTATAGTTGGGTGGACCAGATTTTGAACAATGATGTTGAATCTAATCACCCATAGTCGAAACTTACTCTGGCCACCACCAAGAAGTTTGCGGCTTAAAGTGGTCAGACTTTGGCCATCAATTAGCCAGTGGTGGAATCTTCTTCACATTTGTGACAGATACATGGCTTCTAGGGATGGCTTGACTCAATATCTTCACTGGCGGGGGATCATCTTGCACCGGGAACTCTGTTAACAGACTGTCACAAGTTTGTGCACCTTTATGGAATAAGAACGAAAATGAGCTACTGAGCTCACATGGGTGTACACAAAACCAGTTGACTATGTGGAACTACCCCTCAATGGTTAAGATGGTTGAGCTTACTGGCCATACTTCAATAGTTCTTTTCACGACACATGTATAGTCAAAAACCATAAAACATTATTTTTGTATTAAATATTATTCCAATTTAGACGTTGGTCTCTAATAATAACAATGATTTCTGTTTCCGGAGTCCAGATGGATGAACAGCTGCATGTGTCATAGAGGACGACAAGTTGAGATTATGGAGCCTTTTTGGGAGCCCTGAGGTGGATGCTAAAGTTGTCCAGGAACCATTTGCTCACTTGACCCTTATTCGTTAGTGAGCATAACTAACTATACAGTTCCAGTGAAAGGACTACGATCATTTTATACAAGTGAAAGGACTACGATCGAAAGGCCCTTGAACATATTGATTATTGGATAGAGAGGATTTTGATTTCTTTAATTGCACATGGTGAGCCATTTTTTCTTTACTTCACGGAATTTAATTTGGAGTTATATAGTTGCCAATTTAATTGCTTCTTATATTTTAGTTATTGAGCATGAATGATCATAATGCCAAAATTTAGCATTGTTATGTCTGATAGTATATACTAGCCTAAATGCTTCTGTAGTCACATGAACATATTAGCACAATGCTATGGGATAGTGAGAATAAAGGTCATACATGAAATAATGAGTAAGCCAAAGGAAGAGTTTATTTAAAAATAAATTGTATAACTGTTAGTACTAACTGTATTAATAAATTACTAACTAAATTGTAAAATTTTGAACAGGTTGTAAGTATTGTAGATATATGAGAGACCTTTGTATTGTTTATAGTAGTAAGCGTATTATAGTTTTTATAAAGTTGGGTTGTCACAAGAGTGAATTATTGTGTTTTTCTATTTGCCCAAAGACTTTTAATTTTACTTTGTCATTTTTAAAACATGAGAACTGTGAAAGTTGGATACTTGAACCTCTTTATTTATAATGTTTTATCATATTTCGTGAGCTTTGCGTCCAATCATGTCATCTAAATATTAAAATCATAGGTAGATGCTAAATGGTGAAGGGATAATAGGATGTTTTAATGTCCAGGGGAATAAACGCATACAAAAAGAACCATTTCAACCGCATACCGTTTTATAAAGTTACACCACCCGCCCGGTTGTCAAAAAGTTATCATGATACATTTCAAGTGTTACATATACTACATAGCTATGTGATGAGATATAGGTTTCCAACTACATTTTTCAACTATGAAAATAGACGATTACCAAATAACTCATTATACTACATGACTATGTGATGAGATATAGGTTTCCAACTACATTTTTCATTTTCAATAACCACTATAGATATGTTTTTAAGACAATTCTATTGCTATGTATCATAAGATGGATTCATTATCTACCGTCTATAATTTGAGCTTTTAAAACAACTGAAAAAACAACAAATCTTCCATTAAATCAATTAAAGTTTTATCATACCATGCAACGCACGGGTCTTAAGCCCTCGTGATGTCTAATTTGGGGTTTTATATATTATCCTAGAAGTAGTTAGGGTGCATTTAATTCGAGAAAACACCTCTTGTTTTCTATTTTGTTTTCCAAGAAAACATAAAAAACAAAATGCATTCAAATCATAGTTTCAAAAAGGAAAATGATATTACTACAACACATTTTGTATTTTGTGTATAAAAATCTATACATTCGTTGTAGATGGCAAAAATTCTGTTGTAGAAATATCACTTCCATTCCAAAAAATGTTTTCCATGAAAACTGAAAATACTTTTTTCTCCTTTTCTATGGAAAATTAGAAAACACTTTTTTTTTTATTGTTTTCCACTTTTCTTTTTCCAAATTCTAAATTTTGAAAACCTCAAATTGTTTTCCATTTTATAGTATTGAACGCGTTTCAAAATTTTCATTTGTATTATAAAGATGGAAAACTCTTTTCATTTTCTAGAAAATAAGAAATAGAAAACAAAAAAACATTTTTCACAACTAAACGCACCCTATGAATTTTTTTTTAGCAAAATGATAAATTAAGCCTTAAGGGTTTACTTAACATGTATAAAAAAAATTGTATATTTACATATTAATAGTATACCCCTGAATTTTATAGTTAGTGTAGAACTATTTAATGCACCGTAACGAAAGACCTAAGGCCTAAGAGCTTCGTTTAGCAAAACTTTTTTTTTTATTTTTTTTTTCCAAACATTCAGTCGGTATACAAAATCAGGTTACCTCTTCATATAATGCTGAAGCCTTACATGTACATTAGACAACGCGATATCGATTATGGGCCGATACAAATATTTAAAAGAAAAAACCCCAAGATTTGTCATCGCTAAAAAACAAACTCAAAACCTTAGGAAAAACCAGGAGTTTTTCTGACCAACTAGACTAGACATTATTGGCTTTCTATTCTACGAGTTGGCTTTTTAGTATAAACCCTACGTCAGATCTTATGATATTTGCGAGTAATTCGCATCTTTAGAAAAAATATTAATTAAACAATTTATTTATATATATATAATAATCATTTTTAACGGTAGTGCGTGATGTACGGGTTGATTCAATGTATTTATGCTCTGTAGTTTGAAAATTAACAAAAAATAAAATAAATACTTTGTTCATGTTATTGTTTTTATTTGTTCTATAATATCGGTGGTACACAAATTTACTTTATTCATTTTAAGGTTAATTACAAAAATGGTACCTAAACTATCCTATCATATTGCACAAATCATACCAGATTTTATTAATTACGCTCGTCATACCTAAACTTATCATTTTTTCACTCGGATCATACCTGGACCAAACGTCTGTTGGTTATGCAGTTAAGTGTCCTCATGTGTCGTGCACGTATGAAAGGACTAGACTCGATAACCGAAAACACGACACATTTTTTTTATACCCCACTTCGCCGCAGTGGGTTGAGCACTCCCCACTACGCTACAGTGGGAAATCTCGGACTCGAGACTGGAAAAGCCCCACTGCGCCGCAGTGGGAAGAAAACAATTTTGGCCGTGGGTTGCCACTGCTCCGCAGTGGGCAAAACCACCCCCACTGCGCCGCAGTGAGCACCAGTTCAGCAACCCTAAAACCATTTCAACACATGATCAAACTTGTAACCTTCAAATTTCAAAACAAACATCTTAAAACACATTCTAGAGATTGACAACAACAGCATAGACACATTTTAACATAATTACAACATCAACTTGTTTCAGATCCCATGAACACCATCATATGGGTCATTTACCCATTTTGACACCATTTCGTACAAAATGCACTTCACAACCTTTCTAAAAGCTTTACACCTGATCATTTACATAATTATAACAAAAGTGTGACCGTCAACTCAAAATGTACCGAGAGCCATAAGGAGGGGGATTTCTAGGCCTCTAAATCAAAAGGTTGTCATTCATCCAAGAATGACTTAATACCTTCAAGTCTTACAAAAGTCAACTTCAAGCTCTAATCAACTCTTTCAATTCAACCACATTAGTTCCTTCTTCTAGAACCACCTATAGAATGGTAAACAACTAAAATATAAGCAAAGGCTTAGTGAATATACTTGCATACATTTACGAATACGAAGGAGGGCAAAGTGCAAGGACTTTCACATGTAACCTATGACACCGTCATGCCACATTTACATGCTCACCTTGCACACAAACAACACATATATGGATCCATATAAGCTAAACAATCATAACGATCACATCTATCGGGATTCTTAGGCCCCGGAGGTTCTTAGGCCTCATAATCACAATGCCCCACATGGGCTTATGCCGCATCAATTACCACACATGGATAAATAAACTTCAACATGATGTGGTCAACACCACACATGGATAAAAGGCTTCAACATGATGTGGTCAATTGATCCAACATATACATAAAGGTATGCAAATATACTCACCTCCTCCGCAACAAGGACAATAACGCTAAAACGATAATGCACAAACAAGCTTCAACCTATGATCATAACATAAAAGTGCATAAGCTTATATTTACAATCTTGACTAGCTCAACCTAGCCATTCTCAATCACTAGTCTTTTCTAAACCCAAAACTCAACCCATTTGCCATTGAGTTACTTTCATCTTTAACAATAACTTTAGGTAGTTCAACCTACCATTTTCATCCACATTTCAATAATTAGTAAAATTCATCTTTTCTCATTAACTAAAATTTTCACGTGAACTTATCAATTTCATAATCAAACACATCATATAGCTCAATGACAACTAGGTTAACTAAGGAATTGGGAAAAATTAACCATAATTCATATTCTAAAAAATTAACCATAATTCATATTCTAACAAAAACCCTCAATTTGGTTCACTCCATGAACCCTAATTTCAAAAGAAAGATGAAAAACTAAATTAGGGGAATCCAATACCTTAACAAACAATAAGTTAAAGCTAGACTTAAGTTGGAAATTCTTCTTCCTTTCTTTTCTCTTTGAAATTCGGCCACCACCACAAAACCCACAAACCCTAACTTTTCAATTCTTGAATGAAGATTAATTGATGGTGATGATTATTATGGATGTTCTTATCCTTGAATTTGAAGGAATTTAACTTTGATTTTGAAAGAAATGGGAAGAAGATTGTATGGAGAAATGATGAAGAACAAAGTGAGAGTATGAGTCATAGAATGGGAAAATAGCTGGCACTTCCTATGAGTGCACGCCCCTTCTCTTTTTTGTGGGTATTTTTACCCGCTATCCGTTAAAGTTCCAACTAAATTAACCCCATATCTAAAAATAAAATACTAGGAAATTAATTTAATGTCAAAACTATGAAAAGAGGTTAATTTCTTTTACCTTAAAATCTTTGGGGTGTTACAACGTGAGAGGTATTTTCGTCATTTTGCATGTTTTGTAAGTATTACAGGTATGAAATCTGTAATTGTTTATATAGTTCAGGTTTCATATTTGTAATCTATCCTTATTATTAATATTTTACTTTTATAAAATTATATTTATCAATTAAAAAATTAGTATTATTATAATTAATAAAAAAATATTATTGTTAATGATAATTATTTAGTAATAAGTTATAATTTCATAAATTTTTTTAAATATTTTATAAATATTTATATTTCCAAAATATAACATTTTATTTTTATAAAAGATTATTTTTAGTCTATAATTTTCTAATTATTTTTATTTTATTAAAAACTATTACATATTGAATTATATATCTATAATGATCTTGATAAATATGTATTTTAAGATTTATATTTATTTTAAAAATAGATAAATTAGAAAGAATGTCTTAATCTCTTGTATTGCATTAGTACCTATACACCCACCATGCAATTTTTTTATATAAAAAAGTAAATAAATATAAAAATACGCATTTATCAAAATAACTATGGATTTATAATTCAATATATTTTTAGATTTCAAAAAAATATTTTTTTATTAAAATTAATGACTTTTATACACTAGAAGTATTCTTTTATAAAAATTAAAAATTGATTCATAAAATAACAATAAATATTTTTTAAAAAATATATATTTAAAAAATATTAATAAATTTTTTTAAATCATAAATTATTACTAAATAATACTCGTAGTCATTAACAATATTAAATTTTATTAAATAATACTAATTGATAAAATATAGTTTTATAAAATAAAATAATAATAAGGGTAAATTACAAAGATGGTACCTAAAGTTTAATGAAATTTACAGATTTCATACCTCACATTAAATAAAACATGCAAAATGACAAAAATACCCCTCACATGCACGGCACATGGAACACTTAATTACACAACTAATGGACATTTGGTCCAGGTATGATCAGAGTAGAAAAATGGTAAGTTTGATTATGACGAGCGTAATTAATAAACCTTGGGTATAATTTGTGCAATATAATGGATAGTTCAGATTTCATTTTTGTAATTAAACATTCATTTTATAGTGTTTTAAGTACATTTACAAATATTATACTTTTATTTATGTTGTTTTTTGATTTTTTAGATAGTTAAGGTTGTATTCTTATTTATAAATTTGTAGTTTGAATTGTTATATATAACTAAAGTGTAAAAGTGTTATTAATATGTTTATTAACTAGATTATTGTCCAGCGTAATACGCGGGTAAATATATTTTTATACTTATATATATCTAAAATACTATTTTCTTAATTAATAGTTAACAAATTAAAATATTCAATTTCACTTTATTAACATTTGTTTTTTTTACCTTGATAATTTCACAAACACTTATTGTGTTGCTAATTAAGTCTTACTGATTAAATAAATTATTCAATGCCAAAAGTTATTGCTTATCCATGTCATCACAAATATCTCAATGTCATTCGAATTTTCATTTCAAATCATAAAAAATATCACACATGACACATTCTTTAGATGGTGCCAAGGCATACAACCTTCTAAACCGAGTTGCAAGATTGCCACCATCAAGCCAATGAACATTCCAAAATCTTGTTTTATTTTCACTCCCAACTGTTCTTTAATAACATCCTAAGGGGGCTAGCAATCGGGTGTATCTCGGCGAACGAGGAACATATTTTTTCCATATATTATTACCATTTGTTTACACAGGAACGCAGGCTCAGAACATTGAATCACATTGATGATTTTAAACCTCACGTAATTCAGAATTTTAAACCACATGTCATATTCATATGTACATATCAATGCTAAATTGAGAGTGTCCAGACCACCAAAACCTAAACCACCCACTTCTTTACCTGACAATTGTCTTCTAGTAGATCCATTACCTTTTCTGAGTTCGACCCCCCCTCCTCTCTTACCCCTTCCACCAAAAAAAATGAAGTTGTGATCTTTATCAATTGAAAGAAAGAAAAATAATATATTCTAAATACTTTGAATTACCGAGTTAGAATATATCATAGAAATCGCATTAGTATTGAGTTTAGATTTTATTCTATAATAACTTTGCAAAATTTTTGAAATATAACCTTGGATGGAGTCCCACTCCGATTTGGTGAATCTTGTCTTATTTTCACTCCCAACTGTTTTTTAATAACATCTTAAGGGGCTAGCAATCGAGTGTGCCTCAGAGAATGAGGAACATATATTTGCCCATATATTATTACCATTTGTTTTATACATGAACGCAGACTCTCAGAACCATGAATCACATTCATAATTTTAAACCTAACATAATTCAGATTTTGAACCACATGTCATATATCAATTTGTACATATCAATGCTAAATTAAGAGTATCTAGACTACCAAAACCTAAACCACCCATTTTTTAACCTGACAATTGTCTTCCACTAGATCCATTACATTTCATTTTCCGAGTTTGACCCCCCCTCCCCGTCCCCCCTTCCACAAAAAAAAATGAAATTGTGATCTTTATCAATCGAAATAAAGAAAAATAATATATCCTAAATATTTTGAATTGCCGAGTTAGAATCCATCATAGACAACGCATTAGTATTGAGTTTAGATTTTATTGTATAATAACTTTGCAAAATTTATGAAATATAACCATGGATGGAGTTCGACTCCAATTTGTGTACAATGTAAACTTTTTTAAGGGTATATTTGTAATTTTGTTCCTACAAAATATTAATAAATAAAGAATACATACAAACGTTGACTTTGTTGTCATAAGTCTCTTCTTTAAAAGTACATCACTTGGTTGGAAACAATAGTCTTAAGATAAACCTCTCTATTGGTAGAACAAAATTTTTAAGTTGTTTTGATTTTTAATAGAATAGGGGAAAAAAAAAACAAGTTGGAAAATTGTTTTTTTTTTGTTTGGGTGAATGTACAATATATTGATGATATAGTTGTATATAAAAACATTATTTTTTTTTCAATTTCTTTTATAATATTAATCACAATAGTCACGCATATTTACAAGCTAAATTATATATCATTAATTTCGATAATTTATTTTATTTTGTTTAATAGAGTGCAACTTCTCTGTCACCACATGCTCCAAAATTGCAGATCAATGTTAAAAGTTGATGTTCTCAAAGTTGTCACTCATCTAAGCTAAACTCGGCCTTCTAAACACTGTCGTTGATAATTTGACTAAACCAGACATTATATATATATGTATAATATAATATTGTAGATACAAGGTGTTACAACATTATTAATATTCAATTTTACCTTTTCATGGTTTAAAATGAACTCCCCCCATCCCATTAAAAGTGTCCACTTTTATTTTGTCAAAATCTTTCTTTTGTATCTTTGACTACAAATATTTTTTATTGCATTATATAATATTTGATAAGTTATACTCAATGAAAACATATCGAAACCTCTATCAACTCATATAACTTTCATCAAATATTATACATTATAAATAAAAATATTTAAGGTCAAAGTTGCGAGACAAAAACTTTAAAAATTCAAAAGTGGACACTTTTAATGAGACGGAAGGAGTAGCTTACTATTTTTAATTATAGAAAGTTGATCTATATATTTTAAATGAAACATATCTCAAATATTTCAATTAAAATATGCTGACTATTATTTTTATTGGAATATATAGATTGACAATTAAATTGCTTAGAAATTTTAGTGTGTAACTAAACTATTCGAGCAAAACGTTAAAACACAAGTACAATGACAATACAGACATATCCGGATGAATAGAAGTTATCCAAAAAAAAAAATGAAAATTTTACTTGGCGAAACCTCTGATAGATGATGTATCAATTTTTCAAAAGTGTGGTTAAATAACACATAAATATATATGAGAAACAATGACTAAGGTTTGTTACAAAAAGTGTCTGGTCACTGTAAAGAGGAATCTAATCGACGACTAATGTAACTTCATGTTTTCTAGTGGTTTAATTCTTATTTGGTTAAAATTTGTCAACTTATGATGTTATAAAAATTTAAAATGTCATTAATTATATATAATATAATAATATATTAAAAAAATAATATTAACAATTATTCTATTAGATATATAAATATTAGCTACTATTTTTGATTTTTTGATTAAAATTATTAGGTAAAAAGTGTAAATTTGTGATGAAAAACCAAAAAGTGTAAATTAAATTTAAAGGGGTATATATATATATGTTAACTATTATTTTTGATTTCTTGATTAAATTATTGGGTAAAAAGTGTAAATTTGTGATGCAAAATCAAAAAGTGTAAATTAAATTTAAATGGGTATTTTTTGTATAATCATAAAAGTATAAGTATTAATATTGTTATTTAAGAAAGATAAAACAATTAAATTTGATCTAATGACTCTAAATCAAAGATGAAATTCATCCAAAGGTTTAGGAATGAATTTATCACCTTGTTATATATATATTGGTAGATATATTTTTGCCTAATTAAGTATTTCATTTTTTTCAATACAATTTAAAATTAATTTGTAAATATAGTTATATTAGAGTATTGACGGATTACGAGAAAAGGTCATGGAAGGGTCGACATTCACGGAAAAGACCAAAATTATACCAACAAATCTTTTTTTTTTTTTTTTTTAATTTTTTTAGATAAAACAACACTATGGAACGAAAAAATGCGAAGATCGACGCCTCCGCCCCTTAAGAGATCTACCCTTGGATATAATGTCTCATTTAACAAGTAACACTATATTTGAAATTGCATTGCTTATTACTAGATTGTTATATTATACAATGTCATGAAACTTTATAGGAAAGAAGAATTTTTGAGCTTTGCCTAATGGGGTATGTGTGATTACCCATAACCTACTAGCTAGTTTTGAGTTCATATTCCATGATGCGAGAAACTTGTGTGATCTTTTTTAGTTATTTATAAAGAACATGAAATTTTCATGCATCTATCATGACAATTTGAAGTTAACCTACTTGTAGAAACTTTTTGTTATTTGTTATGGTAAGTCTGAGTTCAATCTATGATATAGATATATTTTCGATATATCTAGGGGTTGTTATGGCAAAGAGGCATTTAAATTGGAGGCTTTCAAGAGAAGTCCAAAACATTTGAATAGAGGCTTTGTAGATCATGAGCTCGATCAATGACCAAAACTTTTAAAATTAGACTACTTTTAAAACGAGCGAGAAAAAAAGCCCAACCCAAATACTTGATACCTGTCTATATAATCGTCTACTCGTAACATTTGACTCAATTCGAAAATATGACTTTTTGACTCGTAATTTGGAACGTGTTTCGACTTGTAAGAGTCAGGATATTTTTAAATATTACATAATATAATATAATTATTTATATGCGACGTCTTTAAAAGAATATAAATTCATTATCATAATAGAGATATCAAAATATTACATATTCAACAGTTTTGAGACATAAACTTTTTTTTTTTTAAAACGACATTCTAATCTACATTTATCTACCAAAGGAGTTCTCCCTTTCAAATTCTAGAAAACTCCAAAAACCTACTCCTTACAATTTATCTCCAAATTCATATTAAATGATCAAAACTATATAGTTTACACACAAAATAATGTACTCGTAATAAACTAAATATAATATATGATCATAGTATCAAATTACAATAATTTTTAAGTTTGGAACTCATGACTCGATCCAAGTTCACACAACGATTCGTAATAATCTGGTCAAAAACGAGTTACCTAATGAGTCGATTCGTTTTTGGCTTTTTACAATTTATCATACAAAATTAATATGATACCCGCATTCATTTTTGTTTAATTTTCTACAATGGTTTTTCCATTTTTGTGTGTTTCACATAGGATACTAAATGCTAATGCCTTCTATTACTGTTTTGTTATATTTTCTTTTATTTTTTAATTAGTCTTGTATAGTTGCTACTTGATTAACATTATTTTTTTTATTCTTTTGACTATTCATATAATTGATCATATTAATTATTGCTACATCTTAGGTTTGTATACGATAATACATTTTTAGACACACGTTTCAATAAGAAACAAAAAGATATATCCCGAGCTATATAAGTAATCTGAAAGTAACGTTATATTTCACGGGACAACACCTTGTAACACAAAGCTAGAACTTGAGCTTTGACTCATTTTCACACTCCTTGTAACACATAAGTCATATAATAATTTCCTTTATACAAATATGATCAAGTCATTGAAAATTTGAGTAGTCATTGAAAATTCTAGTATTTAAAGTTGTCACTTGAATGCAGTGGCTTGAGACTTTAAGGTTTTGAATTCAAAATTTGGTATGAGCAATATGATTTTCAAATTGGAGATGAGAGTTTTCTCAGTTTCTCAACTTGATATAAGTATATGAAAAGATAATATCACAAAACTCAAATATGCTATTAATAAAATAATTTCTTGTATCTCACACTATTATACATTTTATTCTTGCTTTTTTATCTGTTATATACACCTGCGTCTCAAATTAAATATATACATTTCTATTTCGTGTTCTCTTAAAATAAATATCTATTTTTGGTGGTCACCTGTTAGAGGAAATCTTATTTGATTAAAACGGTTTAAAATTTTGATCTTGGATAAAAAAGACTGTTGAATTTAAGGATCATAGTTATAAGAACAAATTAAAGATAAAATGAGTTCTTGTTGATAATATTGATTCGTAGACAACGAGCGGAAAATAATAAGGGAGAAGTGAATATGGTATATATTTAATTTGGGTGAAAATTTTGTCATATATATTTTTTTTTAATACGTAAAATCCATAAAAACTAAATTTTTTTATATAAAGTATTAAAAAAATTAAGTTATTAAAGGTTTTTTACCCAAATTTAAAAGTCAAAAGTAATAGATCCATCTTTTGCATATGGTAGCAAATTAAGGTTTATTTTTAGGCTTTTTATTTATTAGGAGATTATTACAAGAGGAGGTTTTTTACCACAAATTTCTACTTGTATTACTTTAGTACAACTGAAATAGCACACAGCAATGGGTGGATTTATAAAAAAGGGAATTGTGGTACTATTATTTATGCCGCAAACAATTCAAAACCCCTAATTCACATTTACATTTACATTTACAATCCCTAACATTTTACAAGATGAACAACGAAGAATCAGGATGGATACTCGAATTCCTTCTTCGCCAACCTTCAATCGACGACACAACCTTAAACAACCTAATCAATGTTCTCCCAATTCCAAATAACAACAACAATCAACGTTTCAAGAAAACCTTAATCTTGCGAAAACTCGAAACCCATCTCGAAAAAGGTACAATCTTTGAACACACTATTGAATTGTTAGAACAGCTAGAGCAATTAGACCACTTGTTAAACAATACCCATGTTTCAGAATCCCTTAAAACTGCTTATTCGACTGTCGTTTTACATTGTACTGCTAAACTTATCGAAAAACTTGTCGAAAAAACGGATAAAAATGGTAAGGAGAGTGATGAGAATAAAAAAGGGGTGTTTGATAATGTTGTGAAGAGTATATGGGTTAGTAGGATAGAGGCGAAAAATGTGGGATTGTTTCGAGATGATTTGATAGGGTTGGTTAGTGGGATTGAGACGGGTGTGGTGGATGTTCGGGTTTGGGAGAAGGCATTGAAAATGTATGAAGGAGTTGATGTGTTTGAGGTTGTTAGACGGTATGTGAACGGCGAGAAAGAGAAGATGGGACCTCCGTTTCTTGAATTGGCGTGCGAGGTGATTTTGACTGATGATGGGTTGCGAAAGGTTATGGGCTTGGATGACGGTGATGGGGTTCATACTCGGGTTGATGATGGTGCAGGAAATGTTGCTGCTGCGGATGGTGTTCAAGATTTGGATGGGAAAAGGAAGAGGAATGGTAAGTTGGAGTTTGAGCTAAATGACATTATGTCGAATTTAAGATATGCAGTTTGTGTTTAGTGTTTTTGTTACTTATAAACTATTGAATCTTTTGTGAAATGACAGAAAATTCGTATCTGTGTATTTTGTGCTGAAATAAGTACTTGTCGGTTCTTTAATTATACATTGTTTAAAAATGATTATTAGCTGGAAATATGCAATTCTGAACACTCCCTTAGTTCGTTAATTTTGTTCTTATATCAGTTGATATGCTAAAATTGCGCCCATCCTTGTACTGTTGAGCTATTGTGGGTTTTAAATCGACACTTTTGTTCCTACTTCAAGTCTTCAACATCCAGTTGGCACCTTATTGTAAATGGATATTTATTTTGTAATAAGTTGATTGGAGTTTCTGTTATCAACTCTTCCTTTATCCCATGCTGCTTTTGCATATAGTTTCATTCAAATGATTGGTCTTCCACATGTATAAGTGTTGAATATTGATATAAAGGGATTGTTGGTTGTCTTTACTTAGATGCATTGAAGACTCGTGTTTTACCAATACACAAGCAAGTTTCACCTAGACGACCCAGAGGATCGGGACCTCATAGAGGAGCTAAGATAGTTGATCCCTTGGAGACATCTCACGACAATTATGATAGCATTCCTACCCCTGAAGTGAATAAAGTACAGGAAGCCCTTGAGACCAGTTCTAAAGAACTGCAAGCAGTGGTAAAGGACCCTCTTCTTGATGCATTACGTCTCGCTGAGTCTTTCAAATCTAGCAAGAGTGGAGATAATATTGCTCATGACCATATTGTAGATAATTCTACTATGGTCACTGATGAAGCTCCCAGTTCTTCACATGATAGGAAAGGTAAAGCTCTAGAAGCCAATGGAGATGACAATTTATGCGGGAATCAAAACAAAAGGCGTAAGCTTAACTTAATGGAACGAAATGAAACTGCCCATACCGTTGAGGTAATACTTTTGCTGATCTTTGTTTTCATTTTGTTTAGCGTATGATGAAATACAACTTCTTTCGTAGTTGCATTTTTAATACATCCTTCACTTGCCCATTCTGTAATTAAAAATTTTGCATCTTCACTTCAGGCCATGCCATATATATATACAGCACAAGAAAGATCATATAATTGTTTCCCCTCTTTGTTGTCTTGGACGAGCCACGATATCTACTTATAGGTGATAATTCTTCATTTTGGCAAAAACTCCAGACTTGGCAAATTATGATGTCTTTGGATAAACACCCCAACTTTTGCCCTTTTCATTGTACATGTGTAGCGACAAAATGAAAGTGGCAAAGTACCCACATCTCCTCATATTTTAGAGCAAAATCTGTGCTGAGTTTATTATTTTACGCTCTGATTGAAACGTATAGAAAATACTTCCTTTCTGTTTCTCTTAGATTTTATAACTTAGCTCTTTTTTGGGTTCTGTAAAACAGAGATAAGGTATTTAGTCCAAACATAGCATGGTGGGATTTTGCATATTTGGATAGAAATGGCGTAATTTTATCACCTGCAAGCGAATGTTATGGCCTATCCCAGACAAATTAGTTACATGGCTGTTTTATAGTTATAGAGGAACGGGTTAAATGGGTTGAGAGGTGCCCGAAGTCTGTTTCAAGTGCATGCAGCTTCCAGATTCATTAGATTTAAGTATTCACGTTGTTATTGTCACAATGTTTCTTTATTCATAACTAGTGTACTAGTTACAGAGTATAAAATTTTTAGCATTTGGACAAAAAGCATTAGTGGGTCAGCATAACCGGTCTGACCTAATTGGACTACAACATAGTAGTACAATAGGGCCTTTTGGTGATGGGTGTGTGTCTTCACAATTAGAAAACGTAACAGTATTGCTTACATACGAAGAACATTGATCTAGACATCTAGTTCATGACTGCTATACCTTATTGTTTTCAAGGATAAATATATAGAAAAAAGGGTATAAATTGGAAGGCACCCTCTGATTCGCTGGTACCATTATGGTACCCGCCAATCCCATCCCGTAAGAGACCTGCGCCGGTAAAATACTTCCACGTAAATCTGCGCATGCTAGGTTCAAACCCCCACCAAATTGGTTTCACATGTGTGACCCGATGGTTCGAAGGCAACGGGTACCGATTGATCTATGATCAATTGGTTTGTAAGGAAAAATATATGTATCTAAGAGAGTGTCTATTGTCAAAGACTCTCCTGCTGGTTCTTATATTCTCATCTTTTTTTCCACTTGCAATTTGTTCAATTATTAATTTTTTTTAATCTCAGTGGAGTGACTCCATTGATACCTCTGAGGAAGAGTCACCAAAAAGACCTCACTTGCCAAGTCCCAAAAGGAGAGCAGTCTCACCTTTAAACATTTACAAAATGGGAAAACTTGCAAAGCAGCGGGAGAGAAAGAAATGGACCCCTTTAGAGGAAGATACTCTTCGGGCTGGAGTGAAATTGTATGTGATACTTGTTAATTTACTTTTTACGTATTTATTTGTTTGTGATACTTCACACTTTTTAATATCCAAAGTCCTAGTTATCATTGTCCAAATGAGGAAATATGCTGGGTAGGTTGGTAACGTTGTGAAATGGGTAGATTATAATTTCGAGTCAAAATGGGTTGTGAAGTGTGAAGAAATTTAGCTTCCCCATTATATGGATATAGTTAGTAATCGTATATTAGTTGGGTTGTGAAAACAATGCAATTATAATTGTATTTTGAATCTTCAAATAAAACAATATAAAAATTGTTTATGCATTAAAAATCGATTTTGGGCAACTTTGAGCTTGTTTGATCATTTTCTTTTCATAGTCATTTGAGATAAAACATAATCAAATTTGACCTATTTATAAATAAATGGGTGAAAATTGCCAGCTTTTATTCTTTTCTAAACATAGCAAACAGCGTATGTGAACAATTAAATGTAAGTTTCTGACTACTGCAATGCTTGTTTTTGAAGGCATGGTAAAGGAAATTGGAAGCTGATCTTAAATTCATATCGCGACATCTTTGAAGATAGAACCGAGGTAGTGTAAATATCTTTGTTGAAATATTGAACCCACAATAATATATCTTCAATTCTTCATATTGACATGTTATTGCCAAATTCATGCTTTCAGGTTGATTTGAAAGACAAGTGGAGAAATCTGACACGCTGATGACTGTAGTTACCCTTATCAAATTACTAACCGGGCCCTAACTTTGTATTGTTAAACATCTATATGTGAAGCATGGATCAACAACATCCACTTGGAAAGAAGATTGACGGTAATGAAATGTTATTTTGTTAATATTGTAGTTAAACAAATCGCTAGTTGTGGTGGTAATTCTCGTTGCAACACCTGCTGGTTCGAAGCTGATTCTTTGTTATGTTTATAGTGTATGTCCTGTTTGTGGGTTTTTATGACCATGCTTCTGGATGATCCCACATGTACTGTTTAACTCTTTGGTAGAAATGCAATTTTCATATGATATGAGAATTTGTGTGTGCATCAGTGTATGTATTTTATGTTTACGGGATATGATGGCTGCTGACATAGAAAACGTGTACCCATAATGATATCCTAACATACCTTAATGGCAGAAACCAACATGTCCTGACCCGACCCTGACCACAAGCTTACTCCGTTTGTAAAAATATTGAAGATCAGGGTTTAACTCCTGACTTGTTAGGAGATGACTATAGCCTTTCTTAAAAAAAAGCTTTCGACTTAGGCAAAAAAAAAGGGTCGAGTAGAGTTGTTAATTATGTCATATGAGCATGACCTTTGGTTTTGCGCCTCTATGCATCTTGGAGTTTTCTATCTCAAACCATAGAACCCTAAATCCCTAATATGCTAAGCCTTATCGTGAATGGCCAACTAGTCTAGGTCAGGTGGCTTCATATTACATAATGAGTGCAGGCAGAATGTATATTCATCATTTTTGTGTACTTATCGGCACAGGTACTACAGTAATACCCAATCTTGTCATGGACGGAATAGAGAGAGTTGAGGTGAGATATTGACACTCATACCTCTACGAGAGTGTAGAAAGACTGCGTCGAGAGAGTCATTTCGGAACATGTGATGTTCTTAAACTTAAAGGAATCATACATATTACTAGTAACTTTAGGAGGCCTAAGCGGGATGTTAGTAAAGCTCCAAAGGACTTTCTGCAAATATCTATATCTATATCTATTGATGGAACCATAGGCTTCTATGGTGGGAGCATGTTGTCATTTTTTAAAATTTCAAAAGCTGATTTAAACTACTTAAATCATCCCTTTTTTTTATTCACTAATTTAAACATATTTACCTAATGTACCTATAATATCTTTAAATCTCAACCACTAATTTGTTTCCTCTCTTTAAATCTCAACTACTCATTTTTTTTTCTCTCATCCATAAATCATTTTATTTCTCTAATTTATTCAAAATCTTTTATCTCATAAACCGTATATCGATAAATTATAAAAATTGTATAGATGTTTTTAAAATTTCATGCTCTTCCATTAGAGATGTTATTCGATATACTTTCGACGAATTTTTGAATCCGAGTACGGAGCCCGTACGGCTAAGGCATTTAGCTATCACATTCTATGACTTATCAACTCACCTATCACCCCCACCATCTCACCACCGCATTGCGCGGGTATTATTGCTCGTTTTTAATAATAGGTTCCTTAAATATTCAGGTACAACAACATGAAGAGTTATAGTGAGGGGCCATAGTGTCTGGAAAATATCTAAGAAAGGAGTTGGAAAGTAGTATGTCGCCGATAAAGACCCCTCAACTTGACTCGACCATGGAAACCCCACCTGCTTATCTCAAACCACATCAATAACAATGTTTTAAAACCCGGATCGTAACACATCAGAGAAAAATTTGTATTTTTGTCCATTGTTTCTTTTTTTTTTCAATCACTTCACTATACAGAGTATGTTTTATCTTATTATATTGTTTCATAGCTCTTTTTTAATCACTTCAGTATACATAAAACAACATATCATATACAAATACGTAACACTTCATCAGTTCATCTCATGTCTTGTTTTTATTGTTGTAAAACAAGACAATTGTATTCCTTGTGACAAACAAATATCTGCAATCGTACACAAGGAACCATGTATATGGATAAATATAGTCATTGTATGTTGTAGGTTGAGCCACTTGGGCTTTTCATCACTTTATTTGTGGCGGCATTGACACCCTTTCACAAGGGTAATGGTGCTTGTGGTGGAGCCAAATAGACCCACCACTTGATGTTGAGAGGGTCAGGTTTAAAGAATTGTTGGATGAGTATTTATATCTGCTGAATGAATATTAAAAAGGTATTTAAAGATGATGAATAATAACTCTAGGTGCAGTGGTACACATCAAGTTGGATACAAACTTAAAACAGTATGATTTCAAGCTTCAAAATGAAATGTAGAGGTCTAGTTCAAGTTTTTAACATGAAGAAAACAACCACCATTAATTGCTAAGCGATCTGAACTGCGTGTTTAATTTATCATCACTAGACCATCATGAATACTCCGTATAATGCAACTTTTTTCCCCCCTTATCTTATGCTTTGGAAAATCTTCTATATTTCTTAGAAGACTTGTTGATGATGGCGTAAAATATTACCTCTTCTTGTTTGTTATATATATTTAATGGGGTTAGCTAATATGCTGTTAACAGCATTTAGTTGGCTGTTGTTGCCCTCACATTCAGGGGGGATGATTATTTATTTATCATGTGGGAAATTCAGGGAGAAGTGTTTGTGAAAGTAGCAGAAATGATGTTAACAGCATTTTATATTTTCCCATATTTAATAGATGCGAATTGAATGTCATGACAGAATTATACACTATGTTGCATAATTTGTTTTTTTTTTATCCTGGAGGTGTCGCATAACTTTATTAGTATGCTATTTTGGGAATAGAACAATTAAAAAACATATCAAACTTATAGTGTAAAAACAAAAGTCGACAAAAATATGTTGATACATGAACCTTTATGATATTTCCTTAATAAGCCAATTTTTAATTTTATTTTGTGATACCTTTCTTTTTGTTTTTGTGATACATAGGTAAGGTTGTACAACTTTCATGCATACGTTAGGTTGTACCAATCAATTAACTAGATCCACATGTCCAATACACATATACATACATATACATCAAAATCATATCAAAATGCTTAAGATTTTTCATTCTATTCCAATCAAGCACAACCTCTCTCTCCTCATCATCTTTCTCTCTACAATGCCTATGGGAGAAGACTTGAGAAAGACCATAGATTCCATATTCTATAACCTTTATGGTCCTATTATTCTTCATCTTTCTTGATTCTTACTCATAAAAAAAAGCCCATAATCAATTCTTTGCTTTTTCTATCTTTTGTTCTTGCTACAATTATTCCAAACACTTTTTTTCTTTCCAACAACTTCAAAAGAAATTATATCTATTCCAAGATCATTGATAAACACGATCCGGTCCATGACGTATCGCCGGCTACAACAAACCGACGTCAATATTCAGCCCTCGGCCGCTAATGTTAGCTCAACAGAAGGTGGCTACACAACAGGTGATGATAACTTTGATAACAACATGATGATCATACTAGCTGTCTTGCTATGTGCATTAATATGTGCACTTGGGCTTAATTCAATTGTGAGATGCTTTTTTCGGTGTGGAAGAAATATTTTTTTTGAAAATCCTAGACAAACCACAACCAGAATGTCCTCAAATGACCGGAAAAAAAGTAAGTTGAGTGATATTCCGGTTGTGGTGTATCGGTTGGAGATGAAATCTCCGGCCACGGATTGTCCGATTTGCCTTGGAGAATTTAGTGATGGTGAAAAGATGAGAATTTTGCCTAAGTGTAAACATTGGTTTCATGTTAAATGTATAGATAAATGGCTTATATCACATTCATCATGTCCAATATGTCGGCAGATTTTATTTGATGAGGTTTAATTGCAATTATGATTTTTATTTTGTTGTTTATACAAGATTTGATAAGTTTAAATATGTGTAGCTAGTATGGCACATGTTTTCAAATTTTGAGGTACCTTAATGTTCATTGAAATCTTAAAAGCTAGATATGAGCCAAATTGTGGATATTACCCTTGAACTTTTCAATAATGATGAAATCATCCCTTATAGAAGGGATGCATCAAATACTATGCTCCTTTGATCATAATAATTTGATTTTACTTTTTGTATGTTGATCGTTGAATCAGTAAAAGGGGTGGTTCAAATTCTAGTGGGGCTTAAAACAAATTTAAAATGGAATATTTTTTGTTTGTGTATAAATATATTAAAAATATAGGCTTATATATAAGGTCTAATACTCTAATATCAAAACCAAAATTCATTTAACAGTATATCCTTCAAGTACAATATTCATAGCAACTTCTTCATAAGAAATAAACATATAAAAGAAATCAAAAAATAAAACATTCAAACAGTCAGAAAACTAACCTTAATAGGATAGTTTTTTCCATAAACATACATTGAACTTCGTTTTTATCTAAAACTGAAAACTAAACGTAGTTCAAACTTATGATCAAAGTTTCATAATTATGATTTAAAAAGGAAGATGATGACGTGTAGGGGTAGCATAAGGTGAATATTCAGGTGTGGTAACAAAAGAAGGTGGGCCACTTGCAACAATATGAGACCTGTTTGGAGTTCTCGGGGCTCTTAATGGGCTTCTTGTATTGGACATCATAACACTTCGATTATACAAATTTTCCCCTGATCTTCTGGGCCCTCTTTCGGCCCATTTAAGTTCTTGTGCTTTCACTCCATTTGGGTAACCATTGAAACAACTTGAAAAACAGCCTACATCCCCTGCCCTATGTATATACCTATACATAACATATAGACACATAAAATTAAGTGAATAGATACACACTCATTCATTTGATAATAACTAGTCATAATACTAGGTTACAAAGTAAATTGTTAACTAGTCTGTCACATTTTTTAGTGTTGTAACATATATGGAAATTACGAATATGGAATTTATCTACCTATTATGACAAGAATAATATTGTTTGTTTAGTGATAGTTGTTGTAAACACATATTAGCACATCGATTATTATTATGAAAGTTAGAATATTCTGTTGCCAATTTGTTATCTTACCGTTGGCTGAATTTTCTTCCAAGACAATCGATACACTTTCGGCCTTCGGTCATCTCTCCCATGCCGATGTTCACACATTGTCTACAATACACTCTTCCACAAACCTGCAAAACATGTATATATCATTAGATAGGAGAAAAATATGAACAATTGGATTAGGTAACAGATCTATATAATTTCTTCATCATTTCCTAAATTACAAATTATATATGTGGACCTTAATTCTTGCAAAAAGTTTATATGATGGGTTGCAAATTTTGCTGATATGCAAGTAAACATGTCAAAATATGTTTAAATAAAACAATTGCAAAGGTTTTACAAAATTGGGTAGTCTTTGGACAACTTTTAAACTCTTCCTATATCCATTTAAGCTAATTTCATTTGGACTGATCACTATACCAGCTATTGAAAATTAAAAGATCCCTAAACAGGCAAGAAATCATCTTTTTATGGCAACAATAACTATAGGATAGGAAGGGAAACATGACTCACAAGGCAACGATTACGGAACATATAGATATAGACGCTGCATACAGTGCAAATATTTGAGTGAGGGATCCCAGGACGACGTCGTCCTGTAGCCTTCTCTTGGTACATCGATGTCATACTCATCCCACTCATCACACTCATATCATCATACGCGACGCTTTTCTCCACAACATGCCCATGTTGTCCATGACCATGTCCAGTTTCATGCCCATGTCCATGTCCATGATTCTTCATTACATGATGCCCATGTGATCCTGTAGTTATTAAGCATAAATTATATATCTTGTTAAATCCTTTACCTTGCACTATAGCTCTGTCACAATTTCATAAGGTTGTTTTTTAGTCACTAATTTTGTTTAATGACTAGATTCACTAAATACTATTTTATAATGGTGACTAAATAAAGTTATTACTGACCACGTAATAGTTGTCACTGCAAAAAAAATGATTATCAAAGAACTTTTTTCTTGTAGTGTTATGTAATCTTAATTATATAGACCGTCTTTGGCATATATGTTTATTTAAGTGTCTTTTTTGGTACCGATTGATTACCATAATAATCATGATGATCACCATGGTTATATGCGTGTTGCACCATGACCTCCTCGGCTTGGTTATGGTGCCTATAACTTCTCCCTGGGGGCAAACCGACAACGGGGGACCCTTCTACAACGTGTTGGCTTTGGTGGTGATGATATGAAGGTGGAGGAGTATATGCTGCTTCTAACCCTCTACTAAAATCAAGACTTGGCATCTTAGCCAAATGTGGTGGTGTAAAGTGGTCATGTTTAGGAGTCATGGATTCAGATATTGAATCCATTCTCTTGACAGGCGACACTGGTGATGGCCCGCGGTTTGGTTTCTTTTTCTTGGCAGCCGCGGCCTCAACATCTTGTGAAACTTGTGCAAAGTCTTGAAAAGTTAAGTTTACTGAATCATCTGGTACTCCTAGGTACAAATCTTCTAGCTCCTTTCGCGCCTTGGCTAACGTTGCACGATCAGTCATTGTTACGAGTGTTTAACTTGTTTGGTTTTTATTTCTTTTTAGGTTATATATAACAAGAGAGAAATTTAGTAAAGAAAAGGAGAGTGTGATTAATTAGTAAGAAATTGAGAATTGTGTTTGATGAAATATCCTATATGTAATGACAATCCCATGATAGATAGAAGCCAATATTTTGTCCGGCCGGTCATATGAAAAGTATACGCATTAGGTTGACAGTTAGGAGATAGTGTGCATTTTATGATAGATGTATATGAATAATGTAACAAGAATTAATTAGTCATCCGGCAAATCGGCTTGCTGCAAAACGATAAAAAGTAGGTCAAGAATATGTATATTTCAATGTTGTTGTGAAGGACTAATAAATATATATTTTGTATATGTTATGATAACAACTACTCGTTCTTAATTTCTTAGTTTACAAGATAAACTTAAAGGAATACAAGCATAATACGTTCACTAGAAGTACTCCAAATCTCCAACATTGGTTAAGCTTGGGTCATTTTGGTCTTAGACTCTTAGTAGTGTGATATATATAGCCCGATTGATATCTATATACCATTTAAAGATTTGTACATGTATAATTATCATATTTACATCCAATGGAAGCCCGTCGAATTACTCATGAGCTACGTGATCTCCACTCGTTTTAGTAATTTTATACATGATTATATTGATCACCAGTCATATATCATAATCACCATAAAACAGCTTGTGTTTGATCGATTCGAAAATTACACTAAATTAAAAACTAAGGAGTAATATTGAAAAATAAAGAATACGTGTGGCCGGACAAATTAAATAATACGTTTGTGACAATTGGGGTTGTCTGTATATAAATGGGGAAGAATCGAAGTACATTTAATAATAATTTGTGTTTTTAAATATTGACATAATTTCAACGATGAACACAACCTAAAAAATGTTTTAAGGAACAAACGAATATATTATTAACCTTAGCAAATTAAACCACCCACTCGTGCAGTCTTGGTATTTTTTTATTTTTAATTTCTTTTTTATTATTATTATTATTTATGTTGTTCTTGTTAATCATGAATGCATATATATGATTGACATAATCATGTATTACATATTAAAACAGTATTCAATTCTGTAAACGGGCAAAATTAGCATAGATTAGATATACGTTAAATCGTTTGTAGAAATTGCAAAAATAGATCTTTCGTTTTTTTTTTTTTTAATGAGATGAATACCATATTCAATGGGAAAAAAAAATGATAGTACGAGAAATTGTGTATAATGTCACCAAGGAGAGTTGACCTATACCATAAGCTGATCAATGGCGGATGCGTTCACGCTAACATACCTGCCTTTCGAATTTCATCAAGTCATGCGCCTAAAGTCTATATCGACTATATTCAAGAAACTCATACTCGATAATCAATAATACGGATTAGGGAATGTGTTACTTCAAAACATTCACCAGAACATAAATAGTAATAATATTGTCTTTCTGAAACTAAAACATACGCTACAAAAACATTCCAAATATGTACAAGCATACGCCAGCGACCATGTAAATCCGGCATAGGAAATACAGGCTCTTCACAAAAAACAACAGATACACCTAATGTAACTCACTCTCTCATGGACTCAATTCCAACTTTTTGGCCTCATATATCGCACTCGTACCATCATATCTCCTCCATTCCAGATTTTCAACCATATATTCATCATAAAAAGATTTTTATAAAAAAAAAAAAAAAAAAAAAAATTTAAACTCAACCAGTACCCTCTGAGATTTTATCACACTACCAAGTCAAAACTACAAGCTTAACTTATATCAGAAACTCAAAGCACAACCTGACATCCACCATCTAGAATCTGATTGATGTCACAGGGTGCCGTCCCTGCCCGGGGTGGGGTGTGATTCACTCATCTTCTACACTTCTACAACTTTCTCGGCTATATCCCGCTCCACTGCATCATCCACTGGGAGTAGGTTTTTGTCTGCAGGGGGCTGGGTAGAGGCCAACGAAGAAGGCGAAGGTTGCCCTTCAACCGGAGGCTGAGGGTGTCCATCGATTTCAATTGTAGTTTTAGTTAGCGAACAGGGTACGACTCCTGCAAACACATTCTCCCATCCTGGGGTAAATCCTGAAACATTAGCATCAACCAGGGTCATTTCTTCATCCTTATCCGGATCACAATTCAAATCCAACTGTTGTCCTACTTTGCTACTACTGCTCTCACCCACCTCGACTTCGACCATCCCAGTCTGATCAATAATCCCGATACCATTTCTGCTTCCCGATGCTGGTCCATTATTAAGAGCTGCTGCTAGTGCTTTCTGGGTATCTTCTGCCTCCTTATCCGACAACCGTTTCTTCTTTCGAAGCATCAAGGTTTTAAAACGACGTTTGACTGTCAGGCAGACATTGCAGAAGCAATTGGGTTTGTGTTTTCCTTTACCACTTGGAGGTTGAATACATACTATACAAGTGCATCCAGGACGATGACGGGGATGTTTCGTGGTGGCACCTGTTGAAGTTTCAGCAAATTCGCCTATGCTTTCTCCTAATACTGCAGCAGTAGCTAATGCATCTAGTCCAGAAGGCTCTTGTTCTTCAACTGCCTTCCCGTCTGCAAGTTTTCGCTTCTTGGGATCTGGGAATGACCAGAAAGTAACAAATGATTATGCAATCGAATATCAAAAAGAGGACTGACAGTGAGAAGAAGTTTTTTCTAACACCATATAAATTGAAGTCAATATATATCTCCGAGTACTTGGATCACATTTGCATAATATCCTACAGAATGCATGTCATTTGTGAATTTCGTAGAATTTTGTTTATTACGAAAGCCACTACGATTTCTAGTAATATCAGATAGCATACAGATGAAGAAACTTTCATAGAGGTGGCAAAATGATCAGGTTAGGAAGGCAAGAAAGGTAACTCTTGGTACAGGTTACAACGGGCCGGGCTGATGCAGAAAACTTATGCCCAATATTTTGGCTTCCTAACAAATAAATAATGTGCTGAAGATGATATCAAACACTATATTATTACAGCAATATTCTTTTTTTAGAGCAATTTAGGTGGTTATATGTAAAAGAGAGAAACTGGGGCAAGTTTCTACCTGTTTCTTTTTTAATTTTACATTTTTACCCATTTTACCCGCTAAGAGGCATAAAGATTACCCAGCCTATAAGCCAAAAAAACTCCATATGTAACCATAAAGTTAGACTGCAAGATGAAAACCTTAAATCATGATCACGGAGTTGGTTCTTAACAGGATCATACTTAAGCTAAGCATCAAAGAAATGTGAATTATTTAAATAGATCTGATTCATACCCTTGGCAGATTTAAAAATCCGTTCCAAATCCTTTATGCTTATTTCATCCGGAGCCGAACATGAACACCTGGTGCACATCAAACACAAAAACATTATTACAATCTATTAACTTAATTTCTCTTGAAACAACTATGAGATAAATTTATAATAGTTGAACAGTAATCATCACCTCTCTTTATCCCAAACATTATCTGAGCATGTCCACTTTGAAGGGAGAAGAACATCGGCAGGTAACCTCCTCCATTTGGAGCAACTATCACACTGACCCCACTGTTCTTGTGACCTACAACACATTAGATAATACAAAAGAAATTGAATGGCAGTACACATCTTTACATAATACAAGCGTACAACACAGAAGCCTAGTAAGCTAAGTTTACAAAAAATATTTGTATGTGCACGCCTTCTCAATATTGGTCAAAATCAAGATGATTAATAAGCACATCATGCAGACTACATCTCTGGGATCGGAAAAAGGAAGCTAGCAGCAGGTTCCAGATAAAATTAAGCAAACGACTTTCTAGCAATTAATTGACTTTTACGAGTAAGTGGTATATCCCATAAGTTCAATGCTATATTAAAAAACAAGTTTTGCAATTTCAAGAAAATGCTGCTGCACTTTCTATCATTTAAGTATACAAATGACAGACACCCGATCCCAATCTGCTTGAATACTCATAGCTATGATTGACTGTTTTATACAAGACAAGCTGACAATAACTTGGACAAAATATATTGTCAGCAGGGACAAATTAATCTCTAAATGGCCATAAAAAATATCATAGGGACGACAATACAAAATTAAGAAGGTCTGAAAGAGACGTTAAGGTATATTGATACATGAAAGAACATAACATGCGCACACATGTTTCGAAGAAATAAAAGTATACAACACTTTAAAACCCGATAAATAACTCGAAGAGCTAAAAGAAGTTAACCCTCGTATATAAATACCTCAATCATTATATGATTTAGGAGACTATACTTTCTAAGAGAAACACACCAGTTATACTAAACTTACCCAGATGCATGCATTGTGAATATGGTCTTTTTGCCAAAAACTGGTGGCTCCTGAATGGACAAAAGAGTGAATATTTAGATAAAAATAAATAAAATACCGCAGCCATCACAAAAAGTTAAATTATGTTTAGATGGATCTTTCTTAAGCTTACATCATATTCTTCAAATTCGCAATTTTCGATCATGGAGATAGTTGGGTTAGAAGTAGGGGACGGGCGTAGCAACTCATGTGCTTCTTCCCACGTGACCTTCAGCTCCATGGCATCTTCGTTATGCATCAGCAACCTCTTGTTTTTCGATCCTATATTACGAGTCTTCTTCTTTTCTTGGATCAATGGTTTTTGATCCCCATTCGTCACACCTTCATTCTCCACAGTTTTCTGCAAAAATGTGTAACTTGCTAAGCAAAAGTGAAATTAAGTGGTGGAACAAGCAAACCATTAGAAAACTTCCGTAAAAAAGGCATATACTGTAGGCGGGTTTCCATTCCCAGCTGAAGTTTCCCCAGCAACGGCAGCATCACTGGCAACACCATTAGCAGCTGGTGCCTCACCTTCCTGTTTGTTTATTTAAGAATTTCCGGTCATTACAGATATATAGGTTGACACAGCACCAGATTATCAACTAGTATTTGTGCAAATAAGAATGTTAGTCGGGGCATGGAAGGAAAAGAAGTCGATTTTAGTCTTTTTTTTTTAGAAAGATTGAGACTAATATGGAATGCACCAAGAGAAATGGCAGGACAAAAAAGAAGGCAAGGGATAAATACATGGTGAAAAATGAATTATACTGCAAATGGATCACCTGTGTATCAATAGAAACCGTCGCCTTTCGACAACCTATAACAAGCTTTTCGCCTGGATCCAGTCGACTAAATATAACTGCAGAATTTTTAAAAGGGTAGGAAATCAGATTAGAAAAAGGAGCAAAATATTATCCGCACTCATATTAAGTACAACCGGAAAAATCTAAACTTGTGTGCAGACTAAAGCAAAAAAGATATGATTACTCTAGGTTTATATTAGAATAATACTAACACGGTACCCGCGCAATGCGGCGGTATTCGTCGCGGCGACAGTATGGTGGTGGGGGCAATTGTTAGTGGCGGAGGCGGTGTCAATTGGTGTAAGCTATTGATGTAAAAGTAATTGATGTAAAGGGTTAATGAAGATATTTTGAAAGATAAATGATTGCTAGTGTAATTTAATTATTAATTTTAAGTGGGTAGTGTAGATAAAAACATTTTAAGGGGTGCTATGTGTAAATATTAAATAAGTTTCAACTTTTCCGTAAATAAAGAGCCATTCTTTTTATAATATAGTATAGAAGAAGTATAGATATAGATATAGATATAAATTATCATACATGTTGTAAGAAAAAAAAAGGATACCTGTGTCCCCAGCTTGCAGTTGCATATTCTGTATACAAGGAGTTACACCCTCTAATACATACATACGGCTGTTATTATTGGGCCAAAACCGGAACTGAAATGTCCACTCTTTCCCCTTTATATCCTGAATTCTTATTGGCAAACCTTCTGATTGATGAATAGCAGGGAAATATGCCTGCGCAAATGTTAGATAATTATAAGAGTGGAGAAGTGCTCAAGAAACAAAAGGGACTTTAAATAAAAACTAAACTTACTTCGGCACATGCCTTAGGCAGCACCAACCGACCAATTCGACCAGCATCACTTGCACTCAGAATCTTCTCAAATAATGGAGTAATAGTGCAATTGGACTTCAAGCTAGAGGCTACAATTAAGGAGAACTCTGTTTTTCACTCACCATTCAACATTTTTTTTTTCAGTTCTCTGACAGTAAACCTATTTCAGTTTCCAAAACGATAATGTCCCCTTTCTAGAAAAGCTAAATATTAATATCAGACTACTTGTACCACATTATTAGCGAAGTACTTGACATTCGCCAAATGTCAGAGGCAAAATACATAGAGATAACTGCCCTAGATCAAATTTCTGTTTGGGGTATCCAACTTACTTTAAGCCAGAGAAAACCATCAGTGTTCTAGATAAATTGGAGTTAAGAATTTGAGATAACAGTTTTCAAGCCCCACATTAGGGGAAAGAGAGAGAGAGAGAGAGAGAAAAGGACAGCATGGACAAAATTTCTTACCCACCAGTTATTACGTCATCGTTTTGATCGGGTTACTGGGTGAGATTACTTAAAGTCAAACAACCTTGAAAGTTAGTTCCCTCGATTATAAATCTTGACACTTTGCCATGTTTCCTGGCCTAAATCAGGTTGGTTCCTAAGATAGAAATTGAACCACAGTTAATTACCCTTCTATGCTAATAGCCCAACATCCAAATACCCTTTTTTTAAAGTAAAAACTTTTGATTAACTAGTGTTTAGTGATTCCAAAAGAGAGTTAATGGTTTCACTTTAAGTTATCCATAGAAGAGATAATTTAATATATGTTGTAGCCTAGGCGTGTTTTAAGCCAAAAGTTGGTCCTTCAGAAAATTTGAACACCACATTAGCTATCAATTGCTACATGGTCAAATGATAACTGCACAAATAAAAATGCATGCATGCATATAGAAGGATCAACACATTAACAAAGGATACTCCCCAGTTATCTGCAACAATTCTTCGTCAGTCATCTTTGGCCAATACCTTGGAAGTAACTGGCTTCGGCCTTTACCTTCAGCAGGTGGTCTTGCAACTCTGTTTTCTGAAACCACCCCTTTATTTGACTGCGACTTTATATTAACCCCAGACTTTGATGGTTTTGAAAATGTAAGGCGCGACCTCTGCCCTTGCTTGAAAGAGGGAACTTTTGCAGGTTCTCTTCCATCCACACCTCCAACAGAATTAGGGTTTACAGAAGACGTTGTAGTGCCCAAAGCATTACCAATAGAATATTTTATAGCTGGTTGAGGCATTGATTCATATAGAGCTTTAAAACCTAAATCGGTTCTGCCATTATCTGATTTTGGAAATAAAGATGATGCATTCGGAAAGATTGTTACAACTTCTTTACTAGAAGAAAGACGGTTTTCATCTTGTTTGATTTGGTGACCGATGGATGGATTAGAAGGTAAGGGTTGGTGAGCTTCAGTTAAATGTGTGATTTTTCCCTTATCAATGGTAGCACCATTATTAATTCGGTTGCCAATGACGGGTTGCCAAGTGCCAGAAAATGGAACGAACCCATTAGGACGCTCATTAGTGTAGCTCTGCATCAACAGTTATTTAAAATAAAGATATCAAGTATACTAAGCTAGAAAGTAGAGCAAGCAACGAGGGGCCACTAATGCAGGTTGTGTAGCAGTTTTGAACATGTTCGATCACAGAATGTAAGATTGTTATGGGTTGAATAAGGTCGGGTTAGATTGACACAGTTTTTTTGTCCAGAGTTTTCAATAATTAATTCTGTAAAAAACGATTATATAAAGCATAATTTTTTTATAATGAACTAAAGAATAAGATGAGTCACGAAGTTATGTGCTTCTAAAATACAATTTTGACAACTTTGAACCATTCGATTCATTTACCCTTTAGAGATCAGCAGATTGCCAGAATGTCCCTCGTAGTAAGCAGCTACAAAAGATCGTAGACGGTAAACAGTACTACTAAGATCTTAAATTAACCTGATACACTACTGGTCTAATAAGTCCACCTTGGATAAGATATATTGAGATTATATTCCATTCTTACTGATACTATAGACATTTACAGAAAGATAGATATAATGTCGACATAATGAATTGTATACAGTCTAGTCATTAATGCCTCTCAAGTACAATGCAGCACGATACTACGAAATTGATTACCTGTAATGGTTTCAAAGCCTGTGTTCCCCTAGCTCTTATGCATTTTATACATGATATTCCTCCCAAATCGAGGCATTCATGAAGATACTTTGAAACAACGCATCCACAGTGAATAGGCTGAAATGTAAAACATAACAAGGCTTTGTGAGTGTTCAAGTAGAACAGATGTTAAGATCCTAGAGATTTCAAGAAATACCTTGTCACAGTACTTGCATTCCCTCCAACCAGGTTCATTCAGATGGAATCTTTCACAGTAGTTTACATGATCATAGGCAGTTCTGCGGTCCACATACAGTATTTAAGCAATTTACCAGTCACAAACAAAATCATAATTATGCCTAAATGCTCAAAAAAATTGCAAAATCATCATCATGCTAAGATAGTAAGATGTGCAACAAACATAAAACAAGGACAAATTCTTGAAACAAGCATGCTTGGCAAAACCTTCAAGCATCGTCATATTCTAAACTATAAGCAAACTCAAATGCGTTCTAGTACTAAACTTTCAAAGGGCAGAAGACTAGAAGAGTTGAGCCGATTTGAGGCATATAGACTAAATAAATCATTCACAACTTTGAGGATATCTACGCTGCTAATAAAGAGAACTTATAGAATCATAATGCAACAGTTCAGTTGGGTGGTTTTCTCTAGTTAGATAGGTTCATGTTCTTTCACTATAATATAATGTGCTTCAAAATAATATCATAATTGCATACCACCCTATCCTGCTTTTTTATATCCTTTATCAGATGAAAAATATAATGTGAGCCATTATCTGCCTACTAATCAACACTTATCACTCATGTTGTTGGATTTTAAGGGTCCATTAATCTCCAGAGACTTTCATTGTACTCCCAACAACAATACATGATTAAGGATATGCACATGACCCATTTACACACACACTCAAAACATAATTGGCCATGTTACATGTGACTATGAGATTCTATCTCACAGGTCACTGATTTACAGTTAATATTGTCAAAATCCATAATATTGCATAAGACCTGAAACAAAGACAGAACTCATGGATTGCATTACATATATACATCAAATTTTACTTTACGTCAACTCCTAAAAAACTGTATTCTATTCCTACCCAATGTTAAGTTTTCAGAATTTCCATGATAATATGTTTGTTCCCATTTTCAGAATTTACCCCACCTTACATTCGAGGTAAATAAAATTTCAAATTTTATAATTCCTTATGAATGATCCTGCAACCAACCCATTTCATGATTCACACAACCCTAAATTTGGGGAAATTTGACATAAAGTTGCAACTTTTATAATTTTCTTATGATAATATCCCATTTTCATGATTCATTCGACCCTACATTTGGAGAAAATAATATAAAGTAGCAACCTTTATAGTTTCTTATGATAATATGATCCTTCCCATTTTCATAACTTACACAAACCTACATTTGGGGGAGCATAAAGATAATATAATTACTTACGATAATATAATCCTTTCCATTTAATAACTTACACATTTGGGGAAAATAATAGCATAAAGATGCAATCTTTATTAATCGTTCTCATTCGAGTCAAAAGACTCGCCCTCAATTGGTAAACAAAACACCCTCCATCTTTTACCATTTACAAATTTCTGAGAAATAAATAGAATTAAAATGCTAAGTTTGTAGTAATTTCTTACACAAATTTTCAACCTTTATTACCTAACAATTTTATATCACATACATGAAACATCACCATTATTGAATTTACAAAAAATAAAAATTAAGAAAAAAAAAAAAAAATTTAGACATTATTACAAAATCCTATGTATAATCTTACAAAATCTTATTATTACAACATAAGAACTTATCTCGTGAGATAATTTAGGGATCCTTAATTCAAAAATCCAAAAATACCCTTTTCACTACGTAAAATTCCCACAAAATATAAAGGGGCAAAATAGAGATAAAAATATACATATAGATATAGATATAGATATACATACCCGCAAGAATAGCAAAGAGTAGCAAAACCACCGGCTTTCATGGGCCAACCTCTCTTCCATTGTGGAGTGGATTTAGTTCCACACAATCCATTCATGCAAATCTTTGAAGAAGGAGCAGACATTTTTTGACTTTTTTTTTTTTTGACAAATATAATATATATATATATATATAATTTGTATATCTATAGATCTTTATATAAAATTACATGCAAATTTCAAAACTTTTTATCAAAAACCCCAAATTCAAAACCCTAACAACAAAACCCACAAATCAATTAGCTTGTGGGGTTGACTTACTGGATCCAAATCAAGAAAATATATTACATGCATACACACTCACAAAGATAAAAATATATATATAATAAAAATATTATAACAAAAACATGAAATTAGTGTGTGTGTGTGTGTGTGTGTGTGAAATTGGAATCTGGGGCGGTTGTATAATATTATTATTATTATTATTAATATTATATAGAAAATATATGTATATAATTATATTTGTATAGGTGGAGTTAATTTTGATGTATATAGGAAAATGAAAGTTAATTTAATTTATTTATAAATATATTATTATTTTTAAAATAAAAAAGGAGAGAAAATGTGTATGTGTGTGAGTGCATGAGAAGTGAAAAAAATAAAAATGAGAAAATAATGAGAAGTGAAGAAGAAGAAGAGATTGGATGGAAAGACAAAAATGCATGCACGACAACAAACACACTTTGAATGAATAAACAAGGGGATCATAATAAGGTCAAGATGAATTCTAACAATGGAAGAAACCCCTTTTTTCTATGACTTTTTTTTTTATAATATTGTGTTTTTAGAAATATGTATGTATCCTATAACATTTATTACTTGTACTTCATCTTTTTTATTTTTAGAAATAGTATAGTATGGATGTTGATAGGAGGGTGAAATTTATGTGATGATGATATGTTTTTATGATAAATTGTATTTTAGATTATTTTATGATTGTTAAAAGAAAAAAGTAACTTGGAAATTTGAATTGATGATACTATCGTATTTGTTTAAGTTAAATTGAAAAATATTAAACATACAAAGTTAAGTTAGACATTTTATCCCCTAGTTAATAGATTAAATCTTAGGATTGACAGATACGTGAGATTTCTTGTTGAAGAAAAATTCTATGAAAGCATAAATCTAATTAAGACAATGTAGTCTATTTCGAACGACATTCACCATTGTATAGTGAGTTGAGATAATTAAAAATACATAATTTGAGAGAAAAAGGTTAAAAATTGTTATGCTTATAAATAGTTCATAAATTAAAATTGTGATACATTGTAGTGGATTATCTAGAAGTTTTTTAGTGAAATCGTGTTAATGTTGGGGCTATTTTGCTATGTTAATCTAAATATCGTATAGATGGTTGTGATGTTAAACAAATAAGATAAATGGTTACAATGTTACATTATTCAAAAATTTTAATTTTTTTTATTTGAAATTTTAATTCATTAAAAAATAATCACTGAAAACTTTTGGGTCCTTAAACTAGGCCCAAAAAAGTTTTATCAGCATGACCAGATTTGTTTACGAGGTCGATCCGATCCAAAAACTAATTTTCAAACATCGTCCGATTGGTCTATTTTAACCAAGTTACATAACATTTTCTTTTCGAGCTTTTCATTTCCTTCCAACATATTTATTCGAACATTTAACTTATTAAAGCTCATTTCACTTGAGCTCTACAATGTTTGGCCACATATGCATCTGTAACTAGTTCCACGTTTTGACTAAAAATACATACTATTTTTAATGTTGTATTTTGACATATGAAATCTTTATATCTTAATTTAGCCATTATTATTTTGTTTGTATTATATAATAGATGATAAAGATTATATCAATTAAAAAAAATCCTTTTAGAATCCAATTATATATATATCTTATATCAAATATTATATAAAATAAAAAAAAATATTTACGATCAAATTTGGTTTAAAAAAAAATTCAAAAAGTCAAACTAATACATTTAACAAAAGAAACTTTGAGTATTATACAAGTCCAATGGCATGATGACAAACTAAATCAACATTTCTATTACCAAAACAAGTGCAATCTACAATTACCTTTTCACTACTCCTTCCCGGCCTTATGCTCACTTTTAACACCTAGAACATTTGTACCTACATACAAACACCTAGCAGGGCAAAACAATAGCCTTATTGAGCATGTGGGCAATTAAATAAGTACAAACTCACCAATGCAATGGATCCATTAAAACATCATCATTTTTAACAACCATTGTAATACAACATCATGAATAGTTAATACCATCAAGAATTCGAAAAACTAAATTATACCACAATGATCATGAAGACGTCGAACTCAATCATGATCATTAGGTGATTAGAAGAACACCAAAACTTACTTATAATAATCATATAATTAATATCATATTACAAGGGCACAAAACTTAACGTAAATTCATATCACATGTGATCATAAGAACACCAAAACAAAACTCATTTATGATCATCAACTAGATTTTTATCCCGCGAAAAATCGTGAGTAAGTTTAACAAAATCGTTTTTTATAAATTAGATAAGAATTAAGTAAGATCATTAAAGGTAAAAATATAGTTAAAATATATGCTTAACGGTCAAATCAAGGAAATATTCCACCGAATCATATAAAATCAATTTTACTACATTTCAAATGACATATTACAATATTTTTATAAAATGACATTAAAATCCAAAGATTATAACAACTAACTTGAAAACAAATCTCCTTAAAACATGGAAATGTCCAACAAAAAGGTACAACCCAAATGTTTGAGCCCAAACTCATATATTTAAACTCTTCACACTATCAATTCCAAGCTTTTCTTTACAACAATTTTTCAAACATATAACTCCATCTATTTGTCACACTAATGTTTTGTTATAGAATATTTATAATGAACTCTTTAAAGAAAACATATCTCGATAAGCTCATCCATATAGTTAATTTTTACCTTTGGAGCAAGAAAATATCAAATCCTTGGTACCTATCCACATAATAACACTGAAATAAACAAAATTGACAAATTCTTTCATCAATATTGTCAGTAATATACTTATATAAGGCTTGAAATAAGATGAACGAAGCTTCCTTCCAAATTTTTTTTCTTATCTCCCACCAATCTCTCTCATTCTTTCTAGCAGTTTAGGAATAATTAATATAGATGCTATGGATGCATATTTATCTAAAAGAAATAAAGAAAGAAACTTGCTCAGTACTGACTTCTGCGGGTTTTGAGCCCTAATATCTCGATGGTGTATGGGAGAGGTTAAGATGTAGGCAGACCTTACCTGGCTGTTTTCATTTCTACCTAAATGGTAGAAAAAGCCTCCAACCTTTGCATGAAATGAGGATCAAACCCATGACATATGTTTCTAGAAGCCAGAGTGTTTACCACTATTCCAACCATACTTAATTTATATTGATTTGATTTATATAATATTTTTGACTGGTGTTTACTGTTTACCTCCCGCCCCTCTAGTCTCGTAAACTAAAAGATATATACATCACTTAAAATGAGAGCCTCGACGTTAAACATATTCAACTTTAAAAATATGAAAAGGAAAAGAAAATGTCACAAGAATGGTGGTCATAGTTGGGAATTCGGTTTATAAAGCCAAATTTTGTCTCTAATCCATCTAACTGCATTGAATAATTAGCTCAAAGCTTTTCTATATATTTCTATTATTATCGATAAACTTTTCTAATAATTGATAACATTATATTATATTAAAATATTTTAAACCTGTGCCAAATACACCGGTTTTATTATATTATCAATATAAGAATTAGTATATGGAACAAAAAAAATATTTATACGTTAAATATAAAAATATACTTGAAAAAAATTGAGATATATTCAAATGTTAATACAAAATGATAAATCATATAAAGGTTGGATCCTGGATGGTGTAGCAGAGTTTTTTTTATACAAACACTTCCAGATAAATAGTACTTTAACTTTGGTTACACAATTGACCAAGTTTTTATTGATGTCTTACAAAAAAAGTAATTTTATTTTTGTTAGTCATGGTTGTTAAGAACAATAAAACTAGCGGCTAGTTGGTGGGTTTTCAAAGATTTCGTGTGTTGTGATTTAATTTGTAGGGTTCAGTTTATATAAGAAGAATATGTATCCTAAATATAGTTTGATTCCAATCACTAATAACAACAACGATTGTTCTAATTATAGTCTGATTACAATTATTAACTAATTCTAATTATAGTCTGATTACAATTATTGATTATTACAATTAATAATATAAAATATTGATATAATATTAATTCATATTAATCCAAATTTTGTAAGCTCTCTAACTTTTAACTATATTTTTGTTATTAGATTTATGAACTAGTGTATCAATTATTTTAAAATAGGGTTAAAGTGTAAATTGGTGATGTAAAACCGAAAAGTGTAACTAATTTAGACATATATTGATTTAATTGAGGTTGTGATTGGTCAATTAAGGTTAGATCAGTTGCCCTTTAGTATATATTAAGATTTAACAAGACTTCTAACCAGGTCTTGCTAATGAGAATCCTATGAACTGTCAATACAAAATAATCGTATTTTTATCATAAAATTCAGGAATGAGCTAGCTTTTGATACAAAAGGTATATAATTCTTTTAAGCACGTTAACAACTGTTTTTAAGGTTATAATTTAAACATATTGATATATTCTGTAGGTGACCCAATATGACTACATATAAAACTTATAATAATTTAAAACAAATGTTAGATATTGCAAATTTGTATGTAGTTAATTTACTTTTTTTTCTTTACATAGAGTCAAATCGTGTATGAACTATGAATAATAAGCTAGGTGACGAATATGTTGTCTGTAATTAATTATACAATGTTTGCATGTGAATATATAAACAATGTGCATCTATTGCGCATGGCAATAAACTAATGGATCCATTAGGTGGAGTATCGATAATATGATCATTAACATTTATATCATAATTATATTTTTTTCTCTAAACGGCTTATTAAACTTGCATTTTATTCACAAGATGATCAACATATATGATAATCGTTATGTGTTGTACAAAGGACTATATTATTGTAATATTACATTATTACTCCAAGTAAACACCACTAGAAAGACACCAGCTAAACATCTAGACATCAACTAAACATCTAGACATCAACTAAAACTATCTAAAGCTTAATGGATCTAACCTTTTCCATTGTTCCAAAGTTGAGTCCGTAAATTTCTGACCGATTCCGTATCCACATAGAGTATTTTAGTCTCTTCCATGATCTCTTATTGACCTCCGATTGTGTATTGTTGAAAATCGCTTCATTTTTTTCCCTCCAAAGACAACACAAAGTAAAAATAAAATAACCATGTATACCGTTATTTATTTGTTTTTCCTACTGATTCAGTACTAAAAAAAGAGATTAGTAAATTTATCTTACCTAAGAAGCATAACTAATTCAATTTCAACCTATCAAGGGTAAATTGACCGAATTTTTATTATATTCGAAATAAATATTACATTTTTTTAACGACAATCTATTTTTAACTTCTACTCCTAAATTACACGTATGCCTGAAAACCAGGACTCTCGAAAAACCCTTATTAGGCCACTCCTTAGGGGGGAGGGAGCCGGAGAGCTCAACCCTCTCAACCCTCAATTTTATCCAATCAAATTACTTCACCTCATTTCAAATTTTCAACCCTTCAACCTTTTTTCAACCTTTTTTTAGTGGTATCCGAAACTCCCAACCTTTTCTTCACATTTTAATAATTTATCCTTAACTTTATAAACTTTACATAACTAACCCTTTTTAATTTATAACTTTTATTAATAGCCAAATATTACATAACACTTAAAAACATTACATTTTAAAAGTAAAAACACACACGTACGTAATAAAAACACACAATGCATAACTTAAAAAAACATAACTACTCTTGATTCTCATCATCGTTGATTGACATATTTCCTAATCCACGGTACGCGCATTCGTTGAGCCACCACTTGTCGTGTTCCGGGCATTTGACTTCATCTGTTGTTTTGTCTTCCCCGCAATTGTCGTGGTACGATTCGGCCCAAGTGCATTGGTCACCCAACGTGTGACCCGCCTGAAAAACATCATTGACCACCCCCTTCACCCTCTTGATCTCATCCTCCAGAAACAAAGAATATGTCTCTTCGTGCTTCGAGACCTTGCGGCATGGTGCATCTATAATAGCAACATGTTGCTCGCATTGTCGTCTTTTCTTGCGTAGGTAACCCAGGACCCTGGAGAGATCAATTTGAAGGAGGGTGTCCTCTTTGATATCGGCCATGATTCGTGTTTTCATCTCATCTTCGGCCAGATGAGGTCGGTGACCATTGTGTTTTGATGATGAGGACGCCATTTGGTTAGAATGAGTGAGTGACTTTGTAAAAGAATGAAATTTAGAGTTGATGATGAATCTAAATTGTGCTGTAAGTTTGTATTTATAGAGTGACAATCCAAGTAGCTGTTCAGGGACTATAAGTGTAAATATTTTTGAATTTTTGGTCGTTTAAGGGGCTAAAAGTGTAAATATTTTGAATTCAAACGTTAGAGGGACTGAAAGTGTAAATGTTTTGAATTTTGAACGTTGGAGGAGCGTCTTTGAAATCTACCTATAAATACTGGGACCTTATAAAAGATTTCAGATCAAAACTCAAACTTCTATATATCTGAAATGGCTTCTTCATCAAATGCCCTAAACCGAAAACCACCAATGACTGTCGATCAAGTGAATGACAGTATCATGGCTGATATCCTCGACCACCAAATGTTCAAAAAGGAACTTGTTGCCGTTGGTCGAACACTAAAGGCGAAGAGGCAATGGTGTAAAAAAGAAATCGACTATATAAAAACCGGGCATTGTACTAATCTTGAGTGTCAATACTTTACTTATTTGCAGGGTAAAATCGACAAGATTGAAAAAACTATGGAAGAACTTGCTGATGCGGTCATCAACTTGAACCATTTGATCATAAATGTCGAAACAGTTTACGAACAAAAAAATAAGTGTTCAATATGTTGTAATGTTAAGTACTTTTAATTATGTTGTAATGTACTCTTTTAAATAATAAAATGTCATTTTAAGAATTTATATGAAGTGTGTGTTGTGTTTTTGGAAGTTTAAATGGGTAAAATATATAAGAAAATAAAAAAAATAAAGAACTTTCATATACTTGCCACTTTTGGCCCCTGGCTTCCTCTTTCTTCCCCTCCTAGTCCTCCAACGGTCAAAAGAAGTTTCACCAACTTGTCACTTCTGGCCCCTTTCTTCTCTAACTCTCGGTGAGCTCCCATCTCGCCCGACCCAGCTCGCCGGACTTGCAGTCGAAGCTCTACAGCTCTCTCGCAACTCGCCCCCATCTCCCTCAACCCTCTCCTTCGGCTCCCTCCTCCCTTATAGGGGGCACTTCTTACCCACTTCTTCCACTATTCATCAGTTTTCTCTCTCCAAAAACACCCCAAGAACACTCCCTCCTTATACTACCCACTTCTTCCACTATTAATCTATTATTTTATTATTCCATTTTTCTTTTTCACAAAATTAATAAAACGCATTTTATTATTAAAACAAACACATTACATTTATTATAAAAGTAAACGTTATACTAAAAAGCACACTTGCAGAGAGCGTCTAAACACTGGTAGCACGTATCTTGAGCCATTTGCAAGTACTCATCTAAAGCATCAGCTTTAAAACTATACGCTAAGTGGCATATGGCAGAAATACATTTCTGAAAAATGTTGAAACCAGCACGACCAGTAGCATCTGTCACGCCTTTTGTGGAAGAACTGAAAGTATTTCGGTAGCGTTTCAATGATTTCAAAGGAGTTTATGTCTCGCACTATGCGCAGAAATATTTCCTTTCGCATTCGAAACCTTCTACGAAACATGTCAGGTGGGTAGGTTGGTTCTGGCGCAAAGTAATGATCATATAAAAGCTTTGCGGCACCCACGTGATCTCATCGGATCACCCTTTTAGTAAATTTGGGTCTTGAAGAACTTGACGCTTCTTGGCTTTGGTTTTCTTCTTCATCAAAGATAACGTTAAGACAAGCACCTATGGCTTCGGGATTGAAAAGAACATTCATTTGCGTAACAACATTATTGATTACTTCGTAATCGTTTGATTCGTAATCGTCACTAGAGGATAATGATAAAGAACCAGACATGTTTATTAGTAGTGTGTGATTGAAATGCTTTGAAAGTAATAGAAAAGGATATGTTTATAGATTGTTGTATTTTGAAATGGTAGTGTAATGAGGTTTAAATAGGAGTATGAAAATTAAAAAAAAAAACAAAACAAAACAAAACTTTGAACCAACTAGCCGTTGGTTTCAAAATTAAGTAATAAAAATGTTTTTTTTATTTTGCAAAGGCTAAATGCAAGAATCCGGACCCACACCCTCCAATGCCGCTCGTCTACAATTGGGAGAAACACACTGTACGCGACCCAAGATCCAATGGTGCTAATGGCGTCCTCCTAGTGGCGTGCGTCGGACACCGGAGGACGCAGGTATAAGGACCGACCTTAATCCACCATCATGAATGTTAGAAGTGGGACTCTAACCAAGTAGATCCTTCCCAAGATCAAATACCTTACCAATGGGTCGTCAACCCCAAATAAATATTACATTAATACATGAAATTGAAATACTTACTATCTTAGCTAATAAAAGGGATCGAAAACTATTCAAAGTAAGAATAGATGCTTAACCTCGAACGCAAATTATATTATATATAATATTAATAGGAAGTGAATCATGAATAGTAACTTACCTACGTGGCGAGTTACTATTCGTTCACGGTACACCCTCATCTATTATTTGGATTTTGTCATATTGTTTTTTGTTTGGATTTTTAACTACGGGTTAGTTATTGGTTTTGCACAATCTTTTCCTCTTGGGTTTCCAGCTAACATATTGCAACTTTTTATTGTCCATGTTTTGTACACTATTCGAATTTTTATCATATCACACCCTTTTCAGATTTTTTTAACTACACGTTAATTATTGGTTTTCTACACAATTTTTTCTTTGGGGTTTCCAACCAATATATTGCAACTTTTTCGTGGTCATATCATGTACCATTATGTACCACTATTCGGTTTTTTTTCACACTTTTCTCCTTTTATAGCTAATACACTGAAACCAAAGTTTTTAGCTAATATATAACATATAATCTGACATATCATCGGTAACAAAACATAGTCACAATATTTAAAATCTCGCAACGCTCATAATGAAACTAACGTGGTTTTGTCTTATAATAAATATATATGTAAAATAAACCTACAAGTGACTTATACTTTTTATTTAAGTCGGTGAAGGTTCAACAAAATACACTATAATAAGTAATTGTTATAACACGACAACTGAAGCCCCACAATGCGGGGCCACATTTTGCTAGTTTTAATTATCAGCTTTCAATGGTAATCCGTCAACGATCTAATGATAAAGGCTTTGATATGTATATCTTCTAAACGATATTGTGTAAAACATAAATATATTACTAGCATATGATTTAAGTTACGGCATATGGGAAATGTGTGAGACAAATCTTTTATTATATTAAAACATAGTTGCTCTAATAACTAATAAACTAATCATAAGTCTCGATTTTTTAATGTTGACTTTTTAACTTTGACTTTAATTTACACTTTTTGTTTTCCATTACAAATTTACACTTTTTACCCAATAATAATTATAAGATAAACAATAAAGAATAACCGTCAATATATATCTAATAGAATCATTTACCCTTTTTAATTTTCCATCCCAAATTTACATCTTTTAACCAATAATAATTCCAATATAATCTATAATACCTTATAATACAAACTCAACTTCCCTCCTTACTTAATTAAGATTTTAAAATACCTAAATTACCTTCACAAATTCAACATTCTTCTCATTTATCCATTGAATGTACCCAAAATACTCCCTACAACTTCAACCCACACAAATATACGGTCAAACCCCTATTGAAAGGCCTCATTTCAATGTCTTAAATGAGTTAATATCCCGGAACTATTGGTACTTAATGGATTCTATGTTTACGCAGATTCACGGAAGATGCGAGTGAGGGTAAATGGCATCAAGTGACTCAAGATGAAGGTCTATGAAGTTACAAGACACAAGGAGGTGATTCGGGAGCCGAACAAAACGAAACGAGAGGCAGCAGGAGCTGCCAGCGCCGCTGGGAAGCCCAGTTCAGCAAACCGACTTATGTCCCTATTTAAGCCAAAGCAGCCCTCAAAACCCTATGAGAGGGCCGATTCAGCAAGCCTAGCCGCCCACATCAAATCCTAGGTCGACTTTGCAGATTCCAATGAATTTTTAGAGCTTCTAACACCTTCTGATCTTCATTCTCAACCTAGATCTACTCTTTTATTTTACTTTTAGTTGGTAAACAATGTCTTTCATCTTTTCAGACTTTTAGTAGGCTGAATACTTGTTTGAATCGATGTGATCATGTAGACGTTTATTTATTTTACTTTATTTGTTCGATCTGTTGGAGTGTGTTTTGCTATTTATCGTAGATTCATGTTTTACTAGTTCTTCATATTATTATAGGTTCTATATCTGCATGTATTGATTTAATTCTGATGATTGGTCTATAATCATACATTAGGATTAATACATAAGGATGGAAAACACTAGTGGGTCTATAACTAGATGTAAAAGGTGATTCACTTATAATTGAGGGATCTAGAACTATAGTAATTAGGATGAATAAAACATGATGCTTAACAATGTCAGACGCGATCCAGTGACATGGAAATGTGCACTGTGGTCACCGGAGGGAATTATTATCTAGTATTGGCTTAAGAGCCGGGTAACTTAAAGATGAATTAGTAACACAAACTTTAGGTCATTATGCTTAAACATGAATCTAACGAGAATTTGTTTTTAGAATAGTGTGAGTCTAAGGACAACGCTAGTTACTTAGGCAAAGTGAATCTAACGAGAATCTGAGTCGTGATTAAGTTTCCAACAGTCTAGCAAGTAGGTAGAATGATATTTGATCGTACCATGAGATCTGAGATGCCAAACAAGTATTTTAATTTAATTACTATTATTTGCTTTTTCAAACTATTTTCATACTAAACCTCTCCCTGAATAAGTGGTTGCGGCTTCTATTTACTATTCAGTATTTTTAATTAGTTTAACAGGAAATCGTGACAACCCCACAACCACTCTAATTACACGTATTACTAGATTAGGTAAAGAAATGTGTCCCTGCGAACGATCCTGTACTTATCACTTAACTATACTACATCTAATCAGGTCCCCTGTCCGTTAAGGGGTGTGTGTGTGTGTGTGTGTGTGTGTGTTTCGAGGTAATTACTTGTACAACTTTTATAAATTTCAACAATAAACAAAAACCACCCATCAATTATCTATCTACATCTATATTATATGAGTATTATACAACAAATCTCATTTTGTTGAATTTTAAGTTTCAATATTTCAGAATTCATCAAAACCACATTGCATCCATAACTTACACTACTTACCGCCACCGCCATCACCACCAATCGTCGCCGCCAACACCATCGCCACTGCCACCATCGACGCTACCGCCGCACGCCATTAGTCATTACTGCCATCGTGTCATTACATCATCATCACCACCACTCTCACCTCCACCACCGCCGCTACCGCCGCACACCACCACCACCACCCGTCAACGTCATTACCGTCGCATCACGCGGGTACCCTTATAGTAAAAAATAATAGGTATTAGTGAATACATATCTTGATAGTACGTTCTATTATATAAATATAAAACTATTTTATATAAAATTTAATGTATAATGTGTGTATATATATACTAGTCGTAATATCCGTACGATGTACGGTAGCTATATGCCTATATAGATTGTATCATAAAGAAATTCGAATATGTCACATACATGATTCGTGAGTATTAAATAAATTGTGTTTAAATTAAATCGATGATCGAAGCTAAATTATAATAAAAGGCTTAATTAGTGTTTTATACCCATTTCCCAAGGCTTAATTAGTGTTTTTATATGGTTTAAGAGTCATTTTTGTATATATTTGGTATGTTTATGGTATTTGTTAGTGTTTCAGGGTGTTAACAGGTACTTAGGCGTTAATCTAGAGAAAATGATGTTTTTGGAGTAAAATGAGTGCTTACGGACGTTCTACGAGGCAGGAGACTGAAGATTGGAAGCTGGTCAAAGCTGGTCAACAGACACTGCGACACATCAACGTACTGCAACGCAGTCTTATGTTTCGAGGAATAAACTGCTTCGCAGTGTTGTGAGACTGCAACGCAGTGGGGCCAGACACAGCCAAGAGAAAGTCAACGATTGTCAAAGTCAAAGGAAGACTGTGACGTAGTCTGTAACTGCGACACAGTGTGGCTCCGATTTTGATATTATTTTTGGAAAATATAAATAGCTTGCAAAAACATTCATAAAACCCTAGCTTATACTTCCAGCCGATTTCTGGAGCTTTTGAAGCAGATTTTCGTCAGAATCCTTTTCTTCGAAGAACTTCATTACGATTGGAGTATTTCCGTTACTCGTTTCTCATTCCTTGTATTCGGTAATGATGAATTCTCTTAATTTGATTTGTTATTCGTATTTTAATATGAGTGACTAATCGTCTTTTCATCCATCTTGATGGAGTAAAACGATATGTAAGGATTGCATACTTTTTAATAATTCAAAGTTGATTATATCTAACGTTACGTCGTGATCTTAGTATTTATTCCTTAACATTTATCTTGAATTGGTCGGTGATTTATATGTGTCTTTAATGGTAATTATTGTTTGTATATATTTAATTTCAATGGTTTGGGTACAAACGTGTTGCGTTACGTGGTCGACCTCTGCCCACCATGATCGTTTCAGTCCTGGAAACTGATACCACTTGATAGGGATATGAGGATGAAGGAATCAACAATCGAGAGATATAGAAGTTCTAGAGAAAACAATTCTCAATTATTCATAAAAAAAACCCCTTTCTAATCCATCAAAAAGAAACATAATGAAAGAGACACGACTCGATAACTGAAAATGCGATAATTTTTTTTTTATATATATATACCCCCACTGCGCCGTAGTGGGGTTGGACACCTCCCACTGCGCCGCAGTGGAAAATCACTGTCCTGCGGGGTGAAAACCCCCACTACGCCGCAGTAGGGTTGATACACTTCCACTGCGCCGCAGTGGAAATTTTCTGATCCAGACCTGATACAAAAATCAGTAATTTCACACTTTGATCAAACTTCAAACTACATATTCACTTGACAAACTTCCACAAACTCAATTCCAGATATTCTAACAACTATATGGACACATTTAGAAGCTTAATTACAACATCATCTTGTTTAAGATCTTGTGGACACCATCAACGGGTCATTTACCCACTTTGACACTTTTACCACCAAAATGAACAAGCTTTGACAATTCAAAAGACATGTACAATGACCATTTACTGAAATGTACCAAAATATGACTCTTAACAAATGAAATATACCAAGAGCCAAAGTCAAGAGGGTCATCTAAGTCTTTAACAAATACATGCCATTCTTCCATGAATAGCCAAAAGTACCTTCCAATATCACTAGCAACCTTCACTCTAGCTTCCAACTAATTCAAACCTAGTTCCTTCTTCCGGAACTACCTATAAAAAGGTAAACAACTAATATATAAGCAAAGACTTAGTGAGTATACTTGCATACATTTGTGAATACGAAGGAGGGCAAAGTATAAGGACTTTCACATGTAACCTATGGCATCGTCATGTCACATTTACATATTCACCTTGCACACTAACATCACATATATGGATCCATATAAGCTAAACAACATAATCATGATCATCTATCGGGGTTCTTAGGCCTCAAAAGATCAACTATCGGGGTTCTTAGGCCCCGGAGGTTCTTAGGCCTCAACAAATACTATGCCCCACATGGGCTAACGCCGCATCAATTACCACACATGGACAAATAAACTTCAACATGGTGGTCGACACCACCATGGACAAAAGGCTTCAACATGTGTGGTCAATTGATCCAACATATACATAAAGGTATGCAAATATACTCACCTCCTCCGCAAAAAGGGACAACAACGCTAAAACGAAAAGCACAAGCAAGCTTCAACCTATATTCATATCATAAAAGTGCATAAGCTTACATTCACAACTTGACTAGCTCAGCCTAGTAACATTAATCATACCATTTTCAATAACTAGCAACATTCATCTTTTCTTACAAACTCAATTTATCACATTAACTCATCTATTTCAAAATCAAACACATTATATAACTCAATGACAACTAGGTTAACTAAGTAATTGGGAAAAATTAACCATAATTCATATCCTAGTAAAACCCCCAAATTGGTTCACTCCATGAACCCTAAATCAAAAGAAAGATAAGAAACTAAATTAGGGAAAAATCAATACCTCACAACAAAGAGCTAAATCAAGACTTAGATGGAAAATTCTTCTTCCCCCTTTTTCTCCTTGAATTTTCGGCCACTACCTCTCCACCACCTAAACCCTAACTTTAAATCTATGATTGATAAAGATTGTTGATGGTGATTGATATGATGATTTCTCTTCTTGAATTGAAGGAATTTCTATCTTTGATTTTGATAAGAATGAGATGGAATGCATGAGAAGGTGAGGAAAAAGAGTAGTGAGAGTATGAGTAAGGTGAATTGGTGTGGCTGGCACATTAAGGGGATGTCACGCCCCCTTTTAGTTTCTTGGTAACATAATACCCACTATCCTCCAAAGTTCCAACTAGATTAACCCTTTAACTAAAAATAAAATACTAGGAAATAAATTAAATGTCAAAACTATAAAAAGAGGTTAATTTCTTTTACCTTAAAATTTTTGGGTGTTACACATAAATAGGACTTCTGCAAAACATAAAAACGAAAAGTAAATCAACCCTGAAACTCAAAAGATCGGTTCATTATTTAGCTACTAAATAAAAGAAAGATATTCCCTGTGATATATATCCATGTATATATTTTATTTGATATATATCACAACTTAGTCTTCAATAACCATCGATAAGTCAACCTTGACGTGTTCCTGATCCACATCATAACCATTCAATGATAATAGGAGTAAATATGTTAACGGTTGGGTATAATCGGTAGATGTAATTGTTATCTTAATAACCAAAACCATTGTTGAACTAGCTAAGTTATAAAAGATGTCTTGGGGTACCGGTCTTTGTAATGAAACTAGTTTACACAAGTGAGTCAAAAGAAGTTATTAACTTGACGGGTACGGGGTTGGTGCTTAATTTGAGTCTCGGTTATTTAATCAACTAAATTGAGTTTGAACTTCATTTCATATGCAATCCGAACATGTTGTTGAACAAAATCAAGATAGGTGACCTTTAAATTATTGTTTAATACAACAACTACTCTTTTCGATTAATCCTGAGGGATTACTAACTCTTTTACTAACTATTTGCAACGTGACAATTCGTCCACAAAACCCCCCCTTTTTATTTGAATCATTTCATTTGAACAATTGTTTACAAAAGTCCTTGTGTTCGACCCGGATTTACCGAATTTACTATACTGCATGCGATCAGGTTCACTGCATGTAAGTGTGTTGTAGTCAGTCTTTTCGTAATTTGTGTTTATAAATTTTATTACTCGATTTAACATATCAATCACATAAAAATCGAAACTTGTAAGCATAGTGAATGACGACAAACAGTATTGTGATTTCGGATCGTAAACTCAAAATTTTGAAGTGTTAATTTTATTAATGAGAAAACAATAAATTAAATAAGGTTATAATATGCTTTGTATCTATAAGCCAATAGTTAAAGTTTAATTCTAAGTCTAATAAGATAAAATTAAAAAAACTAATTTAATAAAATAACAAAATTAAAAGGACACGTGTCGATCAAGGATTAAGACATGTGTCATTTCAAGAATATCTCAATCCTATGTTAGTTTATTGGTAGATTTATATTAAGATTTTAAAAGTAACTGTACTATTATTCTTATTTAAAATTTTTTGATTAATGACACATATAAGAAAAATAAAACATGTAAGAATATAATCTTTATAGTAAACACATATAACATTGTCATATTCTATTTGAAATATTTAAAATATGTTTTATATAAAAATAATATTTCTAAAGTGTAACATAAGAATATAATACACACTGTGTAACAATAAAACAAATAAAAAGATAATGACCTATTATGATTTTTAATATTCATATATCGTTAAGTATGTTAAAATCTACGACTTTGATGAACATATTATGATTTTGCAATATTCAAATATCGCTAAACATGTCACTAGTAAACAACTTTGATTAACATATTTTTAAAAATTATCTCAGAATAAAACTCAAAATTTTAATATATAAATCAAATTTTTATAACTAAAGTAGTAAACTACATTTTGAACCATAATAAATTAACCTATAATATTGATAACGTCGTAAACCTGCGTATTAGACATGAGCCAAAAATCTAATATATTATGTACCTATATAAAAGTGGTTATTTATTAAACAAACGAATGCCTTCTTCTTTTGTTTAAATCCGTATAATATTCGCCAATAAGTCAAATAAAAGAACTTTTCAAACGTAATAATCTTTTTTGAACAGCAATTTAAGTGTGGCTTAAACCAACGTCGACACCTTCCGATTCATATACTAAATGAAGTTTACAAATTTTATTTACACTACAGTTTAAACTTTTGAATAAATCATCCACGATTACGCGTTATGCATATACACTTTTAGTCTATGTAATGTAAATCTTAGAGGGTGTTTGGTTCATGGAATTCTTTGGAATTGGAATGTTGAATTCCTTCATATAAACTTGTTTGGTTTGAAAAATAATGGAATTGGAATTCAAAACTTTCCATTAAATTCCTTAAAACAAAGAATTTACAATTCCTTCAATAAACTCATGGAATGTTTTGAATTCCAATGGAATTCAATCAATTTGACAAAAAAGCCCCAAAAATTATACATACCCTTCTCTTCTTCAGCTTTATACTTCTGACGCATGAGCAGCTATCACATCACCAATCACCACCATGGCAGCCGCAGCCACCACCACCATGGCAGCCACCAACCACCGCCATGGCAGCCACCACCAACAGCTAGCACATCGGTGACACACTGACCACCACCGTTATCAATCAACTAAATACACATTTTAGACTACACCACCGCCACCAACCACCTAACCCAGTACTATTGTGTGCTATATTTTTCTCTCTTTTTTTTTTAATTTGATTGAAAAGATGCAATTTGTTTCATAAATATGTGATGATTTTGAAACTCAATTGGAAAATGATTTTGTTTTTGTTGGTGGGAGTGATGCAGAGAAAAGTAAGTAAGTAAGTAAGTAAGTAAGTAACTGCTCAGTGCCGTCTTTCGCGGGTTTTGAGCCCCAATACCTCGATGGTGTATGAGGAAGTTAAGATGTAGGCAGACCTTACCTCTACCTAAGTAGAGAGGCTGCTTCCAGTTTCTACCTAAATGGTAAAAAAGGCCCTCCAACCTTTGCATGGGATGAGGATCGAACCCATGACCTCTATCCTTAGATAAGGACAGAGGTCATGAGTGTTTACGACTGATCCAACCATGATGAAAAGAAAAGTGAGAGAGTGAAAAAGACATATGATTAATGCTTTATTGAAATGGGTACTAATAATACTCGTATATAATTGATGATGGTCCAAGGGTAATTTGGTCATTTAAAAATAATTTACTTTTTAACTATATAAAACTTTTCATTGAATTTTCTCAACCAAACACATTATATATTTTTAAACTTTCCAGTTCTAGTTCCAATTCCTTCAACAAATTCCAATTACTTTAAAAACATTTTGTGAACCAAATCCTCCTTATTTCTACGTATGGTACAAAATTAGTTGTAGATGTGGAAACTAATTATTAACTTCACACGCACTTAAACATATGCTTACGAATGGTATAGATATTTGGCTTCATTTCAAGCAAGTAATTTGTATGTGATGTCTAAAGGTGAATGAATTTTGAAGTGTTTTTTACAAAGTTGGAGAAAAACCATGCGCTGTACTTCACGAAAAACCAGATAATTACAGTATTCTATAGCTATTACAATTTACAAATGAGAAATGTAGCTTTAGTTAAAATTCAAATATATTTTGATAAGTTTATATAATATGAATATAACAATATTGTTTACTTTATGTATTGTTATGTTATTTTTCTATTTAGTTTTAGTCTAGGCCCACACCCACTGGCCCAGTATACCTTTGGGCATGTCCCATGAATTTTTTTGCGAGGTCAAACGGCCCATTATGGAATATCATATTGAAACCCAACTGCCAACTACCATTCATTTTGGACAAAAGAGTTTGATCAATATTCAGTAGTAAATTAAATAAATCTTAATCTAAATTCTTCTTTATATCTTTATCTATATTTCTTTATCTTTATTTTTACTCCTTTATAAAGCATTTTGAGTTTTATTTATGACATGTCTTAAAAAATTAAACATATTTTTTTCCTTCCAAAAAGCCCTTTCACGATATTTATGGTTCCCAAAATACCACTCCACACACTACAACACTAAATTACCATATCTACCCTTATAACAAATTGTCACTCCTAAAACAAAATTCCGCTGCAAAGCGCGAGTATTATGCTCGTATCATTAATATCAATATAAGACCGTTGTCTTAAAATTATGATCCACCAATCACATTTTTTTTTTCAAGTTATTAATTAATCTTATTGAAATTTAATTTTACTTAGATATTGACCTTTTTATCTTAAAATTCTTATAATCTATTAGATTTTGTTTAAACTTAATTTTCCAAAACCTAAAACTAGTTTATCTAATAGAACCCATTGAACATTGGTAATTCTTTACTCATCCATCAATAGATGAAATGATAAATGCATTCATACAGTTTGGGTTCACATCTAAAGTTGAAAAGCCGTGGGTTTGATCTTTGGTGATGTCGAAATCATGTGATTAAGTGAACGTATTTCACCGGCATCAAAAACCTAACAAAAAGGTCAAGATAGGGATTTTCAGGGTATTAACATGGTGCACTCACATAAGACCAATAATTAAAGTTTTAGCATCTATTTTTATCCTTTCACCACTAAGTTATTATCAGTAATTAGAGGATAAAATATGTAAATAAAGAGAAAAATAAATCAAAAATGCCGACCAAAATTTCGAAGAAGTTTAGTTTTTAATTGAAGTTCAGAAAACTTTTGAAATAACATGTTGAAGTTCTGATGTATTTTTGATGCACTATATGTCGAAATGAATCCGAGGAATATGTGTAGAAAAGAATCAACTCAGATGGATACTTGTAAGTTTAAAAACTTTATCAATGAAATATCTACCCCATTGAATAAAAATAACACGGAGTGTATATTTACCCAAACTTTTATAATTTATTGATGGATGGATTTTGATAAGTCGCGTGGATGATAATGAAGATAGATCCTGGAAAGTTGGTGAATTGAGCGAATTGAGTGGTTTGCGTTTTATATCAACACCGTACAATCACTACAATGTGTACTCTTTTCAACCGGCCACTACACAGTACACACACCAATCTACTTCAAATTTTTATTTTTGTTTCTAGCAACTAAAAAATCTATTGATATGTTATTTCGTACTACTAACACTTCAATCACCTAGATTCCTATTTTAAAAAAAAAAACCTAAAAATTCCAAAATGTGAACATCTACCTACAAGACTACAAATTTTGTATAAAAGATTCACGTGATCCGTTAAGCCAAGTATTTTGATTATAGAAAATTTTGTATACAAATTTAGTCCGCACTATAAATGTTGATGTTTAACCGGATTAATTTCTTCTCAAGAGTCACGAGTACGACTACAAAATGAGGCTATTATGACAACACCGATAAGATGTTGTATTAGGCATTAAAAATCTTGCATTATTATTAATTCAAACACTTTACAAAATGTTTCATTAGCTAATGTAGTCTTTGGACTAAAGTTACACTTTTTCTAAATAAACAACATTTTTTTGAAATGTTGTCATTTTATAAAAAAATACAACAATTATAAAAAAAATGACTTTTTTCAAATTTTGTCATTTTTTTTTTAGCAGATGGTATGTATCAACAAAGTAAAGGTTAAACAAATAATTTGAAAAGTTAAGAATTAGGCATATTAATATGAAAACACAACATATGAAAGTATCAACTACTGTATTATTCATGATACAATAATCACATTGAAACAACAACATATGAATATGTTTTGTTATTATTAAATATAGTATTAAGCTAATCATCATCATGAAAATAATATAAATTACAGAAGTGTCACGATGAACAATGTCCAACGAGAATCTCAGTCCCTACTATTAAAACGATAGCCACCTTTTGTATCGACTATTTGTTATTAATAGGTTTATAAAAGTATCTATCTATTATTATTGTTTAGTACGTATGATATTAAAGTAACAAAAGTTAATGTAATTATAAAATTGTGACGATGAACAGTGTCAACGAGACTACCCACCATCAAAACGGTAGCCACTTGTTGCACCGACTCTTTCATATAAATATAGAAAAAGTAAATATATTGTATAATAATAGTATCAATTGATCTTATCCTAAATTTTATGTTAAAGATCATATGTGAAAGCGACATTACCAAAAAAGGCCATCAAATCAATTGCGAATTTACGTTGATGGCATGCGTGACCTGCTTGAAACTACCACCATGAGGTTTCTAAATTACTTTGACCATTTGGAGCAAAAGTGTAGTCGATTGTAGCAAGTTTTCTTAAAAACACATTCACTAAAATAGTGACACGTGGCTTTGTCAAATTTGGGGGTGGAGTCTCAAAAAACTTACCGATCGACTACACCTTTATCTATATAAGCTAGCATCACCCATCACTTCGCCACTCATTTCTATTTATATATATATATATATATATATATATATATATATATATGTATAAAAGTGAGAAAGAAAGTCAAAAAGACTTCTCCTAAAGCTCTCACCATTCACATGCATTGGCTAAACTTGGCCGATTGAAGTTGCCGATGCTCCTTGCCGATTTTTACCAAAGGAAAGGGTGTAGGAAACCGATTTGCCTATACTTGTCAATGCTACTTGCCGATGTTTTTTGCCGTCTACAGTCTTGCCCCTAACGAGACTTATAGGTGTGCATGTTTTAAAGTTTTTGGGAATTACTCCGTGACAAATTGTGTTTGATTTAAAACGAACGAAAGGTACCCATGCGTTGTAGTGGTGATGAAGGTGATGGCGGGGTAGTGATGTAATGGCGGTGACAGTGATTGGGCGATCTACCTAACGGGCTCCGCCCTTAACTGTACGGGCTTTGTCTTCAGATTTAAAAATTCTTCAAAAGTATATCGAATGACCTCTCTAATGAAAGAGCATGAAATTTTATGAACACACATAACTTTTATAATGTATCGATGTATGGTTTTTGACATAATTTTTTTTTAATGAATTAGAATAACAAAATAATTTATGGATGAGAAAAAAAAAATTGAGTGGTTAAGATTTGAAAGGAAATGGTATTATAGTTATTTTTGGTAAATATATACTCCATCCGTCCCATATTAAATGTCCAATTTTGACTTATCAAGTCTTTGCTTGCAACTTTAACCATGAATATCTTTTTTTTTTTTGTTATATAACAGTTTACGAAAGTTATATCAATGAAAAATATATTGAAACGTCAATGCGCCCATATAGACAAATATTTTCACGGTCAAAGTTTAAAACAAAAGACTTGACAAGTCAAAATTGGACATTTAATATGGGACGGAAGGAGTAATAGATAAGATGAACATTTTGGAGAAGTAAATATTAAAACTTAAAATATTAAAAATGGAATATTTACTTTATAATATAGTAAAGATAATTGAGTTGAAGTTACTTAAAGAGGGTTGCTCACATTTTATGAAAAAAATGTTAGGAAAATTGGAATTGTGTTTGAAAGTCCCTTAGCCACTGGATCTACAAGATTAGATAACTAGTGTTTGAGTGCGGAAAATCTCGAACACTAGCAATCAACAATATAATAAACACGAACAATATATGAATGGGATAATCGGAGCCTTATATTACTTCAATAATAAAGATTACAAGTAAGACACGAGCTCTCCCAACTAGAGAAAATGAAAACAAAAAGCTAGCGTGATTCTTAAGCATAAGGTCTAATCTCCTATTTATACTAGTAATTTCGGCCAAGGTCTAGCTAGACCACCCTAGGTCTACCTAGACCAACCTATACCATTGGTCAATTCTCCGTTTGACTAGATCGTTTTTGACTTATTACATACAAAACATATCGTTTTAATAATTACATATACAAATGACTTAAGATAAACTTCTATAATGATGTTGTCACCCGAAAACGCACCAACAGACTCCCCCTTGACATCAACATTTAGAAGTTTTCATCGATCTTCAAAGTTTTCACTTGCAATGCATAAACAATAGTAACAAAAATGCACAAACAGACACCCCTTGACTATTGCCATCAATTATAATAATCATTAGTTAAAAAATCTGCATCAACAGAATTCCATTTAACCAATTATATCAGTCTGCTGTCAGTAAGACTTGATCTTCATGCACTACACATTAACCTTCAATCTTTATGAACATTGTTTCATAAAACTAACTATAAAAAGAATTTCAAAGAGCATAAAATAACTAGTTAAACAAGAAAAAACATTTAAAAACCAAAAACCAACCGGTTTGAATCTCGCATAAAACAATTAAAAACCGAACAATTCTAATTCAGAACCGGATCGAATTGATCCGACCTACTTGCTTGAATCGAGTGATATATACTATAATAAATTTTGATTATCTACAACAATTGTATATATTATATTGCCACAGTATACAACTGTATAAAACATGTATTATTGTATAAAACATGTATTATTATAGACGACATCACTCCCTATTTTTAAAAGATTGCAATTTTTGATATATGTACGTACGACCTATTGTAGAAAACAAATACGCCTAGGTAGTTTAATTTAGTGGGGGGTTTACCGCATCAAATATCATATCATATCGTATATTTTTACACCTAAAAATAAAAAACAATATATATATTAATCTTTGATTGGTTAAGCTTGGCTAGCTGCAGGTTGAGTGTGTCTAGCTACAATACTAACTTGTTGACCGTGTGCAGGTTCTTCATCTGCAAATCGTATCCCAATGACCCAAAAAGATCACGAAATATCTGTCCCCCGATTTCATCCTCTATAATCCTTTCTTTTTAACCCTCTCATCCATTCCTCACACTCACACTCACACATTCTTTTCTTTTTTTTTTTCTTCCTCTCTTTTCTTTCCACCAAACACACATTGTCTTCTTCCTTCTTTTGGCATATATTCTCTCAATATATTCTTACTTTTCTTGCTGGGTTTCCTTTGTTCTAATTAATTTCCCATACATACAAACACACATTTATATTTTATATAACTTTTTTCATGAGTTCATCATCATCATCAAAAATAGGAATGAGTAGTCAATTAGTTAATCATGAACAAGATGAAAGGCCTCATGTTTTGGTTGTGGATGATAGTTTGGTTGATCGTAAAATCATGGAAACACTCTTCACCAACTCTGCATGTAGAGGTATTATTAATTTATTTATTTATCTGTTGTCATTTTTTTTTTGTAGTTGATTTAACTATAATATAACTCAAGTAGACCCACTTTATTCTTTAAGGTTTGGATCAGATCCATGTTTTAAGGTTAATACTTTTTTAGGATTAATATAATAATTAATGTTTCTTTCTGCATTACATTATATATGTTATAAAATTTATATGTTGCATTGCATTAATTTGGTCCAATTCAGTTTCACTACTACTATAAACTATGTTTTTGAAGATTTGAAACTTTTCTTTAACTCTTTAAGGTTTGTTTATTACTCTTATATGTGTATTGTATGATATATTATAAATCTTTAACAAGTTTTAGAACCATATGATAGCAAGGTTTGCTTTTTTTTTTTTTTTTTTTCATCGTTACACCAAACAATGTCATTCCTATTTTCTTTCTTATATATTTCTAAATTGCATTTCAAAAAGGGCTTACCGGCTTAGTATCTGCACTGCAGATCGGTATTGGGGAGGATTTATTGGGTGCATCTTGGAAAATTCAGGGGGTTGGGGTATAAATTTATGTTAAAAGTTTGCAGTGCAGATGATTACCCTTTCAAAAAAGGAGTTGGGTGAAATGAAGTTGAGAAGGAAAATTGCGTTGTCCTGCCTATTTAAAGTTTGAGAATAAATCGAGGCCCCTGAAATTCATATGCTAATGCTAACATGCGTTTGATGCATCCTTGTTTACGCTTTGATGTATTTGTTTTTACAATTCTTTGGTGTATCAAAACTTCAATTTAATTAAAAATTAAACATATATATAAATACCAGTGTAGTTTTTTTTTATTCCTCAGAAAATCTTCAGGACTTAAAATATTTTATGACTATATATAGCGAATAAGTGAGGGAGAAAATTAAAACAGATCTTGCAAATATTAATTAGAAGAAAATTAAAAACTTTATACATGACTCGCAATTTTTTATCGGATTCTATTTTTTGAGTTGATAGTGTAAGGGTTTGATCCTCATGGTAGGAGTAAGGCTGTCTACATCTCAACCCCCATACACCGTCTACAGTGGCGGCCCTGAGAATTTTAACACCCCGGTCGAACAAAGAAAATTATGCCCTAACTTTAACCGAATTCAAATATATAAATAACTTTTTTTATAAACGATAATTAGCATTATAATAGAAAATTATATATGCATAATAAGATCATAATTTTAGAATTACATACTATAATAGTTACTTATTTATCCGATGATCTATGAAGCTCTCCTAGCATTCTTCATATCAGATGGGTTAATTAGCTCTTCACAATTTATGTTCTCTATGTTTTTGTTATAAATAACTATCATGGCCAATCCACTAAGTCATTCTTGAGACATTGTTGATCGAAAATAAGATTTCAATAACTTTTAACACATCCTTTAACATATTATACATATAAATTTCAAAAACTTATGCCCCATTAAAATTTATGCCCCGGCCGAGATTCGGGTTTGCACACCCTCTAGACCTCCCCTGACCGTCTAAGACGGTATTGGGACCCAAAACCCGTGAAAGACGGCATTGGGAGTTACTTACTTACATTACATTATTTAGGCTTTTAATTTAGAGGGCTCACAATAATGGTCCTTCCACAACTAACATTACAGTACTCTGAAAAATCCTTATATTACTCCTAATCAACCACTAATACTATACAATACCTTCAATAAAGTACTAATCACTAGTTTCAGACTCATCATTTATTTGATTCTGCACCATTATTTTTAATTCGTTAGGGGCCGGGGAAAGGTAAAATAAAACAAAATCCAAAACTCGTTCGTGATGGTAAACAGAATGGCTGTACGTGTGCCGGTGGTCTGGTGGATAACGAGTTGACCACGAGTCTGGTTACGACCATTGCGAGTTCTCTTATATACAAAGAAAAATTAAGGTAAAATAATTTAAATTTAATTTAAATAATATATAAAAAGTTGGCTGTATATTATTAGGAACAGACCTACAGCCTGTAAAGAAGTAGGAAGGATAAAAAGATCTTATCGAATCAGGAGTTGAAAACAAGTAAAAGGGTCAAAAAATTCTCTGAGCTTTTAAGTCGCAGCTTTTTGAATTTACAGAAGAAAACAACATTTTTTTCTTAAAGTAGCAAGTAGCAACCAATGTTATTATATTAGTATCTGTATATCTGCATATCTAAATTTAAATATAAGTATATTTCACAATTAAATTATTTCTTAGAATAGTTGGTTTTATATTGTTGTACGTAAACAATATATATAGTAATCCATCACCCTAGAATACAAAAACAAAATCTTCAGCTTTGAATATTTACATTTTGTTGCAATAACAAGACAAAAATAAAATGGTACGATAAGTTTTGAAAAATTATGCATCAGAATTAATGTAAAAATGGACGCTTATTATGTAAAAATACCGTACAAGACATGTGTCAAACTCAAGATGCTTTAAGCCAATTTATGCACAAAAAGACATTTTAATTTTTTGAAAAAAACATTTGTCCCGAATCTCACAAGATCTACTACATTTACAAATTACGAGTAGTTACAAATATTTTTCAATAAAGTCACATGTAATAGACCAATTATACTAAACATCGTTTTCTCTCTTCCTTGTCACATGATACATATCGGTCTATCAGATTTTTATCACATAACTTTTCCATCCATATGGTCATATTAACTATTCAAGTTAATACAAAGCACATTCCAGATGAAAAAAAATACCGCTAATAATTGGTATTTCTAATATATGAGTAATAATGATATAATGCTTAGAGCAAGGGATAACGTACACATAGGCAAAAGTATGTATTGATCTCTTAGTTAACAAACCATGTCTCGAGAATGTCCTAGCTAACACACTTGTAGGCAAAAGTTTTAGGCACATTATCCAAATAAATCATCTAAGTTGTGAATGTGTAATGGTTGTGGGTGGAAAAGGTGAAACACAACCACCCTAGGGTCGTTCATTAGGTGGGCCGGTGTTGTGGTGGTGTGGACATCCCAAGGTGGGTGTGTCCATAGTGAGAAAAGCTAGAGTGGTTATTTAAATTTTGAATAATAAAATATACTCGTAGTTTTTAAGGTTGTTATTACGAAGATAATGTGGTTCTGATATGATATTAGCACCTTGGTGTGGTAGCATTATCATTACTATCATGTACCCCGTTTTTAATGTTAAAAATGGCGTTCTTTCCGTTTTAATTAGTTTTCTTTCTATGTTGTGTCATTTTCTACTATCTTCTCAGTTCTCATGTTGTAATTTAGCCCCTTGCTAGTTATTCATGATTAATAAAAGCTTTTTAATTAATAACTGTTCAAAAAAAAAGGCATGTTATGGAAACCAGTGGTGTTTATTAACTTTATTGATAAAAAAAGCTGTAAGATTTAGAAGGTATGAATGAATAGATTAGCTGGCATTACCACAGGAACTTGATTTGTAGCCCCTGCCCATAAAACGTTCCCCAAGCATTCACATGTACCTCTCATGCCCCCCCGCATCATTAGCTAGGACAAATCCCTGCAGCATTTTTTCCTCATGTTTTTCACGTTCTTTTTGTCTTGTCATTTTCCCCTCTTGCATAGTATTTTTTAGTACAAGTTTCCCAACTTCTTTCTATTAGACTATTCCTTCGATACCCATTTTTACTCCAAATTTGAAGTTTTGGAGATCAAATCATGCCTTTAAAAGAGGTTGAATATTATTTTCACTATATTTACTGTAATACTTTGACGAATAAAATAATATTTTTGTGTTGTAATGAGTACATAGTCTGATGACCAGTTCACGTGTACAAAGAGAAGACTTCCTAGACAATGTACAATGAAAAGAAAAAAAAAGAAAGAAAAGGTACAAGATCTTTAGTCGGTTTCTAAAATATGTCGTTCTCGGTAGGGTAGTAGAAGGCGAAAATTCATGTAAAATGTTTAACACAACAAATCGATCAATCACTTTTGGTTGAAAACGATATGATGGTTTGCTCTCACCGTTTGTGTGGTATGTGAGAAAAGAGTGGGGCTACCATTTCCAAAAAATTGATTGATTTGTTCTGTGGCAGTACCAACACGGTTACAATTGAAACATATTTCTCATAAAGACCCTAATGACAGTCTTAAATGTAGTGTTGTCTTGTAATATAATGTATACACCATTTACACTGCTTGTGCATTTGCCCATTGTAGTGTCGTCTGCTTGGTCACTCTTACCTCAGTTTCCACTTAGTGATTCAAGCTTTTATATTTACCTCTTAGTATGAGACTGTTTCAGGGGTTCTTGATAAACACTCAAATTCCCTCTTTCAAGTACCTCTACACCAACAGAATTCTGAAGATAAACATCAACGACATCACATTTAAATACTTAATTCTTAACGTTGGACTTGTCAGCACAAAACTAAATAACAACTACTTTTCGACTCGTGTTGGGACTTGGGACATGCCCAGATGAGACTAATTTTATTGAGGTATAGGGTTTAGACTTTAAACTACAAGCAGAGACATTACATCGTAGCCCATAGTCATCCTTTTAAGGGGACCATATCCTATCACACATAAAGTTGTAAGAACTAAATTTACCTTCAGACCTATCTTATCATTTATTTACCATAAGAGCATAGATGACTTCAATAAAATGTGTCATTTTAGACTATTATAGAATGTTCTAAGACATTGAGACACGTGTATATCTAAGGATAAGGTACATCGAGACTACCGTCAACAACAAATAATGTGGTATAATGATCACGCACGTAGATCCTGGGGGGTGAATATCGTATATTATCATCCCGTTTATAGGTATTTGTACTTAGATTGTCACATCTTATCAATAGTAACCAAGGGTAAATCACTTAAGCAAGCTCTGCTAGGTAACAATGGGAAAATACTTATATGGACATTTTGTGTTTGTGGTCAGTAACAACAGCAGAAAGCGGGCAAAAGGCATTGGAGTTTTTAGGTCAAGGAGAAGACAGACACGCCAACATCAACCACCAAGTAAGTTATCGTATAATCTCTCCACGGTCCTAACATACATACATAATTTTGATTTAAAGTGACAATTTGTTCAAATGTCATTTCATGAATGGACACTAAGTAGGGCTCAAAGATACATTTAGTTGTTACAGATTACTGTATGCCAGGAATGACAGGATATGATCTCCTCAAAAAGGTTAAGGTAATGTTTGTCTCTGTTTCCTTTGAAAGAATCATACCCAACAGCATCCTATATTAAGTAGTTTTCTGGTTCTCAGACAAAACCTTTTGTAACAGGAATCATCTGGTATGAAAGAGATCCCGGTCATTGTAGTCTCGTCTGAGAATGTCCCTACTCGAATTGAAAAGTAATCATTATTCAATTTTATTACAGACAAATCCAGTGTTAGCAAATTAAGAATATAATTTATGATGTCACTGATAATTATTTTCTGAATTATGTTTGCACGTAGGTGTTTGAAAGAGGGTGCTGAAGAGTTCATTTTAAAACCTCTGAAACCGTCTGATGTTAAGAAGCTAAGATGCCACATGCAGTTCACACAACCAATAAGGGGAAGGATTTGCATAGGAAGATAAACAATCAAAGGCGGTTCAGATAGCAATCAAGGGAACAAATTCAACTAGACTTCAATATCAAAATCATTTAGCTAAAGGATTATTCAAATATGAGAAAGTCAAAAAATCTATATGTAGCTAATGGCAAAATTTCTCTTTGGAACATTCTCAGGCATGCTAGTGTATCTATGACTAAAGCTAATAGTTTCTGTCCATGTTAATTCTGTTGCATTGGTATATCTTGTCAAGTTGGACATTAAAAATGCATCTAGAAATATGAATAGAAACATTTGGGACAAGCTCTGCTGCACTTTATGAATTCTGTTAGTCAACTAAAAGAGAAGTTAATGTATCTTATTAGTTGCATGAGAAGTACCATACCTGCTTCGAAGTATGGTGTATGGATGATTTCTTCATATTCTGTACCCAAAGAAGTTGAAGAGCGAATCTCCCAAGCATCATCACTTTACAAGACCTATCAATATTGTTGTGTGGTCCTTAATGTTTTAGATCTCCTTTTCCACGTCCAGAATCCTCTATTACTGTACTATCAGGAGAGAAGATGAAAAGTTATGCAACGATAAAGTGATAAACAATTAGAGTCAGATCTAAAGGTGGCAAATTTTGGCCTTTTACTTTCAAATGGGTTGATTTGGTTTATATTTGACCCCTTATGGGTCAAACGAACAAAATTTAAAAACCTGGTAAAAAATGGGCTGGACACATTAGAGTGGCCGAACTGTATTTAAATGCTTAAGCATTACCTTTTAAGTGACTTTACTCAAGAATGTTCTGAGAAGTTACTTTATTGAAAAAATGAGCGTTATCTTAAAATTTATTCGGTTTTATTTTATCATACTGGCCCAAGCCGATCTGAACCTGATAAAATCATTTACCCATTCTCAGCTGAACCCATATTGTCCAAAAGCATTTGACCCACCCATTTTGCCACCTCTTGGCAGAACATAAGTACATAACACAATACCAATGAGAATAAGATTAAAATGGATGTAGAAGTCTACCTTCATGCTCATTTTGGCTCATGAGAGAAGTTTGTGTACCATTTGAATGTCTGGATTAACATATACAACCATTTAAGAAAAAATGTAAACCATTTATTCGCTGACGAATTCTAATATTAAAAACGAAAAAATTTACAGCGATAAAAAGCATAAAAAATTACGACTTACTCTTTAAATTCTTCCAGTGTCTGGGGCATTTCAACAGAGGACGATCCCCCATCTGAACGTAAAGGAGAAAGTACCACATTTTGACGGGGATTCAGTTCTGGAGTTTTAACTTTTGATTCCTCAAACTGACTGTGGTTGTCTTCCGATTCTAAGACATCCATTGGTGTTTCTTTTGTTGAGGATGAGTAATTGATCTGATCAAGTGTGCTGCTGATGGCTGGTAGAGTAGCTGATCTATTTTCCCCCGTGCTAACACTCTCCTGAAATTGCATCGTGTGGGAATCTTTCTCTTCCTTAAAAAGACCATGAAATGACTCCTGATGTCCACATTCTACATTATTGCTTTTGCTAATATGAGAGGAGTGACTTGGACTAAACTGTTCGCAGAATCCATCTTTTACTGAGAAAAGATTGCCACTGAAGGCATCTTGTTCAGACCTTGAAGGTGGCGATTTCTCATTACCATAAACCTTCGGATTGAAAGCTTGATCAAATGTCTCTTCTGCCCAATGTTTGCAACCAAAAGGGGGAGACTTTTGGGTTTCAAATGCGTTCAGGGGAACGTAACCTGGTTTTACATTCTTGATATTGCACTGTTCTTCAAATATCCAATCATCACCCGGAGTTGAAAACTCTGACATCATGTTACATGCTCGTGAGGAAATGCCACTCTCCTGTTGCCAAAATTCCTCAGTACATGTATTATTTTTTGTGCAGATGTTATCAACCACTGGTCTTCTGAAATCAGCTTCAGGTCCCTTTGTTTTCCGCCTTACAGTACCGTTAAATGACGGATTTATGGTTCCTTCACGCCATACTGTGTTTAAGAAGATTAATTTAATTTGAAATCGTGAACTTATAATATAAGCACAAATTTTTCATAGAGTTATGTCAAATAGTCACCTGATAGGGACAAGCATGAATCTTCGCTGTGTAAAAGTTGGTCCAAATAATACAGTACCATGATACATGAAAATTGCGTCATATATCATTTAGAAAAAGTAAGCCAAAAAGCATGTGAATCAGATCATCTATCGAATATTAACCTTAAAAAGCTCAGGCATTCTCTTGCATCTTCTTTTTCAAATGAAGGCCAAGCTGAACAATGGGTCATTTCACCAAACTCCCAGTTGTCATCGCAAGTTGGATAACTGCCAATACCGATGTTACTTAAATATTTACATATCAGATATTACTTTGACCTCAAAAGAGTTGACGTACCGTTTCATGTTGGACGCCATAAAATCATAGCCATGCTCCATTTGGCGCTTGTATGAAGAATATGACGCTGAATACCATAAAGATGGTAAAATTACACAGCACAAAAAAAAATTCTAACTTTTTTAACAAGGACTTTACTTAAGGACTAACAGAACATGCCAAGAATTTAGGTATGCTGATTGATGAAAGCAATAGATGCAACATTAATATTTAATAATGCCCTCTATATTACCACTATTATCATAAAATTCCATTAATAGCTATCACTAAAGTGTAACGGATAGATCGATTAGCAATAACATTACTAGATTCATCCCTGAGAACACAAGTACTGTGTTCATTACCAATATTATCCTTTTTGTTATTTTATCTTCTATAATATCTTCATCTTATCCATATTTCCTTTTGAAGGAGATGAACACAGGAACGAACACAATTTTCATTGAAAAATAGTTATAATAACAATTATGTTATCTAAAAAAAATATGAATGGATTTTGTTACAAAAGAAGAAATATTATATTATTGGTATCTCATTCACTTAATAGTTAACTAGATAGCCCGGGCCGTCCGTTGGGCGGCATCGGGTATTAGAAGAGCGTTGATGTGTATGGGTAAAAGTGACGGAACCGTTGTTGATCAAATACATGCGCCGAGTGCCAATAGAACCATAAATTTTTTTATAAAAACAGCTAGTATTCATTTAATTCAATATAAAAACAACTGGTAAAATAAATAAAGTTGTCACATATCAAATACTATTCTTTTATAAAATAACTTAAAAACAAACTCAAAAATCAAAAGAGAAAAAAAAATTACAACGAAAAGAAAATTGAATAACATATATGCGATACAAAACTTTACAAAAAAAAATAACAAAAAGTTCATTAAAAATATTGTAGAAAGCAAAAAATTAGAAACTGTAAATATACAAATGGAATATTAATTAAAACATAATGTTGAACAAAAATGCTACAAAAAAGATAATGTTACAAAGTATAAACAAAATTGTAAAATACAAGCCAAAAAAGCAAAAAGCTAAACAAAAGTTAAGACTAAATGTATAAAATAAATGTTAAAAAAACATAAGTTACAACTCATATCTAATTTTTATGAAGTATAAACTTATAGTACAAAAAGTTACAAAATAATGTCATTCCATGAGATATGTTAAGGGTCTAAAAAGAAGAAAAAAGTAGCAATGTACCGGTACACCATCATGTTTATGTCACTCAAAAGAATAATAAGAAGGAATAAATGTTGATAAAATAAACTCAAAAGTCAAAAGAAAATAATAAGAATCAACAGAATATATGTAAACAATTTAATATCAAAAATTTGTTTAAAAATATAACAAAATTTTTAGATTTTTTTTTTTATAAGAAACAAAATATTAAAATTCATACTATTACACAAAAAATAAATGTTGAAAAAACCCCAAAAGTAAAATCTAAAAACAAAAAATTAAAAAAAAGTTTTTTTTATTTTAAAAATGATAATGTTTAAATAAAATCATGTTACTTAAATTAGTTTCATAAAAAATCAAATAAAACAATAAGGGGCAAGAGTATAAATATGAATCTGTTTAAATATAAAACTCCAAGGCTATATATGAAAATTATGTGGGTGCAAAAATAAAGGAACTAAAAGTTTAAAATTGAAAAGGAAGGGAGTCGAACCAAAGACCCCTCCCATGAGAGGCAAGGGGCTTTACCAACCAACTAATCTGAAGCTTTAAGCATATATTAACATATGTTTTATTTATACTGAAAATGCAGATAAAGACAAAATAGCTACTATTCACATTCACTTCTTTTATTAAAGAAGGTAATAGGCATCATCTGTGTGCTGCAAGATAGATCTTGTAGCTTACCCCTAATGTTATAACTTCAAAGCGAATGGATTCATGCAGTTTTCAGATAGTGATACATCACTAAATGTATAAATTTAGCAATAATGAAAACTGAAATGATAAGGGTGAACATTAAGAGAAAAAAAGGAGCACCTGAACCGTTGAGGGAGCTTGCTGCCTTTTCACTAAGTCTGCATATATAACTTGTCAGTTAAAATTTTGTTATAATAGATGAAAGTGTAGATACATCAAAAGCAGTTGATGAAGATAAACCTCCTCTTTTGCATAGGAACACCTTCAAAAGAGAAGTCTGGCTTATTGCAGTTCCTTCTTCCCGTCGGATTCAAAATACAGGAATCTAAATCACATGACCGGTTCTTTCGAGGCAAGCCACAATAATTGTCATCTAAGAAGCTAGACTCTTCTGGAAAAGCAGAGAATTGAAAAATGGATCATGCATTGTTGCAAATGGATAACATGTTACTTTATAAGTTCTAATGCCAAATGTAGCAGAGAAAAAGCGAAGAAGTATTACCATGCCAATTTAATTCATCGAACTCCAACCTGCTATCAAAACTTTTGTCATTGCTTAAAAAATCTTTTGCATTCTGTAACAAGCTTTCTTTGCCAACCACTGTTTTTTGCTTCGAATTATGGCATTTTTCTATTAGATAAGGAGGGAGCTCTAAACAGCTATCATCAGTTGCAAAATCAACACCAAAAGCCATATGATCCTGCATTGACATCAGAGCATACACTAAGCCCATGGACGTGTAAAATAACGTATTTGAGAAAAACAGTAAAATCAAGTCTATGTGTAAAAGACTCTAAGACCAATAAGATGGTCATCAGCCAACAAAAAGAACCTCTTTCACCAATTCAGAAAATTGATCATCCACGCTGCAATCAATGTTCTTGAAGGAATGAAATCCTTTGGAAATTTTGGGCGGTGCAGAGCATTTATAGGAAAAGTTTCTGCGACAACAAATGTGAAGTACTGAATAGACATTCATAGATATTCATATTTCTAACATGATAGTTATAAGAAAGAATCCACAATATAACAGTATATATATATATATATGATACAAAGGAATAAAAATCATATCAACATGTTACATAACACAAGTGCATATTTGAAAACAGAAAACAAAGGGCCTAAGGATAAGATATTTTATGGGTAGCTATAAGAGCTGGAAAATGCTAAATTTGAGTCATCACAGTCATTAGACATGCATATTTAAATAGGAAAATCTCCATTAAGACACCAACAATCAATTTACTGATGTTCTCCACTAGCTAAACTGGAAAGTTTGAAGCGTCATATTGACTATTTGATTAGGAGCAGGCAATCAGAATAATAAAAACTAAAACCACCCCGGGCACCAGAAGAAAAAACTATGAAATGTGTGTATATTTCTCAATTGTTCTTTTTTTTACTTTAGCACTGCAAAATATTGACAAATACAACTTTAAACCCAATAGGTACCTTGTGGGATGTTGTGGTGAATGTACAGGAGTTTCCGTTCCCACTTTCCCTAGACCTGATTGGAAATGGCATACTTCAGATGCATATATGAGGGTAAAAAAATTTGAAAGCTTAACAAAACTATAGCAATTCAGTAGATTTCATAAGAGTGTATTAGTATATTTAAAAATGGAACTTTATAAGAAATATAAAGGTGATTTTATCAAAAGATTTCAGAGCCATCATCAATTAACCATGATGTACCTTCAACAGAAAACGAAACATGATTCTCATGCACAAAATTTTCTCTTGAACTGCTATTTGGTCCATCATCACCAAGCAAATCAATGACAGACATCTCTGAGAGAAAAACAAGGAAATGCCGAACTCAATTTATTAGATGCGACTAGGAGCTGTTGATAAAATCAACGTTCCAAACATAATAGCTGCTAATAACCACTGTACTTTCGGAAAGATAAAACTACCAATCCATGTATCCTATTGTACGTAATTATAATAAGCACTTAAATAACTGAATCTATCAAGAGTGGACCTAAGAGATGCATGGCAAATGATTTCATAAAATGATAAAATAAATATAAGTAAAAAAGACAGATGCTTTCTTCAGTATCATCTACTCACTGTAATCAGTAGTTGTCTTCATTGGATATTTGGCTTGGTTCCGTCTTGAAGCATCAGGATGACTATTAGAATAGAAATCAAAGAAAAACCTTAGAGGCATGAAAACACCAGATCCAGAAAAAAAGAAAAAAAAAATTAGGGAAAGGTGAGCCAAACTACACTAGTACACATAAATATGAACATGTAATAGCATACTGCAAACCATGTATGTGTTCAGTGTTCAGTCCCACATGAACTCGTGTGTACAGTTTAGTAAATTTATCCTAAATATAGTCTTTGATAAATGAACATGGGTTAACATAATAAGCGTGGTGAAACCGTCAAACTGATCTACTGAACATCCATGCAAAGATCCACTTACTCCTGGGAAGATTCTGTCTCTTTCAGGTGATTGGATGCAATTCCTGAGACAGCTCAATCAATCAAGGATTCAACAATAATAGAACCTGCTATTTTTTCTACAAAATATGGAAGAGTGAGAATCTGTAATTGTTCATAGATACATACCTGTTTCCCTTATTACAACATGTTCAGAAGAACAGCCATTTTTTATTTCCATTCGAACCGCATTTGGACAATGTGTAGTTTGGTAGTTTGGTGTTGTACTTTTGCCATTTGGGCTTCCCCTACCTTCTACAGTTATGAGGCCATAAACAGTATCAGATAAGACATACTTGAAACAGATATTGTATAAACTGGAAAATCTATAAGGTGTGTGTGTATCTAAAGAATAGTGGTATATTTATTGCTTATATTTGTTGATGAACTTTGTATAGGTTTAATTAGCATCTTAACATATATCTGTAGCCAGTGTGAAGGCACTGATCTCTTCACTATTTTTATGGTAAAAACTACACCAAATATCTAGTAAAGTTTCGCGAAGAGATTCCACAAGTTGCTTGAACATATATGATACACATGACTTTTCCCATTCTACAATGGGATATAAACAAAGACATGAAATTCCTAAAATTATCACAAAGTTGCACGGCTGGGTAGAAAATAACACAGAAACAGGAGAAGACTGAAAAATGTACTGCGAACAAAAAAGAGAACACACAGTAGTAAAGCCACTAACGTAAAAAAAAAATAAAAATAAAAAACAAACAAAAAAAGTACCTTCTGGGAGTCTCGGACTGCAATCCTGACCATGTTTTGATAAGTTAAACAGACTGAGAATATCAAGTGATCTTTTCTTTTCATGACATTGTGTGCTCGGAACTTTATTGTAAGCATAGCTCTCGATCACACTTGAACTGTGGTCTTGCTCTTGTTTCCGTTTTCGTTGTTCAAAATATTGTTTTTGTCTGGCAGATCAAAAGGTAAGAACCAGCTAATAGCAAAGAAAGATTACTAGATAAAAGCATCTACACAAACTTTCTTAAAGGACATCCATCATGTTATAGACAAATGAAAGACATAACATACCTCTTTTGGGTTGATTTTCTTGACTTAAAATTTCCCCATTGAAGCACGGCCAGAACATTCCAGGACACAAGAAAAAGATTTTTCAGATTCAAACCATATAAATGAATCAGGAATTTGTATATACCGTTACAGTATCAGAGGAATACTACATCAACTTAACTATACTAAACAGCATTTCTATCAGAACTTTGACATGGGCTAATAATGACTATCAGTACGTAGAAGGATTAAAGCTCACTCTTATCATTTTAACATATTTTCGGCTACGGTATACACGTATAGTGAGATATACATCCTTCTTTACATGGTTTCTAATTAACCTTTTCAGGAGATATAGCTTCTCTTACTGGCATCGTATACGTAAACATAATTATTTATAAACTTCTTCTAAATCCCTTAGTCTCTACTAATCTCCCAAGTTAAAAAATGGTCCATAGTCATCTTCACCTTCGGTGTCGACCATTTTCTGTTGCATATTTGGGATACATCACCTAATATTCTAAAAATATGCTAACCTGGGTAAATTCTAGCAATCAAGCATACAATAGACAAAGCTGAGATATGTATAATATCAAGGATTCAAGATAACACCACAAAATAATCCAAGAAATCACAAAAGAATCAATAAAAGTTAGACATAAAATATCAAGAAATAGAACTGATCCTCAATGTAACATGAGATATAATTACTGACACAAACCAAATAAATCTCAAAACTATAAGAAAAATAAATTTGTTTGTTGACACTTACAGTTGTGACTTTCCGCCTTGATCCTCCCATCCATTGCAACATTGTCAAAACCGCAGTATAACTTTACAACCTATATAATATAACTGAAACAACACAAAATGGCAAGTAAATAAAACGATAAGTATACTATCATACATGAACACCTAAGAATCAAATTAGCCATATTCATACGAGCAAAATTACTCTAACGTAGTAAAATGTGGTTGTGACAGAGGTTCCGATGTTCATTATCTTACTCCGTCCCCATAAAACAAGACTAGATCCTTCTATAACTAGAATCAAATGCAACTAATGCTTCTTCCAGCTAAATTTGAATTAACTTAAACCTCCAGACCTAGAAAACCTAGCAGCTAAAAACGCCTCGAATCCTAAATACAAAAAATCAACTACTTCAACGATTTCTTCAATTATCCTAACAATCTCAAGTTCCGGATATCGTTTAACAGGTCAAAAGGTATTTATTGACAATTTATTAAAATAGGCGTAATCAGTACAATTAATAAATCTAACAGTATGATCAAAAATATAGCAAATACATACAGAATATGTAAATAACATTTCGAAATAATATATTAAAAAAAATAAGAAACAAATTTAATCTACTGAATTCGATAATAACGGACCGTCTAGAAGCGAAATGTGCGACTGATGAAGTAGAGAGTGAGCGATTGGACGGAATTAAGGTGTTAATTTGATGAAATTGATGACGGAAATAGAGATAGATATAGGAGAATATAGGAATTATATACCTATAGATATAGATATAGATATAGATATAGTGACGGATTGGTTGATTGATCCGGTTAGGGTTTGAAACTTGAAGAGAGCGGTTATGGAAGTTTTTGGTGCCAAATTTTGAATCCTGCAGAATATAGAATGCGAATTTATTTTGCACAGGGAGTGTTTGACTAGGATTTTTTTTTGAGTCAGGTTTTATTAGAGAGTGAAAATAAGATGATAAAGTTACCGCAAATTATGATTGTTAACGGAAAAATGATCGGTATTGCAATACTTCTAGTAGTACTGTCGTGTAGTAGGATTACATTCGAAAATGAAAAATACATGTTGCCTTCGGATTAAAAATGATTGTAAATTACTCGTACTTTTTAACTTGATAGGTTGACATAAAAAATAATAGTACGTCATTAAATGTAAAACATCATCATTTTGATTTTGCTAACAATAAAATAGATATCTCCATGATGGTACTCATCATTTTTTTCATATATTTTACTAAATTTTGAAGTTTTTTTTGAAAAGTGAATTTTAACTCAGACACGTATGCTGTGTGCTAATCACATAACGAAATGGTTTTGCACTAAGCGGATCTTAAATAGTCTTTCTCACCATATCACCTCCTTTATTGGAAAATACCGTCGAGGAGAACCTACTAAGGCTCGAACTCGAGACCTTGGAGTGAACTCACCCGGGGCTCCGCATAGCAAGTTTAGTGAAACACCCCTGACCACTGTGGTTTAATTTTAAAAAAAAGTATTTAACATAAACATATTAATTTATAAAATAACATATATATAGAATAATAAAGGATTTCTAATGATTTTTTAACACGTGTCAACAATTGATAAGTGACTTTGCTTATCACAGTATAATATTGTTGAGAAGATTTTGAAAACAAGTAACCACAGTATAATACTGTTGAGAAGATTCTGAAAACAAGTACTCGTTATATACTTTTACCCGTTTACCTTCTATGTCTATGTAAATTACTTCAATTGATATATATATATTTTTGAACCTAAATTATTTCTATGATATTATTTCGTAACCAGTAATGTCTCAAATATCCTATTTAATCACAGGTTATTGTAGAAAGCTATTTTAACTACCTTCAACATCCTTTTTACGTTAGATATTTTTGCTTTTTTGATTTTACACTTTATTTCAGTTTTGTTTAGTAATCTTAATTATATTGTATTGTAAAGTTGTAATCCTACATGATCAAGTGAATTGTTCGGTATCCTACTAGATTTTTAACAGGAATATCTTTATTATTAACATTGACACAAATAATATTAGTCATTTATGTTTGTATTTTGACAAATACCATACATTTCGGTATAAAAGTTAGTACTTTAACTTATCAACAAGTTTGATTGATACGACTTAAAAAAAGTTAAATCATCCATTTGATGTGATTATAAACTAGAACTCCATACGTATAAAATTTAGGAGTTTGCTAAATACAGCATTTAGGGCTGTGTTTAAGATACATAAATTGTTTGTACATTTACCATGAAAATCAGGGGACGGACTTTTAATATGAAAGGTACAAGTTTTTTTATGCACGTTAAATATAGCCATGTATTTAGCATTTTCCTAAAATTTATTATACATTTTTCTATTTTAGTATGTCCCAGTACTTACTTATACTACCAATCAAAAATCATTTAAATGATAAATGTCAATTAGAGAAAATTATAATTTTGGTACCCCAAGTTGTCAATTTTTTCACTTATAGTTTCTAAGTGAAGAAATTACAGTTTTCATACCTCAAGTTGGTTATTTTTTTCAGTTTTGGTACCACGCATAAACTCCGTTTATTTTTTCCGTTTACGCTTTCACGTGATGAACACGTGAGGGGTATTTTAGTCTTTTGACCACCCCTCTTTTTGGGAAAATTACACTTTTGGTATCTCAAGTTGTCAATTTTTTTTATTTTTGATACCTCAAGTAGACAACATATTTTTATTACACTCTTCAATTTTCATCTCACAAATTGGAATCTATCAAACTCATGTCGTAATTACCTCAATATTGGAATATATCAAACAACACAAACTCAAAAATCAACACACATGATTTTTTTATGTGTTGTTGATGTAATTACGGGTGATGGTGGAGGAACTCATGTCGTCAAAAAACACACACACCATTGATCTCTTTTCCTCTATCACCCATAAATTATCCTCTTCTTCGATAGGAATATTGTATAAACGAAACTTGATCAGGATCTGCTACAAACAAAATCTGAACGGAATCTACTACATATGAATATATTTGCTACAAACGAGATTAGATCGGAATCTCTAACTAAGGTGGTAGTCGTGGTGCCTGGTGGTGAGGGAGATAGCCGACAACCCTTTTTGGTGGTGTATGATTTATATAAGAGATCTGAATCTCTTTATGCATGTTTATGTGTTGGAATTAGTATGGTATAAAGATATAGATATACATGGATATATGGATGGTTCGATATGGATATATAGATGGAAAATGATTAATCAACCTAAGTCATATGCCTAAAAATCAACCTAAAACCTTAAGAATCTGACATGTGGATTCCACTAATTCTCTTTCCTAATCATGTCCCCTGATTTTTCCACATGGCATCATCTTCTTATTAGGCGTATCTCTAGGCACACCAATTAGGTTGATTTATCATTATCCTATATAGATATATTCCGCTCAAAAAGAGGAATATATATTGACAATTTGAGCTACCAAATAATAAGCAGCTCACTTCATTTAGAGACTATAGAGGGAAAAAAATTGACAACTTGAGGTACCAAAAGTATAATTTTCTCAAAAAGTGTGGTGGTCAAAAGACTAAAATACCCTCACATGTTCTTCAAATGAGAGCGTTAACGGAAAAAATAAACGGACTCTGTGCGTGGTAGCAAAGCTGAAAAAAAGAGCCAACTTGAGGTATGAAAAACTGTAATTTCTTCACTTATAGACTATAAGTGGAAAAACTGACAACTTAAAATACCAAAAGTGTAATTTTCTCTATTAATTATTTCAAACTTTTCAAAAGTATTGAAATATAAATTTGATATACATAAATGAGATCTAACTTATGTCATTTTGAATAATTGATTTTATATTTTGAACACACTTTTAAGTTTATTCCGATAATCGATATTATGCTTTAGCGATGCAAAAACTTTACGTGTTAAAAAAAATTACCTCATATAAATCACCTAAAATATACACCAATTTGAAGTAAATTCACCCACAATAAAAACATTTTCTAGAGCCAAATATTAACGCGTTTTTATGTCGAAAAAACTAGAACATAAAGTTTTGGTTGATAATAGTACAATAGGCTTTTTCTAATTATTACTCATTTCATTAAAGAAAAGTATTAATACCAAACATTGTAATTGGCTTTTGGATGTCAACTACTTTGTATCAATAATCCAATATCTACCGTTCAACCTCTTTACTCAAACCTTTCAGATGTCGCTTTTAAACATTCGTGGACACTATCTCTTCTTGTGGTAGGTAAGGCTACATTCTATAATGAGATATTTTAAAGTCCAAATGTGTGTACAATTTTTGACATAAAAGTTACATCCTATGAACTTTAATTACTTGCTTTACTACGCAAAAGAATTCCCAGTCCACATAATGGTGTTTTGCTTTTCATTCTCTCGTATGCAAAATGCCTCATTTGGACACAAACTCACAAATTAAACACGTTTAGTTTTGAATAGTTCGGTTTTAAAGATGAGAGTTTTTGACTAGCTTAGATTATGTAACTTTTTTTTATTATTACGAGCATGGTATCCGCGCAACTGACGATGACGATGGTGTGATGACGACGACGGATGATGATAGTGGTGGCGACATCAATTGGTGTAGGTAAAGATATTTGATTTAAAGGGGGTTAGTAGAGATATTTGATTTAACGGGGGTTAGTAGAGATATTTTATAGTATAATAGACTAATGGTGTAATTTAATATATATGGTTGATAATGATTTAATCCATTAAGGGTATTTTGGTCAATTTACATATCTCATTTTTTTTTCTAAACTTTCAACATGGGTTTATAATTTTCATTTAGTTGTATAGAAGTATAGATAATAATAATAATAATAATAATAATAATAATAATAATAATAGTTATTTTTTTTATTACCATGATTGTTTTATTAAACTCTCTTAGGTTATCAAAAAAATTTTTCTTGTATCAGTTGACCATTTTTACATTTTTTCTTTTTTGGTTAACTCCAAGGTTATCTATCGAACCATTTTTAAACTTTATCCTTGATCACTTCAAAATGCGAGAGATAAATACCCAATTGTTTATTTGGTCATACATTATCCTTGATCACACTTCAAAATGCGAGAGATAAATACCCAATTGTTTTTATGGTTACTATCTTGTTTAATCATGAACGTACGTTAAAAAAAGTCGGTGTGTTGCAAGAAGCTAAATGTCAAAGGGTAGGTGGGCTACAACTAATTAACATGGTTGTTAGTATCGTAAGATACACAGTACGTCTCATATCGTATCATTGAAGAAAAAGTAAAGTCTCAGTTGTCTTAGACAAAATTTTGAATCGGTTCAATACGATACGGTCGAAAAAGTTTGTTAAAAAGATAATTTTAGTTTTTCTATAAATAACTCTTTGATATAGTGAATTTATTACTAATAAATGTTTAATCCGTATTTAAAATATATATATGATAATAAAATCATTTTGAAAATTTGATATATTTAATAAATATGATAATATCGTCAATATATGTATGTTTTTACGCATACATCATATATTTTAGATACGTATATATTTTTTATTTTTATGTCTCTTACGATACGAAACACGATATGATTCACGATTTAAAAATTCACAAGATGAGTCGTCACACGATACACGATTCGACAACTATGCTAATTAGTATCACAAATCATGAATTATTAGTAAACAAAATGATATACAAAACAAATTCAAAATCTTTTTAAACCACATAAGGACGGTAACACTGGTTATTAGAATAGGAACATTATAGAAAATTTTTAAAACGATCGAGGTTTAGCAACAATGGTAGAGTGCTTCAAGATATGCAAACTAAACTGTCCACCTTTCTCACTTGTGTCAATCTTAGACTGTCCTGGTGGTGGCAAAAGCTCGAAATTCTGCACCAAACGACCAAGCGTAATACCAAGGATCGGCAATGCAAGAATGATTCCGGGGCAACTCCTCCTTCCAACTCCGAATGGCAAGTACCTGAAATCATTTCCATTAGCCTCAACCTTTGCTTCCTCTTCCAAAAACCTCTCGGGTCTAAACTCCTCGGGTTTCTTCCATTGGTCAGGGTTGTTTGCTAGCCACCAAGCATTGACCAAGATCTTGCTTTCAGCCGGAATGTCAAAGCCACCAAGCTTAGCGTCGTGGAGGTTCATGTGGGGGACTAGAAGTGGGATTGCCATTCGTAGACGAAGAGTTTCTTTCACCACGGCTTGGAGGTAAGGTAGGTTTTGGACATCAGGCTCGGTGATCTGGACACCGGGCCCGAGCTTAGTGTCAAGCTCGTGTCTTAGCTTGGCCTGGATCTCAGGATGGTTCACAAGCTCGGCAATTCCCCACTCTATTGACCATAGAGTCGTCTCGATTGCTATTTCACAAACAGAAAATGACATAAGTATAGACTAAATTCAGACAAGGACAACAAGGACAAACTCTAAACATTAACTAGTACTAGTACACAAACTAATACTCTTTCGCAAGTATATAATTGAAAAAAATTAAAAATATTACTATATACCATTAAACGGTCAAACAAAATCCAAGATGGGATCTTGGTTAATAAAATATTTTTATCGTGACTATATTAAATTATTTTTATTGTTTTAATTTGTATCATTATTGTTTCGGGTAGTGATGTGTCTACATATAGTGCCATCAAGTTGTAGACGTGTTAGGTCCAACACCACTTGTAATAAACAAAGGCAGCATATTATCAACTTACTTTTGAAGTACATCTGTACATGTAAAAAGCACAACATGATTTATTGTTTTTGGCCCATTAACCTTTATTGGCTTACAGGGGACATTCTTTAAAGCAAATACTTTCGTAACCTTTTTTTAGCATAAAAAATTGACTTTTTCTTTGGTTCCTTTATTTATGAAGTGATGTATTTTTAAGACTACCACATGACGAAATACACACCAACCAGTCTCAAAAGACGTCTATATTTCAACCATCTGGTAGGTGGCATTTGAGTATTTCTATCATAGTATCATTGATGATTATTACATGGTTACTTTATCACCACATGTTGCAATTAAGTGATCAACTAAAACAAACAAACTTTAGTTTTTGTACAACAAAAAAGTCCAAAGTTAGGTAATGAAGATAATGATGATGATGATGATGAATTGATATTAAATTGTGTGTTGAAATAGGTAAAAAGGTATTGAATGAGACATACCAGCAACATTAATGTTTTCAACAATGTAAAGAACATTGTCTTCATTGATCTCTCCCTTGTCCTTGGCTTCAAGAATGTGATCAATTGCACATTTTAGTTGATTGTTGTCCAATTTCTGTGTGCTTCCAATCTTCCTGTTTTTCCCCCAAAAATAAACAAATAAGACTAATAAGTGTACAATATATATGTAAATCACATAATCAATGTAAGTTCAATCAAATCATAGGGTAATTTAAATTGCATTTTCAAAATAATCTCTGAGTTTCTAATTAAAATGGCATTTTCAGATAGTAAGTCTTAATTCCTTTTCTCTTTAATAAAACGTAAAAAAAATCATTTTCTTTCGTATGGTATGCCACAATCTCCATTTTATGATTATTTGTGTTTTAGAAAAGAAACGGCACCAAAAAATTCTAACAAGATGTGGGAAGAATATTCGTTAATTGCTAAATTCAAAATACCCATATCAGAATCATAACACTAATACAAATTTCTTGATTGAATCTAAGAAGGTAACCTCATTTGAATCATCATACTACTGTACCTTAATTTGAATCAATTAGTATAAAAAATTAGATCTCAAACGAATATTCATTAACTAAAAAAAAAAAAAGGCAAAAGTACCTAATCAGATCATCCAAAACTAACAAAAAAAAAATAATGAAATGAGATACTTACTTCCTTTCATCAACAAAGTAATCCTTGAAGAGCTGAAGCCTTTTGTCCTTCACTTCCTTACACAACTTCAAGTAACCTCTCAAAAACGGTCTCAAAACCGGAATGAAATCACCGTAGTTATACTCGAAACTTTGCGCCAAACGACTCCTTTCACCGTTCAACGCTTTCAGTTTCAAAAACAAAGGATCATCTTCACTGTCAAATCTTCTATCAAACATGATCCTAAACATATTGTTGTACATCATCAATTGTAACCTTTTCCTTATCACAACTCCTTCCGTTGCGGATTTCGGATTTTTCTTCACATCTTCCACAACCGCCGCTGCTTCATCTTCCCATCCTTTCCTGTTTATTAATTACAAAATTTGTTAATTAAACCAATCACTAATTACAAATTACTATATCACATTTCATATTGTATATTTTTTTAGCCACACATATCTTGCGTGCAGCGGTTGAACTTCAGAACTTCAACCTACTGCACGCAAGATCACTGCAACTAACAAAATATCTCATTTCCCCTAACTATCTTATGTTTGAGCAAATTACACTAAAATAACGCAAATAATAATAATTCAAGATCAATTGGACAGGCAACAGCACACAAGATGTGTGACAGTATCTAACTGTATCCTTTTACAAAAGTTATTTCATTTTAATTAGTTAATCTATTAACATAGCCAACTGCACTTAATTAATATATATTTCTACCTGCACAGATCTCATGTGACACCTATGCAAGGAGCCACATATATCATTTTAGTAAAAATGACTAATTGAACAAGCTGAAACAACAACTTACCTATATTGTTGAACAACTTTATTAGTAAAAAACGGGACAGTCATAATGCGACGCATTTTCCTCCAATGTTCACCATAAACGGTAAAAACCATATCCTGTCCTTTCCCAGTAAAAATATCAAACACGACATTTCGTGTTCGAGAACCAAACTCAACACCTTGTGTATGCAAAACTTCTTTTGCAAGATCAGGGGATGAGACAACGACAAGGTTTCGTTGTCCCATGCGCAATAAAAAGATCTGGCCAAATTTCTTGGCCAGATCAGTTAAGTTTCTATGGTTCAAGTCATCACCAACTTGTAACCAGTTGCCAAAAATTGGCACTGCGGTTGGCCCGGGTGGCAACTTAAATTTTTTGCCACGTAATTTGGATATAACTATTGTGATAATTATTGTTGCGAATAATGCAATGAGTGTTTTCTCTAACAAGAGAAGATCCATGGTGGATTATGGTTGTGTTATGATGGCTTGTGGTGGTAAAATGTGGTTTGTATTTGTATATATATAAGTTGGGTTTTTTTTTTTTTTTTGCGTGTTAAATTATTGTAGTATGTTTTTATTTTGTTTTGAGAAGTGGGTGTGAAATATATACATTTTTATAAGGGGTGTGATTGACGGAAAGGGTTAGGTGGGCGTGGAGTTGGTTTGGACGCCGTCATCCAAGTTTGACGGTGAAATGGGAATTCTGCTTTTGTACATAGGTAATGATCAATCTTTATTAGTGTACAAATTATTTTAATCGATAAGACTGTGATACGTGGAAAATAGGAAAGAGAATTAATGGATTTTTAGGATAATTGGTTAGAAGGAGTTATCATTTTCCTTTCTACATACATCTTATTAAAATAGTTTTATTTTTAATAATTAACACTTTAAACTCTTATCTTTCTAAAAATTTTTACTATCACAATTATATCAACTTATACCACTTGACACCACCACCACCAATAACACCATCACCGACACCATTAAATCGTCTTCCTCACCACCACTGCCGCATTGCGCGAGTATCATACTGATTTAATGTTTACGTAAATCTTTCATATGTGAAGACATCAACAATAGGTAGGTGATGACGTAGCTCGTATAATACATCATACATGTAGTTTGTTAAGTTAAACTAATTCACTATATTTTTACCTCAAAAGTCCAAATCATAGTTACATACTAGTTTATCAAAAAGTAAAATTAAAAAATAAATAAATAAATTGAGAGGGAAGTGAAAAAGTAGGAGACGAAAGAAAGGCAGGAGTGAGTAGGTAGAAAGCAAAGAGGGAGGGGTAGGTGGGGATGAAACGGCGCCCATTGGTTTACTAGTGGTTTAAGTTTGTTCTTCGTTTCGGGTATGAATTTCACACGATCGCCATAACTCAGCTTGGATCCTAACCCACAATTTTTTAATTCTTACTTTCTAAAATCTCAACCACACATTTGAATGTCTTTTCGATCACTATTATTAAGCACACTTTTTTTTCTTTTGGTTGGAAAGGCTATTAAGCACACCTTAAACACCAGGCATAGTATTGAGAGGTATACGTCAAGTTTTCGACGTATTGGGTTAGAAAAATTGGTGTATCTAACGACATTCTGTTTGCGACGATGTTCATAACTTGACTTTTCTAGCGTATTGAATATTTAATATATTTTTTCCCTTTTCTAGCTTAAAAAAGAGAGTATTTGATATTATAATATGACACTAATCTATATCTATACTTATATATAAATGAAATAAGCTTTTTTTATTTATGAAAATGTTACTTTATGCGATATGATTAATATACCTCTTACTCTTTATTTAAATCATCTTTTGTTTTTCCACTAATTTAATTAAATCTACTAATAAACCTAAACTACCCTTAATGAAATAAATTATACCACCAGTCCCTCAACTATTAAAATAACTACACTAACCATTATATTAATTACATTTACATTCATATCATTTGTTGCCGTCACCAGTCATCGCCGTATTGCCGCCGCCACCGTTGCATTTGCGCGGGTACCATGCTAGTTCCTTATTAAAGAATATAGCCCCCTGTTGAAAGTTAAAGGGGAAAAAATGTCTATTATGCCCTCATATCAAATCAAATCACTTGAAATCATCCCAAGCAAAAAACGTATCATTACCAGTTACGTATGGTAAATATTTAATTCATTCTTATCAATACATAATACGTGTGATAAGTATTTAATTCATTCTTTCAATACATAATTTTCAAATTTAAGAAACGAGTAACAAATGTCTGCACAAAATACCTACTTATGGTAAGTTTTAAATCATTGTTATCGATATATATATAATTTTAAACGACCCACGACACCATTAATATATAATTTATAACTTTTCAAAACTTTTGGAACAATCTTTTAATTAATTCATAATAATTTTCATAATTATAAAATGCCATGATTTATTGAGTTGTATAGAAATAGCTTTCATTCCACACAAAACTTTAATACTACAATATTAACAAACTTTTCGATCTTTACATTGTGTCCTCAAATGGCAAAAACAGACCTGATGCTTCTTCATCGCGCAAAATGAAACATCGTCGACGCTCGCACACACAGCCTTAAACTCCTGGTAATTCCATCAATGCTTCCAATAGATGCGCTTCAATCTCGCCTTCTGCGGCCCTAATGCCGTTGCAACCAACAATCTGTTACTATTACTTTGTTGAAGTCTTTACCATGGTATCCCACTGCAATACGCGGGTACCATGCTATAAACATGAATTTTAATACTTAGTAAGTGTTTTAAATGGTGTTTGGAATTACGACATGAAGTGACTATCTTACTATTACGTTTATGAAATGCAACTAATTAAAAAAAATGTTTATATGAAAAAGTGATTATCTGTTATGAAAACGCAGTTTTAGAGAAACATGTGCATGCATGCTTTTTCAAAACACATAATTTAATTTGAAAACACAAAATTTGTTTTGTAATCGCAATACTAAATACCCCGTTAGTGTAGTGAGTCATCAATGTGCATGATTGGTTAAATATAATTTAAGGAATACATAATTTAAAGTTAAAGTGTGTGTATATATATATATATATAAAGGGATGATAATATACGGCTGTTAGATACCTACCTTTATGTGTGAAACACTCACATATTGTTTTTCTAATCCATAAAATTCATGGGGGCCTAGACATTTATTCACTAATCAAAAAATATTAAAAAGTTTGTGTGAGAAGTTCCACACCTAAGCTTAGCTGTCGGACAACCTTATATTCACTTTTCTCATATATATATATATATATATATATATAGGGGTTGGGTATTTATAAAACAAATATTAAAGTAAAATAAATATGACAAGATCTTGACTATTAGATCATGGTTAAATTGATGCACGAAGATTCACGAAGCAATTGATATCTGATATTTTTATGATGTACGGTCATTTCATTGAAGAGAAACCAATTATTTTATTTATTTAATATAATATTTGATTTATTTTACCTAAAACCTACATATATATAATATACTACTATATAAAAGTTATACCTTGATGTTGAAGAGTTAAGCTTTTTAGGACATACGAAATTACCATTTTACTTTTAATGAATTAACTTACACAATCATTCTCTTATCTATCAAAAAATATCTACAAATCTTTTAAAACAAATATCTTTATATCAAATATACCTACACCACTTGACACATCTGTCGTCACCAACGGTCGCTGCCGCCGTCACCATCCGTCGATGCCACCACATCACTGTCAATTGCACGAGTACCATATTTGTGTATATGTGTGTGTGTATATATATATTATAGAAACTAAATCAGTTTCGGTATTAGTAAAAAGAATATGAATTATTAATAATATGTTGAAGTTTTTTAGACAAACAGTTAAAGTATATAATTAAAAACATTTTAAGTTGAAAACTAAAAAATGTAATACTTTATTAGGTAAATTTACTGTAAAATTCTCTGTACTACCTTATTAAAATTTTAACCTTTTGAAATACTTTAAGAAAATGAAATGTTTAATGACTTAATTGTCCTTAATAAACTTATCTTTTAAGAAAAACGGATGACTAATTTACACTTTAAACTCTTATCTTTTAAAATTTACACTATCACATTTACATTAATAACATTAACATCAACGGAAATTACTCAACGCTTCTATTGCCGTCAATAGTCATCGCCTCCATCGGATAGCCTTCGCAACCAACATATATGGATCGCGCGAATTTTTTGTTAGTGTATAACTATAGATTAAAAGGGTAAGTGTTGAACGTATCTTACTGTACATTTTATTTGATGTAATTCTTTTAATAAAATGTTAAGAATTATAATATCGTTATTATAACTAAATATCTACTTATCTAGTAATATTATTTATTATGCGAAAGCATAGAAAATATGATATTCATATTTATGTTAAAATTTAATTTAATATTAAGTGGGATCATATATTCTATGTAAGTTTAAAAAGTGTAATCTAGCTATTTAAACTATTGAGTTTTTTTAATATGTATCATACGAACACATTAAAAGGCCTTAAAAGTAGGGTGTAAGAAATGAACCGAAAAACCGAAAACCGGTCCGAACCGCATGATTCGAAACCGGAAAAAACCGAAAACGAAAAAACCGATGTGTAACGGTTCGGTTACGATTTTTTATATTCATTACCCGTGGTTAACCGAATCGAACCGAATTTTGATATATACCTACATATGATCATATATATATTTAGAGATGGCAAAAATACCCGTACCCGATGGGGAATTCGATACTCGAACCCAATTTGACCAGGGAATCCCCGAGTTGACCGGGGATGGGGACGGGTATGGGGATGTGAATTTATTCCCCGATGGGGATGGGGACAGGGATGGGACACCGTAAATCCCTGATCCCCGTACCCGAACCCGAAAACACTGTATATATTTATTAGATTTTCTTTAAGTTTTTTTCTATATGTTAGAATTGTTTTTTGTTTAGAGTTTTTTTGTTTAATACTTTTATGTGTTATACATTATTTATCATTTATTTAACATGGATATTAGTTTATATATAGAATGAAAAGGTTGAGTCACACGTTTTACTACTTATCTTATACTACATTAAATTTATGTTTATTCAAAAAAGGTATCCCCGATATTCGATGGGGATCCCCGATACCCGATGGGGACGGGTATGGGGATGAAATTTCTATCCCCGACAGGGATGGGGGTAAGGATAGGGATTACAACTGAAAATTGGGGATGGGGATGGGGATTAAGATCTCCGACAATACCTGCCCCGTTGTCATCCCTATATATATTACATTAATACATTATTTACATATCTATTTAGCTAAATTTATTGTATTTGTTGCCCAATTTTAGTAACTTTCTTTCACAATCTATGATTAATTTTGGATATTCTAAGTAACTTTCTTACATATATACTTTTTTAAGAAAAGTTGTTAACTTTGTTTGATATAACTTATCAAAAATATTAGTAATATCATATAAAAGACATTTTAAGTTGTAAATCATGATACTCTTAAATAAAAACTTGCATTGCGTAAATATAATGTTTGAAAAAAAGAATTCAAAATTAGATGTAATGTATATTTATTTATAAAACAAAATATTAATTTAGTTTAATAACTATTATAAATAGAAAATTTAATTAATCCAATGTAAATCGACTATTATAATTGAAAACTTAAACTTTATATTAGCATAACTTTAATAAATGGTTAACCGAAAATAAAACCGAAATAAACCGACTTTTTTGGGTAACCGATTTTCGGGTAACCGAAATTTAAGGTTCAAAATTTCTAACTAACTAAACCGAACAAAAACCTGTAAAACGGTTCAAATTTTATAGCTAACCAAACCGTTTACAGCCCTACTTAAAAGAAAGATTTCTTATTATACGATTAAAAGTAACAAAACATATTATTCGGATTTGAGGTTTGTAAAAACCTTCAACCGGCTCAATTATGGATATTTTTCACATAATAAATTACATGATACACAAAACTACAAAAGCTGAACTATTTGTGGGTAACAATACGGTACTTGGAAAAAGCTTGTAATGGCTTTTTATTTTGCCAATTAATCAATCAACTAACTAAGATATACTCCGTATGTAAGAACAATTCACCCCAATGTAAAGATATTTTAAAGTTGAGAAAAAGCTTTTCTTCAAAAGGTTGAACATTGTTAACCTTTTAATAAAAAAAACTTTTTTACTCAATGATATCAAGCTTTTAAAATATTTTTTCTTAAAAAAGAACTTATCATCAACCTCCGTTAAAGGTGCTCAAGCAATTCCTATCCATCTATTCCTTTTTTATTATACAATTAAGAATAAGAATATTACTACTCACTATTTCGTATGATCCTACATTAGAAAAAGAAAAATGAATTATGACTACGAAAAGAAAAAATAGTCAACCAGTGTGACTAAGTGGCGGCTAATTATCTTGTACAACATTAAACGGGCGCGTTTAGTTGAAGGTAAAATGAGAATTAAGCCAGTAAAGTAATAGTATGTTGTAATGAATTAACATTGATGTATCTATTTATTACACGGAGATAATGGTATTTGTGATGATTTGCCTAACTTAAGAATTATGGATTTGTTGTCAGCCCATCTCATTAAAGGCACTTTCAATTTAACTTAAAGTTTCGCGTTCGATCCTTGTGAATGACTAATATTGGGGTTTTCCCTTCAAATATTTATAACAGTCTATGATCAATAATTCAATATCTCATTATCTACAGTATATACAAGACTTTATCATTATACGATAACATTTTCCTGATTTCGTATCCCGACTAATGTTTTGGAAAAAATTTAAATTATAGGTTTAAGTCTCTTTGTAGACTTTGATAAGTATGCGTGAACTTATAATATACGTGATTAATTTATCTCTACAAGGAAAAGATAATTTATCTATACTACATTAAGTCCCTTTTTAAAATCCCAAAAGATGATTTGAACTATCTAAATTACTTTCCTTTTTTATTAACTAATTTAAAAATCTCTACCTAATATACCTATAATACCCTTAAATCTCAACCACTCATTTTTCTCTCACTCCTCAAATCTCAACCACTTATTTTTTTCCTCTCTGCTCTATAAATCATTTTATTCCTATAATTATTCAAAATCTTTTATAGTTTTATCTAAAAACCGTATATCGATAAATTATAAAAATTGTGTGGGTGCTCTTAAAATTCAATGCTCTTTCATTAGAGATGTCATTCGATATACTTTCAACGAATTTTTAAATCTAAGGGTGGAGCCCATACGGCTAAGACATTTGATTATCACATTCTATGACTTATAACCTCCTATGACCTATCACCCCACCATCTCACCGCTGTAACACGCGGGTACTTTCTCTCGTTCATTCTAACATATAACCTACAATCTACTCTATTTTTTTTCTTTTTTAAAACATATAATCTACTCTATTAACACTCCATTAACAAGAGATTTTTTTATTGTTTCCTGTAAAGTAAACAAAAGAAACAAATAGTAATGCGAGTTTATCGATTAGTCGTCCGGCGGGTATTGGCAAGCGGGCACAAAAACGCATGCAATCCAATCGTGTCAACCCTTCCCCTTCAGCATTTAGTAGTGACAAAATGCAATGTTTAAAACTGGACCATAATATGACACGGTGTTAACTTTTGTTGTTTAACATTCCAATTTACAAAACTTAAGATATTCTATTATTATTATCGTGTTTATTTCATTATAATTTTTATTCCACTCCAGTGTTATATCATTAAGGTCATATCTAAATTGTAAATAAACACATTATTTGTATTTCTAATAATCTATTTCATTCTATTTTTCATTCCTAGATACCAAACACATTTAAATATATATTTTTAAAACTTGGATAAAATGTACAAAATGTAACTCATAAAACTTGGTATCATAATGAGTACTATAACAAAGTTACTAAAAATTTAAGTCGCGTTTGATTCACATAATTTGATGCAAATTTTGACTGAATTGAAATTGAATTCTATTTGTTAGTGTGTTTAGTTATTCGGAGATAAAATCTACATTTCTTTGATGTTCATTGTATACAATAAAAATTTGTGCGTCCAGGAATAAATTTTACACTAACATTATTGTTGTATTTTGGTGGTATGATAAACTTCATAACTGATAGGTTTATTATGAATAATTATTAAATTAAATAATTTATAATCTTTTATGTATAACAAAATGGTTTATCTATTTTAAGAAATTCAATACTTTTTTTTAATATTCATAGTTAATTTTTGCACCTTATTATTTTTCGCATCTAATTATATTAGAATGATAAACACGGTTAAAGGGTAATGGAGGGAACCTTAGCCCCGATACCACAATTGGATACCCATTGACTCACCATGTATGAGTCATATGATACCGGTAGAATACCTTCATCCTAATCCCCACATGATCTGGGCACCCCGAAGGATCGAACCCACATATTTAAACTTCACATGTGGCTCTAGGCTTTATTGGTAACGGTTTACTTAAAGCAATTATTTTTTGTGCCAAGCAGGGATCGAACCTGAGACCATGATCGGAAACATCTAGATTGACGTGGTTATGTCTAAGACTCTTTATTTTCCACTATTTAATTTAATATATTAAATGTTCCGGTTTCTTTTTCTACTATAAATTGGGATGTAATATGTGTTACTAATCAGTTTTTTTGATAATGATATGAAAAGTTTTCTTTTCCTCCCTATACACATTGTGTGTTTAGTGTGTGAAATTTCCTAAGTTGTCGGTATTCTATTTGAATCAACGAATTTTAGAAGAACTGTTTCTGGGTATTCTTAGAATCAACAGGATCAATTATCTATCCCTTTTTCTCCCTGCGTCAGACCATAAGGTTATCAAGTGATTGTCTTACCACGGATAAATGTCTAATCGACGCATCTTATGAAAGTAACCTAAACAACTTTTATTATCGTTATAACATTTCACGCATTATAAATCGTTGTGACGGCCGCTGCAACGGGCGGACAACCTTGTAGCGTTAATAATAAGATCTGAATTTGATATTACTTGGAATTACTCGTACTTGTTTATATATATTTGATCTACTGTCAGAATATAAAATTGAATGAATATAACGTGAGGGAATTCTTGGCTTACCTACCCCACCAACTAAGGCCCTACCTACTTGATTGTGATTGTCTTTCGCGGAGAAAGTCGAAGAAAGTCTTCAATTTTGTATATCAGATATAGTTCAGTGTATAGCTGATTCTTTCACGGAAACAATTTATGCATCCACTGAAAGTTTAGTATATACAAGATATGTAACCCAGATGTTACCCTAGATGTTATCATTTAATAAAAAATATTATTCAAGAGATAATATGTCATAAATTTTTAATAAAAAATATGAACTGTAAAAGTTTTGTGTGAAAGTCGTTCGCGTAAAAGTTTAGTGCTAAAAGTGTAAGAGACTTAAATGTTGTGGTGAAAATAAAAGAAAATCAAAAAGTATAAAAATTTAGTGCTAAAAGTATAAAGGGTTAAAATGTTGTGGTGAAAATAAAATGAATAAAAAGTTTATTATTCTTTACAAGTTTTCACGTATATTTCTTTTTAATGTGTTAAAAAGTTTGTTGCTAAAGTGTAAAAGGTTAAAATATTGTAGTTAAAATAAAAGATTATCAAAAAATAGAAAAATTTAATGTTAAAATTGTAAGGAGTTAAGATATTGTGGTGAAAATAAAAAGATTAAAAAGTTTACTAAGAATTATAAAAGTTTTGTTCTAAAAGTCTAAAGAGTGCAACTATTGTGGTGAAAATAAAAATAAAATAAAAAATATAATATTCTATGCACGTTTTCCCGTACCTTAAAATAAAAAAAAATTAAAAACTATGAAAGTTTAGTGCTAAAAATGTAAAAAATTAAAATATTGTGGTGAAAATAAAAAGAATACAAAGTTTACTAAAAAAATATTATAGTTTATTGTTAAAAGTATAAAGATTGAAAGTTTTGTGTTGAAAATAAAAAGAATTAAAAGTTTACTAAAAAGTATTATAGTTTAGTGCTAAAAGTGTAAAGATTGAAACTTCTGTGATGAAAGTAAAAAGAAAAAAATATACTATTACTAAAAAATATTATAGTTTAGTGCTAAAAGTATAAAGATGGAAAGTTTTGTGGTGAAAATAAATAGAACAAAAAGTTTACTAAAAAGTATTATAGTTTAGTGTTAAAAATGTAAAAGTTAAAACTTATGTGGTAAAAATAAAAAAATAAAAAATAATATTCTTTACACGTTTTTCAAAATATATTTTTTTAATATATATCTTTATATTACTATAATATATGTACTGTTATGCCCTTACATATCTTCTACGGAGTACTTTCTTTTATATGATCTTTTAAGTTTGACCACAAGATAACTTACTCGCAAGTCAACATCCATTTCATCTTCCATAGCCAAAGATAGGTAAGAAGAATTAAACACAAAAAAGTTTATGATTGTTTTTGTACTTTTTAGGCTATCTCCAATGCTAAAGGGCGTCCTTGAGCTGCCACATTATATCCTTATAAATCCTTATACATCTTTATAAATCCTTTAAATCCTATAACTTTATCTCGAACCATACAAACATCCTTACATACCCTTTTACCTCTCACTAAAAACAAAAAATGTATTAGGTAAGGACAAGTAAGAGCATGCCCTTAGGTAAGGGCATCCTTAAAAAGATCCTTAGTTTGGACAAGATTCAACCACAAAGGATATTCTATAACTTTATCTCCAACCATACAAATATCCTTACATACCTTTTACCTCCCACTAAAAACAAAAATATATATTAGGTAAAGACAAGTAAGAGCATGCCCTTAGGTAAGGGAATCCTTAAAAAAATCTTTAGTTTTGAACAAGATTTAACGGCAAAGGATATACAAGGCCCATTGGAGATAGCGTTATTGCCATACGTTTTATACATTTACTTCAAAACATGCTATCTAATATCAAATTTAAGAGTTCTTTTTAGTCTTGAAATAAAAAGAGATTTGTCATTAAGAAAAGGCTATCGGTACATACCACGTCTCTTTTAAAATGGGAAGTGATATTAGTATCACAATAGTTGGTTTATTTACCATATATGTGCTTTACTGATTTGTACATTGTATTATAAAAATTATATTGTGTGGTAAAACAATCAATCTTTGTGGTACCAATATCACTTCCCTTTCAAAATATGCACTCGTTTTAACATTGTGTATCAAACTTAGCTAATATATTGTTGAGGTCAATGTACAGACATGTACATATGGTAAAATTGTGACTTTGTGAGTAATAAAATACGCACATGGGGGCACGTGGTCTTTGATAGTCAACTCAGTTCTTAAAAAGTCCTAAACCACAAACCCAAACGTTTTTTTCTTCCACAACCCCAAATAATAATACTAATGGTTTTGGTTGTCAACCTCTATATATTATTTTACTTAAATATTTTAATATCATTCTATATATATAATTAAAACCTGTGCATCTTTTTCTGAGCCGTCTCACAAACTTCTTTTTTTAAATAATCTTGTGGGGTCCACAGTATATCAAAGTTCTTTTTTTTTTCAGGCCACATACCCCGACCACGGAATATTCTGTAACCCGACCACCCCCCTTTAGGAGCGACAGTCGCTCCTAAAGGGTAGACCCATTAATTGCTCGCGGATACCTATGCATATACCCGTTGACCCGTTGACCTGTCAAACCCCCTCTTTAGGAGCGACGGTCGCTCCTAAAGGGGTGCCTCGAATAAATAAAAACCGATCGATCCCCCTGCTTCTTCATCAGTCTTCTTCATACTCCAATCTCCTTTTCTCTTCTCCATTCCAACCGATCCAACCCCTCTCTCCCCCATATTTTCCGGCCAAGATATTCCGGTGAGGCTTTAGGAGCGACACAGTTTTCCAGTAAGGCTTTAGGAGCGACCCGTCGTTACCCCTTTCGTAAACCCCAACCGATCCAACCCCCCTCTCCCCCATATTTTCCGGCCAAGATATTCCGGTGAGGCTTTAGGAGCGACCCACTTTTTCAGTGAGGCTTTAGGAGCAACCCGTCGTTACCCCTTTCGTAAACCGAACGTCGAAGTAAGTTTTTTTTTTTTTTTTATTTCGTATCTATTAATTTGCTATATAGTATATGTATTAGTTTGATGTTATTCTTGTTATGCATAGATGTATTAGGATCGATCTTATATGCCCATACATTTAACGTATTGTATACGCCCATAGATTTAATGTATTGTTGTTCTTGTGTTCTTGTTGTTGTTCTTGTTTTTGTTATGTAAAAATGTTTGTAAAAAATATAAAATGTAAAAAAAGTGTATTACATGGTATATAAAAAATATATTTAAAAAAAAGTTTATAAAAGTTTGTACTAGAAAATGTTTGTATTAGAAAATATAAAAATGTATAAATAAAAAAGGTATTAAAACATAAGTATAAAAAGATATTAAAACATATATTGAAAAAGTAGTAGTACAAAAGTCATATAAAAAATTAAGTTAAAAAAAAAGTTGTTAAAAAGTTGATATAAAAAGTATTATAATACGTGTATTATTTATGTAGATATAAGAAAAATGCTAGGAAAATGTATAAGTAAAATATGTATTAAAACATAAGTATAAAAAGATATTAAAACATATATTGAAAAAGTAGTAGTACAAAAGTCATATAAAAAATTAAGTTAAAAAAAAGTTGTTAAAAAAGTTGATATAAAAAGTATTATAATACGTGTATTATTTATGTAGATATAAGAAAAATGCTAGGAAAATGTATAAGTAAAAAAGGTATTAAAACATAAGTATAAAAAGATATTAAAACATATATTGAAAAAGTAGTAGTACAAAAGTCATATAAAAAATTAAGTTAAAAAAAAGTTGTTAAAAAAGTTGATATAAAAAGTATTATAATACGTGTATTATTTATGTAGATATAAGAAAAATGCTAGGAAAATGTATAAGTAAAAAAGGTATTAAAACATAAGTATAAAAAGATATTAAAACATATATTGAAAAAGTAGTAGTACAAAAGTCATATAAAAAATTAAGTTAAAAAAAAAGTTGTTAAAAAAGTTGATATAAAAAGTATTATAATACGTGTATTATTTATGTAGATATAAGAAAAATGCTAGGAGCTCACGGCGGCGACGGCGATGGGAGGGATCCGCACCGATCGTGGTGGAAGAAAATATCAGGCTGCAAAAACAGCGGTAAGAAAATTGACTTTACATTAAATTTAGTTATGCATTGAAATAATTGTATTCTTATCGTTTAAAGTAACTTATTTATGTTATTGTTACTTATTGGTTTTGTAGGCTCGAAGAAAACACCACCACCACCAAGAGGGGCAGCCAAAAATCTAAAACTTGAGGCTGCCTTGAAGAAAAATGGAGGCCCGTTACCCATGTACTTTGACTACAAATCAAAGACCTTTCAGTCGATCGGGGACTACGGGGCTATGTACAAATCTTTGTTAGGCTCGTTGATCGGAGATGTCCCCCAGTACTACGAGTCATGGGACGATGTGCCTGAGTCTATGAGAGACCATATCTTGGAGGAAGTACAGGTTAGAATATGTTTCTTTTTATATTTTTTTACGTAATATGTTTTTCAATGATAACCCCGAAAATGCTAACTTGTATTTGTAAACAACGTAGCGCTATTTTGCGATGGACTAGTACTTAGAGCTTGATGAGGACGACCCCACCCGGAAGGCAGCAAAACTGGCTTTCAATAAGTGCGTGCGCAATGCTGAATGTCTTGCCAGTTGGAGTGACACCCACAATCTCAACAAGCGGCATGTTGTAAACGTTGGTTTTATACGTGGCGTCTATTTCAATGATCCAAGGAAATGCACGCCATATGTCAAGTGATGTAGGATGTACGAAAAAGAGATTGGTCAAACATCCGGTTTTGCTATCCGTCGTGTACTGATACGTGTACTGATGGTCAGATAGTAATTGGAGCACGATCTGCAACGGGTAAACAACCAAAGTATAAGGAAGTCGTGTTTTTTTTAAAAATAAACATATAGTTATACGATCCACATGCAGGTATGTTTCTTATTTCACCTGCATTCGAGTTTCCCCTCGTTGTTGGGCGTGCTTTAGCCGGTGTTGCCGCAGGTAGTTAGAAATGTCTTGTGAACGGGTCAAGATGCCGGGAAATGCATCCTTCAATTGGTCCCTTATGCTATTTGGCCCAAAACCTAGCAACGCCTTTTCGTCCACAAATTCTTTTTGAACATCGGTTAGTCGTCTTGCGTACGCAATACCTTCCAAATTACGAGCTGATGGATGGTTATGTCGGTGATCTATAACTTCAACCCACCAACTATGGTCCTTTGTCAGACGGCCTACCAATTTGAATGGACAGTCAATTTTGGTACTCCATTTGGTGTGCCCCGGTTGACCGCTTATCTTTTTTTCCACCACGGTTGCAAATAAGGACCACCTTTTTAACTTCTCCGCCTTTTGTGACATTTGATCTTCGTGTTACTAACACATAACCAAGCTCCTTTGCCGTTCTTTGAGCCCAGTCTACCAAATCTATGTGTGTGTCAAACACCTGAAATATTTTATACACTTTTTTTAATACACTTTTTATGAACTTTTTTATAATACATTTTTTTTAATACACTATTTTATATACTTTTTTATAATCCACTTTCTTATATACTTTTTATAATACACTTTTTATACACTTTTTATAATACACTTTTTATACACTTTTTTTTTAACAATTTTTAATAGCTTTTGTTAATCTACATTTTTATGTACATTTTTTAATATGTTTTTATAAACAATTTTTATCCGTAGTTTTAATAATTAGTTTTCTTACATACTTTTATAGCAACAAATCTAATGAATAATAACAAAATACAATTACTCACAAAATAACAACACAAAAAATGAAAAGGTTGGATTATATACATACCTCCTTGGTATAAAAAACATCGTGATCGTAATCAAATTTATCACGGACATCTGGGGATTCAAATTCGTCATCGGGTTCTTCGTACACAAACTCGTCATTTACACCTTCCGGCGCATTTGGATTTAAGAAAATTTCCTCCAAGCAATCCATCTAAAATAATAAAAACACTTAACAGTAATAAATGAAAACTAATAAATCAAAATGAATGAATATGAAAACGATCGAATATCAAAACTATTGAATACTGAGATTGAAGTTATAAAGAATGAATATGAAATGGTTGAACTTATAGAATGAATCTTCACGGGGAAACATGAATATGAAATGGTTGAATTTATAGAATGAATCTTCACGGGGAAACAGAAACATTCCTGTACGATTCGAACCTACCACCTCTTTTGGAGCGACTGTCGCTCCTAAAGGGGTGGTAGGTTCGAATCGTACAGGAATGTTGTCGTATGCTGTCGCTCGTTGTCGTATCCTACTACCCCTTTAGGAACGACTGTCGCTCCAAAAGGAGTGGTCGGGTTACATAAGGGGTGGTCGGCCTACACGTCCCTTTTTTTTACTTTCTACAACGCTGCATACAAATTTGCTTGGCCCACTTTCTTTCTTTCTTTTTTTTTTTTAAATTTTTAAATAAGGCCTAAATCATAGTACACAATTATATGCATTAGGTACATCTTTTATGTGCAGAGTTTTTTATTCAAAATGTTGTGTTCATTCATTTTGGAGTTGTGACTTGTGATCATTGTTTTTGTGTAAAACGAGAACGGCATTATAGACTTATTTTGTTGATTCAAACTTTTCTTACATTTGTGGCAGCTGTACATACGTAATATTTTAATTCTAGTGGGTAAACCAATAAAACTTAAATAAAAAAATTTTTGCATGATCCAAAAAGTATCATAAATTAACCATTTCAGCCATGTTTGTTTAAAATTTCATAGTATACACATCAAAATCGAATCACAAGACATAATTGCGATTTCGAAATTCACAAAATAGGGAAAATTGAGGATTTTGAAATTATAATATTGTTGAAGATATATAAAGAGTGCTTTTGTACGTACCTTTTAAGTATTTTGCATACAAAGAATCTCTCAAAAGTCATGCCTTAGAATTTTGCAAAATCACATAAAACGGCTTGAAATTTGTAAATTAAATCGTAAGGCACAACTAGCAAAATTGCTTGCGATTACGCAAAATTATGATACTTGACACGATCATACAAAATTAGAAAGAATAAATAACATATACCAATTATATATTGTTAACCAGAAAAAAGTTTTTCACACCATTTGCAAGCTAGGTTCGATAGCAATCTTGAAGGTGTGACCAGAAATCCAGGTACGAACCTTATTATGTCAATACCATTATACCAAGACAAGATTCTATATAAAAAAAATAATTGCAGTAATACTAGTCAGGCACATATCATGGAGTTCTTTAAATAGGCTATATAGAGTCTTACCAATATAGCCGGTCAAGATATAAAACTTTGACGTGAGAAATTTGGAGTAATTTTAATCTTTTCGAGTTTGGTTTAGATAATATTTTGATTTGTTTTGTTAATGGTGTATTAATCTACTCTTAGTGTATGCAGTTAGTTTATGTATTGTAAACTTACTTGTGTCTTAACGTTTTATTGGGTCACCTAGTAATAATAATTGATTTTGTTGATAAATAAAAAAAAAAATCTCTTACATCTCCCATTCACCCGTTTTAGAAAGAAAGTTGCTAAGGACAACACACAAAAATGATATTTAAGGTATTGCCGTATTGGTAAGGGAGTTTATGAAACTTGTAAAATAAAGCCTACATGGCTACATGTCATTTAATTTCATTAAAAGTTTCCATTACAATTGATGAGTTGTTTTATATCTGTTTTAATAATTTATAGCCTTAACAAGTAGTCCCTCTCTCTCATTAAAAATTTCCAATTTTTAATTTTCAAATTCTATATTTTGTAAGTTTGACATAAATATTTTTGGAAAATGAATATTTTTGAACTAATTGCATTTTTGGTCCCTGTGTTATCACACTTTTTGCAGGTTTGGTCCAAACTTTTCATTTGTTGCATTTTTGGTCCCAAAAGTATGCATTTTTCGCAAGAATGATCCAATTTAACGATTCCGTTAGTTATCAACCGTTAATTTGATCATGTGCACCTCATGTGAAGGGCAATATCATCTTTCTTGTTTCTATTTAATGTATATATATATATATATATATATATATATGAGAAAATGGAGTATGTGGCTGTTAAACATCCAAGCTTGAGTATAGAACCCCTCACATACTAACTTTTTAATATATCTATAAATGTTTAGCCCCCCATGCTTACCACCGATAATCCTCCCCTACACCACCAAGAGCACATAACCACCACCACTTGGAACCCTAGCCGCCACCATATCGGACTATTGGATTTCTGGCAAGAGAAAGAAGATAAGAGTCGAATTGTTGGGTTTATAGCAAGAGGAAAAACCACCCACCACCACCACCTTTTCTGAATTTATCTGTACAACAACCTTGGAAACATTCATTTCCATCCGGTCCATCTTTTCTTTTATAAAATATGTATAATAGATGTAGATTTAAAAAATAAGAAAAAAAAATATGGAAATTTGTGTGTGTCTGTGTTTATAGATCTGTGGGTGTGTGTGTGTTTATGGATCCGTGTATATATGGAAATTTGATGTGAGCCGAAGGTAGTGAATCCGTGGGTATGTGTGTTTACAGATCTCAGTGTGTTACGACCTTACTTGAACAAGATCTGTTCCATAGGCTCGTACCTCTGTATCCCTGATTTCTATCAGGAGAAAAACTCATGTCTAGTTGATGAAATAGATACATGTAGCTAGAGTGTGACTAACTGAGCCTTATGGTCTTGACCATGGCCCAGTAGAGGATCTCTGTTTGTCTATAAATTATGTTGGTGGTGGCCGAATGTGATGATTGATTTGGGTTGGTGGTGGCCGGAGGTGACTGGAGGTGGGCGGGTGTGATGATTGATTTGGATTGGTGGTGGCCAATACTGTAATGTATATGTGTGTATGTATGTATGTATGTATATATATATAAACTGCAAGATTGGTCCTATTTATGTAAAAAGACGATTTGCCCCTCACATGAGGTGCACATAATCAAATTAACGGTTGATACTTGATGGAATCGTTAGATTGGACCATTCTTGTGAAAAATGCATACTTTTGGGACCAAAAATGCAACAAATGAAAAGTTTGGATCAAACATGCGAAAAGTGTGATAACATAGGGACCAAAAATGCAATTAGTTCAATATTTTTTATTTGATTATATAATATTTGACGAAAGTTATACCTAACGAAAACACATCTAAACTTCGATTAATGAAAATTCAAAGCTGGACATTTTTAATGGGACAGAGGAACTAGTATAGAAAAGCAATTGGGCCCTTTTTATAGAAGAAAGCTTTGCTTTTTAGATTTTGTTCACTATTAGTTATGTCATTTTTAAGTTGAAAACAAATTATAATCTATTTTCAAACGATTAATTTTTGTTGAACAATTGAAATTGCTTTAAAGGCTTTAGAGCAATTCTCACAAACAAGCTTCTAAAGAGGTCTTCACGGTCAAAGTCACATCTTTACTATGTGCTCTACTACATCACTTCAGCACTCGACCAAAATCTGAACATAAACAAGGATACATTTTGTGGTCAAAAAGAACACTGGACTACAAAATAGGCCATCTGCTGTGGCTGCACACAACATGCAAGCCAAATAATGTGAAGTATGATGATTATAGCTAGGCAGTTTAATTAGCTTCTTAATCAAGCTAAGGCATTTCAATATTTATGCCAAAAGACGGCACTTCACGATAGGTTTTGTCTGAGTAAGCCACTAAGGCGTAAGTGTGTTCTCTTTTGCTCTCCACCAAACTCGAATACTTGACCTTTTAAAAAGGCGTGAAGGCTTCCCCAAAAAGCCAAGTTCCCAAAGCTGGCAGTAAGAGATCAGAAGCTAAGGCAGGGACTTAAACATTAATCCACATCAATATTCACAAGACACTTGTTATATAAACGGAAGCATTTTTTTAACTTGCATTTAAAAATCGTAACATAAGGTATGGTAAGACCTCAAAGTCTCAAACCAAACATTGACCTTGTACAGGAGAATATACATGTAACATCTCATATGTCTGTTACAGTACTACCTAAAGATATTTATCGTTATCTTTTAATTCTTTATTATACGACAGAAGCACATAAAGTATCAACATTTTTTGATGGGGAGATGTCAAGAATTTAGCTTCCTGGGCTTCATGGAATCTTGTTTTGCTATAGCAAACATGCTCATATCACTAAATGACATATTTGTTGTCGTCATGTTTAAACCCTCAAGTTATTAACTCTACCTGGACCAGGAGTTAAATTACAAATTAAAGCACAAACCTGGTCCATCTGTTAAATTTGATGATCAAAGCAGCACATATTTTTCATTTGAACATTTCATCAAACACACTGTCTTTAAGTTTAGTTCCTTGAATACATAACATTTATTTTTTCTTCCAAAAAGCCAAAAACAAAAACTTAGAACAAGAGTCCTACAGGCTACAAATTATAATAAGATGTAAACAAGTTATATGGTTCAATCACCTTTGTCTTGAACATTTGTTCATCTAGTTATCATCATCAGCAACCTGGTTAAATTAAATTATAAACAAGTTAGCAAATATCGGAGATATGAGATATGCATCAACTTTTACAGTAAAGTTATTAGAGAATAATTTTTTCTGAGGATAATTGTTTCTAAGTATTTTATTTTCATTTTTCGACAGGCTAATGTTAGAGAGTACGTACCTGGTTCCACATTCTCCTTAATTTTTTTCATAGCTTTACTTATGGCAAAAGGTCCATCGACCAATATTGGCTTTTCACCATAATTCGAAAGCAATGTTTTGAGGTTGGGTGTTTCATGAATTCCAGGTCCCCATATCTCCATTCTCCCACAATCATCGATTTGAACTTTCACCAAAGATGGATATTTGATGCTACAATTCTCACTCCCACCCGAGTAGAAGCTTATGAGACTTGTTAATCCATAAAAAATGATCTTGGCTAGGGACCGAAACACAATAGTATTTCCAGATTCATCATCTCCAACACCCCCTCCCCAAATCACTTCCTTTAAACTTGAACAATACTTAATTACCAATTTCTTGAGATTGACAAGGCCTTTAGCTACTCTCACTGTGAATACTCTTTCTAACTTCTCACAACTTTCTATATAAAGAGACACTAGGTTAGTAAGACTTATATATTCATCCGGGCATTTCCATAGCACCTCTAATTTATTTAGATTTTTCACTTTAAGGTGTTTTAGTTCCTTGAAAAACTTTTCCCCTGTTTTTCCTTCATCCCCATCACACCTTGTACTATCATCCACTAAACATGACACATTAAGGCAATCATATAGCTGAATATGCTCTAATATATTGAAACCTCCGTGATACACATCAGGAATGATATTATTCAAGTTTTGAATTCTTTCTAAAATTGTAATAAGACGACTAACCTTAATCAGTTTCTTTAACCACTTCACTAATGGAATCACAAGATGTTCACTTGAAATAAGTAGATAACGATCTGACCTCCTGGCCTCAATATTGCCTCGATAGAAGCCTCCAATTTGAATAACAAATCCTTTCAGATTTGCTGAATTAAAACCTCGAGGAATAAGGTCAAAACTTTTCACGCGCAAATCCAAATATGTGAGCCTCGACAACTTCATAACCTCAACAATACAACCCTTAACTCCTGCACATGCACTCATCCTGCTAAGGTCAATGCACAATTCTTCCAAACTCTGGAGCTTTGATATCACACCCAGTGTTACATGAGTCACATCGCTACAAAGCTCAAGGCGTCTCAAGTTCACCAACAGACCAAACTCTTCAGGAATTTCGTAGACTCCAGTATCATTGAGGATTAGAATTTCAAGCTCTTTCATCTCCCCAATAATCGAAATGTTATGGAAATATTTGTTTCCATGGAGATTAAGCATGCGAAGTTTTGTGAGTAGCTCCAGTGATTGTGGAAGTTGTGTCTTCCAACAAGACCCCAAATCTAATACTTTGACTTCTTTCATGCTCTCAATGAATTTCTCGGAAATCATTGATAATCTCGGATTGTTATTTACGAGGAAAGTTTCAAGGCTTGATAAATGAACCTCATAGTCTGGAAGCTTGGAGATCTTATTGTACATTAGTGATATACTTGTGTAGCTTTCTAAGCTTGTGTTTCTTGGCTGCCATTCCTTCAAATATTTCCCAGATTTTACCAAGTATTTGTTCTTACCTTTAGATGCAATTAACAGTGCTACATCACGAACGACATCATGCATTTTGGTGTAGCGTTCATCATCCTCCACATTCAACAACAAACATGACGATGTGAGCATATTCACTGCATTTCGAACCCTATCTCTTGCATCTTCCATACTCTCAAGGTCATCAAACTTATGCAGACCCACCATATAATATACCAATGTTTCCAACGAAATATAATAGTCTTCAGGGAACATGCTGCAGAGCAAAAAGCACGACTTGGCTTCTTCACTTTTAAGATACTGATAACTTAGCTGCAAACGAGTAAATGCTTTCTCTACGTCTGGATCCATTTCCGAAGCTAAAGGTTTAGTTAGTCGAGAAAGAGCCGCTTTCCATGAATCGATGCTTTCATCTTTTAAAGCATTCCCTACGGCTTGAATGAGGAGTGGCAATCCGCCACACTCTAGAGCGACCTCTTCTGCAATTGGTTTTAAATTGGCATTGGTCTCCACTCTTTCGCCAACCACTCGTTTGAAAAGAATCCACGCTTCTATTGTTGGCAAAGAGTCAACATAAATGTTACTTTGAGCCTTCATTTTCTGGCACACCTTTACATTTCTAGACGTCAACAAAATCTTGCAATTCTTGTGCTTAATAGGAATGCACAATTCTTCTAGGTCGAGTTTTTCCCAAACGTCATCTAATATGATTAGTACCTTCTCCCCTTTCACTATTCTCTTTGTTGCATTTTCTGTGTCCTTTTGAATCTTCTCAGCGTTCACAGTTTGAGAGACAGTTGTAAAAGCAACATCAACAAATAGATGGTTTACTTTGGCAACGACTTCCTTGGCTAATGTGGTTTTTCCAACACCACCTAAGCCATAGATTCCAGTTATTTGTATATTGTCATCTTCAAGAGCCGTAATGATATCATTTAAAGCTGAATTTTGGGTTACAATATTATCAAGCTCTTTGATTTCATAAACATCTAATGGTCCGGGTGGACGGGTATAAACAGAGACACAAGTCATAAAATCCTTGCCGCGTTCTTGGTGCTCCAAAACAGGAGGAGTCATCTTTGTTGTCGTGATCTTACCGTAATGATGAAGGGTGGCCCAGTTACCACACATTCTTATTTTGAAACACGTCTTCTTGGCATTCTCTTCTTGTTCCAGAAACGCTTCAGCCTTGGATATTTCTTCATCCGCATCCTCAACCCACTTTTCAACACCAACAATGAGATCATTTCCATCTCTTTTGGCGATATCTATTTGCTGTTGAACCCTCCCCTTCATATCTTGGAGCTTCTCGACTTCATTCTTGAATTTTTCAACATTATCTTTGCAGTTCCACATGTAACTGGTCTCTTTTTTAATCACACCAAACAATGAGTCCACTACTTTCCCGATCACTGAACTACCCACCTGTTCTGCCATTCTAATTGTTTGTTTGTTTGAATTGATATAACAAGAAAGAATGGAAGGCAAGAAATCAACTACACATTGTAAGATACATATAATGAAGTTAATTATTGTGTTTTGATGCAAACATGAATCAACCACAATAATTAATTGTGGGTTGACTTTTTGCAAACCGTTACCTGGCTGGCTGGCTCAGTGTTCAGAACATCATTACTAAATATTATATTGAGAAACAAACCAACTGGGTTGGATCAGTGGTTGGAGCTCATGCCTCTGGAAACAGAGGTCATGGGTTCGATCCTCATGCCTAGCAAGGCTGGAGGTCCCGTTCTACCTATGGTAGAAGCAGCCTCTCTACCTTTGGTAGGGGTAAGGCTGTCTACATATCAACCTCCCCCCCATACATCGTCGAAGATGGTATTGGGACCCAAAACCCATGGAAGACGGCATTGGGAGTTACTTTTTTTATATTGAGAAACAGGGGAGCAGATCACACCATCTTGTGTGCGTTTTATTTTCCTTCTTTTAATATTTATAGTTAATCAGATATGATCTTTTTAAATATAAGTTTATAATTTCATTTTTGTAAAATATCATAAGTTTTTTGCATAGTGTTTACGCATGACCAGTACTCATGTAAATGTTTATGTATGTAGGTGTCTATGGGCAAATAGCCGAATACTACATCGGTGGGGTTTGCTGTGACCTCTCTACATCTCGTGGCCGGCTGAGTCTTGACCAAAAGTGTAACATTGGTTCATTTGCTACAAAGTTGTGAGAATTCAACCCGTGTGAGAAAGCAATAAAAGATAGAGTGTGTGTCTTCTAAATTGCTGTTGCAATTTGGACAACAATAAAAGACTCTTTGCTGCTTGAATTACAACAGTTAAACTTTATAAATTAAAATTTAATTCGTCCAACTTCATTTTCTGCAATCTGTTAGTTCATTTGGCCCTATAATTGCCAACAAACTTTATAAAACTGAGAAAATCTACATGAGTACCCAAAAAATGTCATCAATATACCATTTTAGACTAGTTTTTAAATTCTTTATAATATACACATCATTGTGACTCTGCAAAGCCATGCCTCGCAGCTTTTTAACTTGAAAATAAATTAATCTCTAATTTCAAATGAGTATTCGTCGTTGAACAATTGAACTTGCCTAGATAGCTTTTGAGCAATTCTCACAAAACAAGCTTCCAAAGAGGTCTTCATGGTCAAAGTCACATCTTGACTATCCTACTACATTACTTAAGCACTTGACCAAAATCTGAACATAAACATGAATATATTTTATGTTGCATAATCTGAACAATTGATACTTGGATGATCGATACATTTAACTTTTCATAGGTATGTTGCACTATGTAAAGATATCTTGTATCTTCATCTTTTTCTTTTTTTTTGAACAACAATTATATCATTAAGAGTAATGACTTTCGGCGAAGAACCAAAAGACACCAAAATTACATCATATAGTTAGGGCATTTTTTTTTTGAACAGCAATTATTCATCTTTTATTTAGTTATACAAAAGCACCAAATATAAATCTGATTATGAAAAAATTCGAATAACCGAAACTGTTTCAATCGAGAGTTGGTTATCTGACTTGAATTCATAAATAAAATAAGACACCTCATTGCTTAAGTTGAGATTTGGTCTAAATTTAAGTTTGGGTCTCAGGGGGACCGGTGATTGGCCAAAACCTTAACAAGCCACATGGCGACACCTGAAATCCACCTGAATAAACATCCCTTACTGAATTAGCAGTGAATTACCAAAAGTTTTAAAATGTTTCCAGAAAACTTTGTGTGAATAATACTCACAGCGTCTAAGTGAACACATAGCTGTCGGTATAAATGATCAAACATTGGGTAAAAGGGATTACCCTGGTTCGACTTATATTAATTACATGAAAACAGGAGTCTACCTGAGATGCATCAAACATTTATCAGCAAAAAACTTTACAAAGAACCTGATAATAATTTTGGCTACCTTTTGTTTTTCCATAACCCAAAATTTAGACCCAAGCATTGAGGTTTTTTTTTTAAAGAGATTTTACGCCTCTAACTTGATGGCTACATCAATATCATCAACTGTGTTATTTTGCCGTGACCAGAGTTGTGCATATCTACTACCTTTTGATAACAGAACGTCACGAGGATCCTGTTCAACCATCTTCCATTTCTCCTCAACTATAATCTGTTTCTCAAAATATTTAACCAAATCACAGGTGTTACTTGGATAAGACTAGTTAGACCTACTGGTACCAAGCATGTAAAAAAAAATCATATTTTTATACTTAAAAAGAGAGTCGAGGTTGGTACTGAAGTGGTTTAGATCGTTTTGATTTTGAATCGGTCTCTGGCAAAGCAAAAACCCTTAATACCGTGTAAAAAAAGATATCAAGAAAAGGTTCTGGGAAAATGGGCTTGCCTCACTACACTGCAAATTGCAGTTGTAAGCCTATGAGCAACAAAGACTGGGGTTCGGTTATTGGCAAGTGACCTCAATGCAATCAGAATCTCTGCCTCTCTTGTGCTATGAATAGCATTTGTTGCCTCATCACATAACCTGAAACAAAGATAAAAAAAAAAAGTATTACAAACATAAACTATTATAGAATGGAGGAAATCATCATAGATAAACATGTAAAAAGACAACGGAATAGAAAACATGATCATTGCATTTTCAACTTTTTCGCTTGCACATCGACAAAATATAACTGGCAAATGAAACAAGATAGCTTACAAAATAGGTGGAGTTTACAGGAAATGCATGAACTAATGCTACTCGTTGTTTCTCACCACAGCTTAGCTGTAAAAACAAAGGAATATATAACATCATGAACCAATTATGCAATCCTAATAAACTTACATATCTTCAAATTATAAAGGACAAGATTGAGCTTACCTTTAAACCCACATTCCCCTACTATAGTGGATTATTGATTTGGGAATTTCATGATAGTATTATGAATATGAATATGAATGCAGAATGCGGCCTTAAACAACTAAAGCACACTACAAAGACAATTGAACTACCATATAAACTGATTGGATCATAATAAAAATATATATGAAGAACCATCAAAATTAATTTGAAGCAAATATATCTAGTTCATAAAATCATCAAAATTCTGCATTTCAACAAATAAACCATCTAAAATAATGAACCAACATATTAATTTTGATGGCTGACTATTGAAGTAGAAGTAAACTTGAATTCTGATGAATGTTTTCGTGTATATACCATGAAACAACAAAGTAATTTTTCCTTTGGGCATTTCATCAAACATCTTGTATTCTCATGCACACAAACACACACACAATATTTCTTCTATAAATATATCCAAATTCAATAATATAAAACAATAACCGTATACAAGATTCATGTGTTAATATGGTCGAATCACCTTTGTCTTCAAAATCTGCTCATTCATTCATCATCAGGATTCAGGATCATAAATCTGAATAACAAATATGAACAAGTTAACAACAATAGGAGATATGACTGCTGTTCAAAAAAAAAAAAAAAAAAAGGAGATATGACAAATATATCAATATCTGCTTAATTTGAGAGAATTTATTTTTTACAGAGTAATTACCTGGCGCTTTCCCCATAAGTTTTTAACAGTTTCATTTATGGCAAAAGGTCCATCGACTATGGTTGGCACATCACCGTTCACAACCAATGTTTTGAGTTTGGGTGTTTTATGGATTCCAGGTCCCCATATCTTCATGCTCCTACATTCACGTAATTTAACTTCCACCAATGATGGATATTCGACGCTACAGTTCCCATCTGAGCTGAAGAATCCTTTGAGTCGGAGTAAAAAATCAAGGTCAATAGTGACAAGAGAACGGAAGACAATAACATTTGGAAATTCATCATCTCCACCTCCACCGCCCCCACCGTAAATCACTTCCTCCAAACAATCACAAGTACTTATTCGCAATTTCTTGAGATTGATAAGGCCTTGTGCTACACTCACAGTGAATACCCTTACTAGCTTTCTACAACGATCGATATTAAGAGTGACCAGATTAGTAAAACTTATATTTTCATCCGGGCATCTCCATAACACCCGCAAGTTATATAGTTGAAGCAAATAGAGGACTTTTAGCTGCTTAAAATACTTGTCATCCGTATTCCATTCATCCCCGTCACACCTTGTACCATCATCCGCTAAGCATGACACATTGGGACACGTACGCAACTCAATATGCTCTAATATGTTGAATCCTTCGTCAAACAGGGTCGGCATAATTTTATTCAAGTTTTCAATTTCATTTAGAAATGTAATAGGACGATTTCCCCTAATAAATTTATTTAAACACTTCTCAAATGGAATACGAAGATGTTCTATTGAAAGGACTAGATAACGATCAGACCTCTTGCGTCTTCTATCATGATAGGATTGACCGATTTGAATCACAAATCCTTTCAGATTTTCTGAATTAAAACCTTCAGGAATAAGGTCAAAACTCTTCACCGTTAAATCCAAGTATGTGAGGTTCGACAACTTCAAAATTTCAGCTGTACAATTACAAACTCCTTCACTTATCAGGCTAAGGTCAATGCACAACTCTTCCAAACGCCAGAGCTTTGATATCACACCCGGTGTTACACGTGTCATATCTTTACAATCAATAACTTCAAGCTGCCTCAAGTTCACTAAATGGCCAATCTCATCAGGAATTTCTTTGATTCCAGTTCCATTGAGAATTAGAATCTCAAGCTGTTTTAACTCCCCAATAATAGAAACCTCATGGAGAGATTCATTACCAGTAAGATAAAGCATGCGAAGATTTGTGAGTAGCTTAAATGATTGTGGAAGGTATGCAATCTGACAATCCCCCATATCTAATACTTTGACTTCTTTCATGCCCTTTATGAATTCATCAGAAATCATTAACAAGTCAGGATTGCCATGTATAGTGAAAATCTCAAGGTGTGGTAACTCAACCTTATAATCTGGAAGCTTGGAGATCGTAGTGTCTATAAGTGAGATCCCCGTGTAGTCTTTTAGGCTGCTTTCTCCTGGCTGCCATTCTGTCAATTCTATCCCAGCCTTTACCAAATATTTGCTATTGATATCTTGAGATGAAATTAACAATGCTACATCACGAACAACATCATGCATTAAGGTATGGCCCTCCCCCAGTTCGCTATTCAACAACAAACAAGAGGATGTGAGCATATTCACTGCATTCCGTACCCTATCTCTTGCATCCACGATGCTCTCAAGGTCATCAAACTTATCAAGACCCACCATATAATATACCAAGACTTCCAACGGAATATTGCAGTCTTCAGGGAACATGCTACAGAGCAAGAAGCACGACTTGGCCTCTTCACTTTCAAGGTAGTCGTAGCTTAGCCGCAAACGAGTAAATGCTTTCCATATATCATGATCGATTTCCGATGGTGAGGGCTTCCTTAGTTGAGAAAGAGCCGAGTTCCATGAAGTGATGCTTTTGTTTTTCAAAGTACTTCCCACAACTTGGATGAGGAGTGGCAATCCACCACACAGTTCAGCAACCTCCTTTGCAATTGGTTCCAAATCTGCATCGGTCTCCAATCTTTCACCAACGACACGTTTGAAAAGAATCCATGCTTCTGTTTCTGGCAAAGGGTGGACACAAATGTTAGTTTTAGCGTTCATTTTCTCGCACACATCTATGTTTCTAGACGTTAATAAAATCTTGCAATTCTTATGCTTAATAGGAATGCATAATGATTCTTCTAGATCAAGTTTTTCCCAGACATCATCTAATATGATTAGAATTTTGTCCCCGTTCATTATCCGCTTTGTTGCATTTTCAATATCTTTCTTAATCTCTTAAGCTTTTACAGTTTGGGAAACAGTTGTAAAAGCAACATGAGCAAATAGATGCTTTACTCTGGCAGCAACTTCCTTGGCTAAAGTGGTTTTTCCAACACCACCCAAACCATAGATTCCAATGATTTGTGTGTTGTCATCTTCAAGAGCCTTAATGATATCATTCAAAGCTGAATTTTGGGTTACAATATCATCAAGCTCTTTGTTTTTATAAACATCTAATGGTCCGAGTGCAGGAGTATCAACAGAAACCCGAGTCGCAAAATGTGTGCCATGTTCTTGGTGCTCCTTAAGAGGAGTCATCATTTCGGTTGCTGCCTTACCGTAATGATAAAGGGTGGCCCAATTACCACACATTCCCATTTTGAAACACGTCTTCTTGGCATTCGCTTCTTGCTCGAGAAACTCTTGAGCCTTGGATATTGCTTGTCCGGCCTCCTCCACCCACTTTTCAACACCAACGATGAGATTGTCTCCTTTATCTTTGGCGATACGCATCTGTTGTTCAACCCTCCCCTTAATGGCAAAGAGTCTAGATAAATTTTACTTTGAGCATTCATCTTCTCACACACTTTTTCACTTCTAGAGGTCAACAAAAGCTTGCAATTGGTGTGGTTAATAGGAATGCACAAATCTTCTAGATCGAGTTTTTCCCAGACGTCATCTAATATGATTAGAACCTTCTCCCCTTTCTCTATTCGCTTTTTTGCATTTTCAAGATCGTTTTTAATCTCCTGAGCTTTTACAGTTTGTGTCACAGTTGTAAAAGCAATATCAACAAACGTCATATTACTCTTTTTTACTCTTGCAGCAACTTCCTTGGCTAAAGTGGTTTTTCCAACACCACCCAAGCCATAGATTCCAATAACTTGTATGTTGTCATCTTCAAGAGCCTTAATGATATCCTCCAAAGCTGAATTTTGGGTTACGATATCATCAAGATCTTTGTTTTGATAAACATCTAATGGTCCGGGTGCACGGGTATAAACAGAGACACAAGTCACAAAATCCTTGCCACGTTCTTGGTGCTCCAAAAGACAAGGAGTCATTTTTGTTGCAACCATCTTACCGTAACGATGACGAGTGGCCCAATTACCACACATTCCTATCTTGAAACACGTCTTCTTGGCATTCGCTTCTTGTTGGAGAAACTCTTGAGCCTTGGATATTTCTTGTGCGGCCTCCTCCACCCACTTTTCAACACCAACTATGAGATTGATTCCTTCGACTTTTGCGATATTGATTTGTTGTTCAACCCTCTCCTTCATATCTTGGAGCTTTTCGACTTCATTTTTGAACTTTCCCACATTATCTTCGCAATTCCACATGTAACCGGTCTCTTTTTTAATCACACCAAACAATGAGTCCACTACTTTCCCAATCACGGTACTACTGACTTGTTCTGCCATATTCTAATTGGTGTTTTTTTTTTAATAATTGAAATAACAAGAAATAATGAAATTTGGGAAGAAACTAACAACAAATTTTTGGATGGATGATATGATCAAGTAGATTATTCTTTTTTTTTTTTTTTTGCCAACAGGGAATCATATATATGATTGAATCGAGCAAAATAAGTGTAAGTTGATCATTGATGGGTAACAATAATAATTGTAGGAATGTCTTTTATAAAAAGATGTGGAGCCTCACAGAAAAAAATAATTCCCACAAAGCAACAAAAAGTTAAAGCTAGAAGTGGACATATACTACTTGCACTAATTGATGTCAAGTGTCAAATTATCACATGCTTAAAAAGAGACTCATTCGTTCACCAATATTTTGAGGGTGACTTTAGTACCTTAAATAAGAAACGATTTAGACTTCTTGGGGTTACCAATTAAACGAGGATCAACAAATAGGTGGAACAATTGGGTGTCGAAAAAGGTAAACATCATGATATGAAGATCTACTCGTAACATGCTTGGAGGCATTGGCAATAAGGGGTATAAACCGGTTTCATTTTTGAACTTTTCAACATTTTCTTTGCAGTTTCACATGTAACCGGTTTCCTTATTAATCACTCCAAACAATGAGTCCACTGCTTTCCCAATCACGAAACTACTCACCTGGTCTGCCATTCTAATTGTTTGTCTGTTCTTCTTCTTCTTTTTTTTAATAATATAGATTGAAATAACAGGAAAGAATGAAAGTTGTAGGATGGATATAGATATGATATGATGATGAAAGTAAATTATTCGTTTTTTTTTTTTGTTACGCAAACATGGAATGATATGATAATGGAGCACAATGATTGTAGGTTAATGATCAGTAACAATATCCTGTCAATTATTGTAGTAAGGAAATGTCTTTTACAAAAGACGTGGGGCACGACAAGAAATAATTTCAACAAAAAAGGTAAAGTTGAAGCGACAGAACTTGGTACCCGCACAATACGACGACGATGACATTAATTGCGATGTGGTGGCGTCGGCGTCAAGTGGTGTTAGTAATTGATACAAAGATATTTGATTTTTAGGGATAGTGAATATCTTTTAGAAAAATTACGAAATGGTCGTATAAGTTAATTAATTAAGGATAAAATGATAATTTTGCATGTCCCACAATTGTAAACTTTTCAACCTAGGTTATAATTTTTATATAATAGTATAGATGTGGTTTGACCATATGTGTATCACTTCTCATTTGTTTGTAGTCTTAAGATGCTAATTAAGGCCACTGGGACGTTAAGTTAGTGGTCAGAGCCACTGGGACGTTAAGTTAGTGGTCAGAGGGTTTTCTACAATTTGGTTTCCTACTGAAGATCTCATGTTCGAATCATGCTACATGCAAATGGGGTGAGAAGGCCTTAGTAATGCTATACACATCTAACACATGGGGGACAAACCCTTTAAGGAATTGCCATAAGTCGAACCAGCGTGAGCACATCCGCATGAGGGTGTTAACCATTTATCTGTTACCGTTTTTTTTTTTTTTTTTAAATGCTAATTAAGGTCTTCGTATGTTCTACTCAATTTTGTTATCGCATAGAATGAAATGAAAGGACTTGGTTTTGTTTTGGTTTATTTATAAATGAAACAATTTGTTTTTGTTTTGGTTTATTTATAAATGAGACAATACTACATTTTCTAGTAAGTGAAATAGGAACCTATCTGCATCCATCATTTTCTTCAATTCTCATTGTAGCATTGCAAAATGTTTTAACTTTTAATATTGCTAGCAATTATTCTTTGTTAGGTGATTTATGTATTTATCTGGAGTTACACTTGAATATAAACATTATATAGTCATGTATTTATTCATTGACCAAAGTCTGAGGCAGAAAAGTCATTTTGAAAGGGCAAATTTAGAATGTTAGTTTTACAATTTGTATTTATATTCTATAATTTTTTTTTATAAGGACAAACTTATAAATATACCTTTAAAATGAAAAAAAAATTACATTATACTAAAATTGATGTAAGAATAATTGTCCACGATACACCGTGTTAAATTTGTCCATGTACGTGACAATGTCAGTTTGACAAAATGCTTGAATGAAAAATGTTCCACATGTTAAAAATGCATTTTCTTATATTCCTACTCAATTCATATCTTAAATGGCTTTGTTATTGTTTTGATTTGCTTTATAAATAAAACAATACCAAATTTTATGAATAACACAAAAACATACATTCATTCATCTCTTTTATTCACTTCCCATCCTTGTTTTACAAAATATAGTAACCAATTATAGTTTGTACTATGATATTTAGTTGTTTACGTATCATATCTATAGAGAAACTTTATACATTATGTCAATTTGAAAGTATATAATTTGTTCATTCATCAAAATAACATCGTTAGAATATATGAGCAAAAGCCCAACTGTATACACACACTACAATAAACATGTTATTTATTAACACACATTTCTTCACATTTTTTAAAAATGTTTAAAAAATTATTAATTTGTTCACACTTATAAATATGTGAAAAAAACTCACATTTAAAAGTGTGAATATAGTTCTTAGAATCAAAATCTTTTCACAATTATATATGTAGAAAGAAAAAGTTTACATTTTCAAGTGTAAAACTATATAATTGTTAACACTTAAAAGTGTGGAAGTAATTTGTGACACACCAAATTTCCTCACACAAGAGTAGGTGCGAGAAATTTGAGTGTGACAAATTAGCTCTCACACTTTTAAGTGTGAAAATGTTTGACATTTTTTCACACTTTTAAGTGTGAACATTTTGTCTATATATTTATGCTTATGAAAAAAGTATGACTTTTTAAATTTTTTCCACACTTCTAAGTGTGAATTTTTTTATACAATGTTAAACGTTAAAAAATTAACATATTTTTCACACTTTTTAAAAATGCGAGGAAATAAATGTAAAAAATTAACGTTTTTGTTGTAAGGACATGACATAATGTCTAGTTTATAACCATTACCAATTAATGCATAAAGAAAATATTCCACGTATACAAGTATAATAGTATAAAATTCCTCCAATTGAAATCAAGATTTCGATCCTGATGCGTAGTATGAGCAAGATGTTAATATTCTTATAAATGTACCGACTTGTTAACTAGACTAGATGTTTAAATAAGTAATATATTATCACAATTTTTTATGTTTTTTTAACAGAAAAAGGAAATGATGTAAACATATCAAGAAATGACGTGTTCATCAATCATAAGATATTTCTCTATTATCCGAAAGGAGGGTTTCACATAATCGATTTCAAATTATCTTGTTTGTAAATGATGAAAAAGAGACTGACGTCTATATATAAAAACATATCGTGTATATAAAATATAAAAGCGCCTGTAGCTCAGTGGATAGAGCGTCTGTTTCCTAAGCAGAAGGTCGTAGGTTCGACCCCTACCTGGCGCGATTGTTTTCGTAGTATTTTTAATAAACGTTTTCATTTTTGTCATCTTTTAAGTAGTTTTTCTTCATATTCATATTATCTTTCATTTTTGTCATCTTTTAGATAAGTACTTGGAAAGAAGCAACTTATGTAGCTGAATCAGGGCAAAACTCACTAAATCCTATAAGTGAGGCTCAAAACTGTAACATGTGATAGAAAGAGAACCTCTTTAAAAAAAATAATTTCTAAGCGTTTGTTTTTATTAACTTATTAAGTGCTGAGTATATTAAATTGATAAATGCATTAAAAATGCTTGTATGTATTAAATAAAATATAAGTAATTATATTGATGGTTATTTACTTATTTTAATTTATTAAGTCAATAAATAAACATAAAATTTTACTGATGAAGTTTTTACCTATTAAATTTAAAAAGTAAAAAAGGAACAAGGCGCAAGTCTCTAACCACCGGTTCTATCTTTGTTGAGTTATTTTAAATGTTAAGTAGTTCAATAACAAAACAAATCTTAAAGGAGAGCAAAAAATTGAAAAATTACCGTATAAGTTATAAACGTCTACATTATGATGCCATTACAGGCGTTTTATGTTCCAAAAGATTTTTTCGAAGCATTTTATATGCATTCCTATAATGTTCTAACGAAAATACCAATTGACTTACTGCTTGTTGTTTTTCCTCATCGCCTTCTTCGATCACCTTGCGTTGCTTCTCTACAACTTCCTCTAGTTCTCGACCTTGACACTTCAATTCCTCTATCGACTTCCTACATTCCTCATATTCAGTGTAAAGTTTATTCAATCGATCATTCATTCCTTCGAGTTGATCATCTTTTAACCTAATTTCTTCTTCTAACTCGTTCACTTTCTCAATAAAGTCCTCTCGTTCCAATCTTAATTGCTCGATCACATCTCGCATTTCATTCGGATCATCTCGTACCTCGCCGTTTGTGTCGAGTTCTTGCCGAAGTCGTTTAACGTCTTCTTCGGCCCCATCGAGTTTTTCCTCGAGTGCACAAATCCTGTTAACCGATTCCTCGGTAAAATCATCTATGGGCTCCATCGACTCGTACTTTTCTAGCTTCGCTTTCAACTCGCCAATTTCTTTTTCCGAAGATTTTATATTTTCTTTCGCGACACGAAGTTGCTCCTCGTAATCCGCGACTAATTCCGAGCTGGATTTTTTTATTTCTTGTTCGATCCGAAGCCTTTTTAGCGCGGCCTCCAACTCGGCCGCTTTCTTTCGTAACCGTTTATAATTTCCATAACCCAAAGAGCTTGAATAAGTATAAGTCGTAGTATTAAAAAACGAATCATCCGAATCTGATTCCGAATCAAATCCGGTAGCGTTGTTTCCCATCATATCGAAACAAGCTGTCGGAATACCCGACAACCTACGGGATAACCGATGCTCGGGTGACGTCATCGCTGATGGTGGTTCGGAAGCAAAGTCGGTAACGCTCGAGCGTTGTGATTGCATTTCCAAAGCGTTAACTCGCCTTAACTCGGACGTAGCGTTTTCATAATGTTCGGCTAACGATCTAAACATACGATAAAAATCTTCGACTTGTGCTACGAGTATGGGTCTTTTTTGGATATAGATTTCGGCTTTTTTAGCGAATGAATCTCCTTCTTCCCCGATTAGTTGTAACATTCGTTTAACGCTTTGATCCATTTCTCGAATCAAGAATCGTTTAGATGGTCCTCGAGTCGACATTTTGGTCATTTGGAATGTTACATCGATTGATTATTATGTTTTATGGTTTTCTTAACTTAAAGGGATTTTTGGGTACAATACAACAAGGTCGATCATAGGTTGATCATTATCTTCAAAATGGCCAAAATGTTTTATGAACCGAAAATGGTAAACAAAAATGCTTGATTTTGACTTACAATTAGAGCCATTGATTTTTTGAATGGTGAAATTCAATAACAAAAGTTATGTGGACAAGAGATGTTGCACATCATGAATCTGTTGTTTTCCAAGAACTATGGAACCATTAGATTTCAACAAAAGTATATTCCACATAAGCAATATAAGACATCACATAACCAACTAATTAGCCACATAAGCTTGAATAATGGTCATCTAATACAAAATTTTTGTCTAAACATGAGCTTGATAAATCCTCGCACTTACGTTCAAACAAATTCTCTTACAAAGATCACTCGTTAAAAAGTATCGGGTTGATCAATTTCAGGTTTCCCATTAAGTTAAGTTCGAATCTCACTATTCACATTTGTGAAAGAATGTATTCAAGAGGAAGTATCTGAAAAACCCGAGACCTATCATAGACATTCGTGTAGTTAGTTTGTCACCGTTAAAGAAATCCATTTTGTCCAATATGATAGTTAAAACACAAGCACAAGTGATGTGTTAAAACTAAATTAAGGTATATATATTGGAAAGAAAACACAAGATTATGATGATTACATATATATACGTATTTTTAACGGGTAAAGTTCATGTAAAATATTATTAGCTAAATTGTAATACATGTAGGATTAGTTTTAGATTAGGATATGGGTTTTATGTAAACTGGTTTTTAGGTAATACTTGGAGTCCAAGTTTAAAGCTAAAACCGGGTAGTTTCCATATCCTCGACAAACATAAACTAGGTAACTTAATTATATAGAATTAGGAAACCTAGGATGTCCCCCTTCTCTATATATAGAGGAGGGGGGAGGCTGATTTGTGATAACCCATCATCTTAATGTAAACCGAAAATCACTTGGTTAATAAACAAGGTTAGTTTTTGGGGAACTTCTTCTTCTTGGTTTTCTTTGTAGCTCGATTAGCTTTAAGGTTTGTTGGTTTTTAATTCCAACAATTGGTATCAGAGACAGGTTACGTTGGTGTCTTGAAGCTAGATCGACTCAAAGGTAGACAATCCCTACAATTTGTATTCTCTTGTTTTGGTTCGTTAGTTTCTGCGTAGCTGCGGGAAAAACGCTGTTGCATATTCGTTAACCGTTGGATCGCTATAAATTTTTAACTGGAGGTTGAAGATCCATAGATCTAGATTCTGCCCGGAGGTATTTTCGATCAGAAGTTCTAAGAGAGAGATACAAGCTATCGAAGTTGCTGTCCAGAATCTGTGAATTTCAGTTTAAAGCAGATTTTTGTCTAAGGGTTTGAAGGCTTATGTTTGTCGGGGTTTTTTGCAAGATTCTTGGGTTTATCAAGGTTGTAATTGCAAAGGTTTAGTACGACAAGGTTCAAGCTTCAAACAGATTTGATAGGTGAAACTTCAAAGCTTCAAGAAACGGGTTTGAGAATTTGGTATATAATCGATCTTGAAGGTTTATTCAAGGTTTTAATCGATTGTAGAGTTCTTGGTCTTGAAGGTGTTCATGGGGAGTTGTTAACTTGATCCGCAAAGTACAAGAAGGTGATTGGGGTGCTTGTAAAATCGTTTTTAGGGTTTTCTAAAGGTATACGATTTACAAGGATACTGTGAGGATGCTAGACGGCATGTTACATGTGATCAAGAGTTTCTTGGTTATGCTAACTGGAACTCTGGAGAAAAACAATGTGTATACATTGGATGGTAAGACACTAGTGTTTGGTGGACATGTGAACGGTACAAGAGTTCGAGGTGTACGCGGTAACAAACGTGTTTAGTTTAAGGTGGAGCTACCTAAGGTTAGTCATGAGTTGAAAAATGATCAAGGTGGTAGGGTCGAGCGAAAAGCATCTCAAGGTCGTCGGAATCAACTTGCTTTGAATAGACGAGGAAAGCAAGTGGTGACGTTTACACGGTTGAGGAAAACAAGTATTGATGTAGCGGCTTGTGACGTGGAGAAAGCAGAAGGTGAACTCGCGATAAAGACTTCTGGTAAACACGGAGATACAAAGACTACATGGGACTTGATTGGAAGTGGATGGAAAGACAAGGGACAATTGGAGAGGGGCATCTATGGGAAGCAATCAAGGGAAGCTGGACGTGTAGACGGGATGGACAAGACTGGAAGGTTTATTCCAGGGTCCAAGGGGTCGCGTTGGTCGAAGACGTGAGGAATTGGATCGTCTGAAGCTACATGGAATTTTGCTAATAAGGTGGAGATTGTAAAATATTATTAGCTAAATTGTAATACATGTAGGATTAGTTTTAGATTAGGATATGGGTTTTATGTAAACTGGTTTTTAGGTAATACTTGGAGTCCAAAGTTTAAAGCTAAAACCGGGTAGTTTCCATATCCTAGACAAACATAAACTAGGTAACTTAATTGTATAGAATTAGGAAACCTAGGATGTCCCCCTTCTTTATATATAGAGGAGGGGGGAGGCTGATTTGTGATAACCCATCATCTCAATGTAAACCGAAAATCACTTGGTTAATAAACAAGGTTAGTTTTTGGGGAACTTCTTCTTCTTGGTTTTCTTTGTAGCTCGATTAGCTTTAAGGTTTGTTGGTTTTATTTTCAACAGTTTATGTGATAATTATTCACATATGAACATAAATGTTTAAAGTATAATTTCATTTGTTCATATGTGCGCAAATTTGTTCACATATATTATTCACATATTAACATCAAGTTATAATTTAAAGATTCTCATGGTTCTTTCAATTCAAATGGTTTTTACATGAACTTTTTTCTGTATTTAACAATAACAAACGTCACCGTTACAAACGTTCCGAGCATATTATCTTTACAACTTCTATTCTTTTCAACATTACGAAAAGTTAGATAATGACACATAAACATAAAAGCATCAACTCAACTCTTGTTTACATCAATTCTGCTAGGATATACTTTGGTTATCCCATTGTTTTTAGTGTAAAATTTATAGTTATGATCGTTTATGTTTATACTGTGTTCTGCTAGTATAAAATTAATAACATTATCTAACGTTTCTTCATACATACCAAATCAAGATGAAGACTTCATATATGCTTATGTTTTTCGGGTTGTTTTTCTTGGGATTATTTCAGAATTCCTGTTCCAAAGGATTCAGTAATGCTTTATTTCATTTTTTAGTTAATCTTTTAAAAACTTTTTGGAGGTACGAAAAGTATGAATCATCAATGCCACTAACCGAGTTTTCATTTTTCAGATAAAACATACCCGATGTACAACGTTAACCTTCCACCTTTTATTCAACGTCTAAGCGCATACTACTGTCTAAAGAATGTAAATTTTCCTTACATCATTCTCTTCTTTTAAAAACGAAATTACAATCATATTGTTTCCTTTAAACCTTGGTCATGCAGTATCATTCAAACGTTGGTTATTCTCTAAACTTAGCATTTCGACCTGATTATATGATAAATATTTCCAACTTAGCATATCTTTGTTCCTTCCAAATTTTACTATTGATTAAAGAAAATTCAATAATGTGCAGGAATCGTCGGCTTGTCCAGGAAACTTCACGCTCAAAGTAAGTGGTTGGTTGAATATTAGCAATAGTGACACTGACGGATTTTGTAGTGAAGGTTGCAAAGAACACACACAACAGGTTCTCAAGTGTATTTCGTATGTTGACCGAGATTACAGATTTGAGAACAAAGCAAGCATCAAGAACCTCAATGACACAATCAATATTGGATGCACTCAAGGTTAGTACCTGGTAGTAGCATTTACACTACTATTACGCTATTACCGGAGGTGACAACTTCAACCAATAGTTAACGACGAGTTAAAAGTCTTGGGTTAAAAGTTGGAGTGAAACAGAAACATGTCATTTGAAAGTTACCTAAACTGTTACAACCTCCAAAGTCATTTCATATTTAGAAGATTATAAACATCCAACCTAATTTATAGTTTTCGCAATCATATGCAAAACATTAACCGGAGTAGAACAGAATGTCGTTCCAAAAAAAAAACAAAAAAAATTTAACCGTTTAAAATGATAACCAAAACAAGTTTGAGGGTGAGCCCAAACTGACCCATACTAAATATAACTTGTTTCAATCCAAATCAGTACAGCAGTACTCATCCTATTTTCCCAGCCTGCCTATGTTTCCACCCCGGGTCTATAGTAGCATGTTCAGAGTCTAACCTTTACAGGATTATATGTTGTGTGAAATATCTAACCACATCCTAACTACTAACGCTGCAGGTTTCAATGGGACAAGTATTAATAAAGGTAGCGGCACAACCGCATCAATCATCACAACACTTTCTGCGTTGACCTTTTTGGCTGTACTTTATATGTAGCACGTGCAACACAGAATGGAAGGGAAAATACCAAACGTGAAAAGTTACCATAATCAATAAACCGGTTGTTACATAATATTACCAACGCACAGAATGTATAGACGCAAATAAGAACATGTACTATGAGGCGTACCCTCTGCAATATTTTGTTTTGCTACAAGATTATTAAAAACACAGTTTAGCATTTAACTCCACTTGCCTTCTCTGCTCATTTGGATATCTTCCATTCCTTACTTAAAACAGTTGCATCCACACAAAAATGAATGCATCAATGTTAACGAGCAAAACTAAGTTCCAGCCTTTCTACGGCCAACACGAGCCACGAAACCGGCCTTGATCTGAGCAACAGATCGCCCAGAACCACACTACAAATCAAAAAAAGAACCAATGTCAAAGACAGAAAAATTGAATATAGCCTGGGAGTCATGTACATGTGAATGACTAGTAACCATAAAAACAGAAACATGGTAGCCGTCCCATGGTAAAAAAAGAGCCTGGAAATCATGTATATCAGCAGAAGTTAATCGCAGGTCAACTCATTTTAGGTTTAATACTCCTACAAACCAAAGACTTAGTAAAATAGATTGGCCATTATAAATACTGTGCTATCCATTTGACAGGTCATACATTCTACCCAAGCAAATAACAAACAAAAACATATACAATGACCTAAGAACCAAAGACACCAATCTGTGCAGTTTCTTCCTATGAAAACATATAACCAAATGTTCTAATAAACTTTCAGATTTTGCGGATAAATCTCACGTTAACTACATTTTCACATAGCATACAAAAAATGTATGCTAGTTTAACAACAAATTGATATCTGCAGAGAGAAAGAGTTAGCATTGTGATGTACCTTCTCACATCTTAGGAAGAAAAGACGGTTCTCCTTTGAAAGAATGGTATCTGGACTCTTGCAACCATTGCAGATAACATACTCATCTGTTAACAAATACTTATTAGCAAAAACGGCTGTGAACATTACTCACTAGGAATATGTTTATGATGCCATATCAACATGCTCCAATTCTCGTATCCAAAATTCCAAATGATGACGACATAGCAATCAAAAACATATATATAACATGACCACGTATAGATAAGAGAACCTCCCCATTGACTCAAACATTAATGCATGAAAGGGTAAACAGAATTACAGAATGCTAGTTTCTTGTATTCTAGAGTCCAGATAACAAACGTGCACGAGTTTCGGAAAGTAACTTACTGACATATCGCCTCAGAATCCCTTCAAAATTTTTGGGTGCAAATCTACCCTTCACTACCAATCTTTGTTGCCCATCAAGGGATCCACTTGTACCAAGTTCAGCAAGCAAGAAAGTCATAACATGCTCTGGCTGCCTATGCATCCTGATGGGCAAAAAAGAAAGATAATATTAAAGATAATATTAAGATAATACTCTTACTCCAAGTGCAGTATAAATTATCAATTACATACGATTTGCAGAGATCCATAAAATTCACAAAGACAGTTTTCTTCGTTCCTTCACGAAGAACTTGTGGCGGCCTCATAACTGTTCTCCTTCTGTCTCCAGCAAGCTCGGGATTGTTCTCGCGCAGAATATGGAAGACTCGGCCTAAAAGCTGAACATTGATAATAAAATTTAAAAATACTATTAATTGAAACATCAAAACTGAAATATGAATTCTAAGACATGCCATGTCAATTAACATCTGAACCAGAGAATTGCATACCTCCTCATACTCATAATCACGGTCCGTTCCTTCCCATGGAAGCTTTTGCTCATGCAAGTCAATTCCTTCTCCTTGCTCATCTTCTCCAATGGAATCTACACAGCATAAAAACCATCCTCATTCAACTAAACGAATATGCATTATGGTGAATGATAGTTTAATTCCAAAAACACTTGCCATCTAAATCTTCCTCGGCATTTTCTTTCTCATCATCCAGAAGATCTGTCTGTACCTATAAAATAATAATAATCTTGTGTTCATGCAAGCTCCCAGCCTTGTAAGGAGTAAAATAAAATGTAGTCTATAATCTATAACAAACTAACCTGTTTCTTCTTTTTCTTCTTCAAACCAGTAAAAGTAGGTTCAAGACCTTCAGAGACTGCATCATAAGTTAACCCTTGATTATAAGTTTAAATAAATGACAAAGTTTACGAAGTGAATAATATAAAATAAGTTTTATAAAATCCTAAAGTTGATTCATTAACCAGATAAGCTCTCAGTTTTCTCTGCCAACTGTTCAACGGAATCATCGGCAGGGTCTTGAATGACGACCTTCTTCTTCTTCTTCTTCTTCGTAGGGTCAAATGGTGCAAGCTGCATCATGTTAAAACATCAATAAATGCATATTTAAAGAGACAATAGCTATAATCTTGAACACGCAGTTCAGACAGAAAAGAAATTATCTTCGAGTACAACTTTTTAAGACATTAATAGAAAACAGATAGTTTTTTCAAAATCATCTTACCACTTGTGTCATATACTCGTATTGTCATAAATATAAATCAATTACTATAAGAGTTGAAAACGATCTAAAGTTAGGTTCAGATCACAGCTAATGAAATTGAAATAGTGATTCCTGATTAATTCATGAATTGACAAGTATTGCTTGATCAAATTTCACCCTCCTATATAGAAGGCATTTCATGTAGTTCAACTTTCAGTAGGTGCATAAGCAGATTCATTAACCACTAACGCATGTAACGGAAATAGCACAAACTTGAGATCACATGGTGAGAAGTGCATGTAATATTCATTGACTTAGTATTTATAATGTACAACTGTACAAGTACAACAATGCACTTAAATTTCATCAACACATGTATCTGTGATATCAAACAATAACTTGTGGGGATTTGCAAAGAGACTGCAACAAGGGTAATATCTAGCTGGCAAACAGGGACAAAATGCAAAAGAAGGACATCAGAGGAGGAAACTCTCCGCTCTGCATAACGCATAAGCTCTTTCAAACATTACACCCCCTCGTGTGTGGTATCCCAAAAGCCTAATATGGAGCTTCCCTTTCATCATATAACACTTAACATCACCACCACATCCCTCTCCAAATCTAGACTTGAGAATTCGGATAGGAGAACATAAACAATGTCTATAATAAAACTTGGTCTAACATCCTCGGATATTATGTTTGTAGCTTTTGCCACAAATCTCGTTTCTATCAGCAGATATCGGCTACATATACTAAGCCTAAACCTGAAAAAGCTTAGTAGTTCCTTACTGAATATCCAATCTATTGATGTTTTCGACCTCAGGCACGGACCTTTTCACATTATAACTCAATTATTTTACATAAAATTACCAACTTTCTCACTAAAAAACCCAATCTCTTAACTACTTTTAACCCAAACTCAAATCTTTTTTTAGTAAACCATGAACCCTTTTCACTTAAAACAGTAAAGCTTGCATCTTTTTCATAAATAAACCAGACCGTTACACAAAATGGCACCGACTGCCTTCGACTACTAATTCGGTACAAATTCGACCTTGTCTTGCAGTTGCCAATGGCTAAAAAGTCTCTGCCAGTAGCAGGGAATCAAATATGAATTTATCAAACACAAGTTTAAAGTTGTTGAGTTCATAATATTCACTTCATAATATTCACAAATAACACTACAAGTATATACAATATATATCAAACACAGATTTAAAATAAATAAAAAAAATGTATATATATATATCAGCAAAAAGAAACTTACATCTGCAGCTTCTTCCTTCAACTCAATTTGATTTTCTTCCTCAGCCATAAATTAGTTCTGTGCATATAAACCCAAATTTAAAATCAAAATTTATTTTTAAAAAAAATGACAATAATATCCAAACATATGAAATAATGCTGAAGAACATAAAGAAAGTTGAATTGATCGGAAATACCTTTGAAGGGATTGAAATCTTTTGCTATAGAGAAATTGAAATAAGCCTTGTTTGTGTAGCTTTTTTGTTAAACCTAATTTTGACTCTATTGCGGCTGGTGCTGGTTACTCATCCTTTATAGTAAAAACATAAATTAAATAAAATTATAGAAATTAAATACACGTAGATAAATCCTATGCTAATACTTATACTATAAATCCTGTTTAAAATTAATATATTTTAGTTTTACTTATTTTCCTCAGCATGTTTTTCCAATAAAAAATATTTACATGTTGGTATATATACGAGTTATGAAAATTTAGTCATACGTTCGACTTTTCACAACAGTATGAACAGATTCGATCTATTTTCTCTTATATGTTAGTTAGGGTAGGAAGGTTTTTGATTACATGTAAGAAAGTTATAATTTAATATTCGACAATATTACAATAGGTAAAGGTAATTGGTAATTCGTGTTTTTAAATCATGATATCAATAGAGAGAGGATTCTCTAAAGTTATTCCAGCTTGACTAGTCAAGTTGGGAAGATCTTGATCCTTGGATAAAAATTATGGGTTAAGATTTAAAACTTTGTAGCTTTTATAACAAAGATTAAAAGTTGGTGGCCACTCTAAAACTACTGTAGCTTTTACCGTAGCAGCTAAACCCTAAACCCTCACGTCGTGGACAATTGTCAAGTTCCTAGCAACTACTATCGAAGTTTGTTACTAATTAGAATACGCTAATATGTGTATAGACTAGCTGACTATGTACAACTTAAACGGATTATTTTGTAACAAAGCTTAACTATCGTTGTTGTTTGTCAGTTTAAGACTCAAGGTTGTTTATTCATTCTTAATATAATATGAGAATATCCGTCCCGAAGTGTCGGGCAATCACCTAGTTCAATCTTATAATTGCATGTTTGTTATACCTATACGGGCATACGGCCATACGTACGCATGGACGGGCTAGTCATTTGGGCCCATATGCTACCTTAGCCAAGAGAGTGAACCTCTTATCAGGCCCAACATTGGATGCATCGTTTTGTATGCGTATTATGCTAATGTAATTCATTCACAAGACATATAACCTCAATAAATAAAGAAACGATATACGACATAAATACATAATGATCTGGATTCTGGAATAATGATATTCTCTTCCTTATCAAAATTTTGAATATGTTGAAAACGGTCACTTTGTACATTTTATAACTTTTTGGTTAACTTATGTATCCTACCCACTTGGCCAATTTGTTAGCTGACTAATCTTACAGGATAACCAACCATTGTATTAGTAAGCCGGGGTTACCTCGGTGGCCACAACGGATTCATTTTTTGCTCATAAAATTCAAATTGGAACTTCACGTTGTAAGCATTCTTAAACTAATTAATTTCTACGAACTCGTAAATGTTCTTCATATTTTTCACTTACACCTTAGAGCATGCCTTCGCGTATATATGCCAGTATGTGTGTGAGATCATGTGAAAAGTACCAACAAGATATGATATACTGATCTAAGTTGGACCATACCAATGAAAAGTGATCATTGCTTTCATGTTGTGACTGTTATTTGAGCTGGTTTCGTTTCATAATTCATGTAATCATGTTCCATATATATTTATACCAATTATATATTGTGATGTTGGGGAAAAAAATCCAATAAACTGCATAAACATTTCAATTTGTTGGTAATTGTGTTGCTAAATAACCTTTGATAATACAATTTTGCTAACAAATGCTTTCGGGCTATTGAATTATTGATGATGATGATAAGTTAAAAAACCAAAAATGTCAACAATTCAAAAAAAAAAAAAAAAGGTTTAATAAAATAAATTACTCGTAATTAAAACTTATAATTAATAATACATTTTTAGCGAATTCACCATTTCAACCCACATTTACTTTCATAATAATCCAGACTTTTTCATTAACTATACCCAATCGCTAAAGATTATGTTACTAAATAAATAAATTAATACCTAGACATAACTGAAAAGTAGTTAACTTAAAGAGAAAATTTTGTACGGATAGGATTATTTTTAATCCTTGTGGTGTTTTTAGTAGCTTGTTTAGCGAATTTTGTAAAACTACTAGAAAGTCCGGTGTTAACAACACCGAACTTCACCAAATCACAAAAGTCTGTCATCCTCAACACCGTCCTTGCTTAAAATGTTCTTCTTTGTGGTATGCCTATCAAATGAACTAAATGTGTGTACACAATCAAAACAAGGTCACACATAATATATGCCTTCAACACGTGTATACAAATAGAATATACAAAATGACTAATGTAACAGCTATTGAATACGTGTACCAAACAAACTAAAAATCTGCAAATTACTTATCACTTCCAATATATAAAGAACCCGTTTACAAATTTCATGCCCTCGTTGAAAATATCAACCGATCAGATTTACGTATCAAAAAAAAAAATTGTGTCTCCAGTTTCACTTTTCATATAAAAATGAAGGCTGGTGTCTCCATGACCAGACTTTCAAACATTTTAAGCAAGGACGTGTTGAGGATGACACACTTTTGTGATTTGGTGAATTGGTGAAGTTCGGTGTTGTCAACACCGGATTTCCTAGTTTTACAAAATTTCTTGAACAAGTTACTAGAAACACCATAAAGATTGAAAATAATCTTATCCGTACAAAATTTTCACTTAAAGACTATCTTTTTCCTTGATCCCTTAAACATTGTTAGACGTAACGGATCCGATTAGATGATCCGTACTGCAGACTTTACCTAAACTAAGGTACAACCACATTAAAAAAGGTTACATATTAAACCTTTGAATTTGATAAACATACATAACCCCCTCCTCTGAATTTTACATAAACCCCCCTGAATTTTACATAATTCCCCCTGATTTATCTAAGATAGGCACTGCATGTTTTACCTAACATTTATTTTATTTTTTTAGTTTTTAAGACGAAAGAGAAATTTGAATTAGATACCATAAGCTTTTTCACATTTTTGTTTACTAAATTTTTAAAAAATTTATAAGAAGACATTGGTCCAGTTTCTTTTTATTCAGTTCAAACAAATCTTTGGTCGAATGATCATTTGATGCTATTTTTTTTTTTTATTGTTATTCTCGTATGCTTATATATATATATATATATATATATATATATATATGAGAAAAATGAGTATGAGACTGTTATGCATTCAACTTGGGTGAAAACCTCTTACGTATCAATATTTTAATATTTTGAATAAATGTTTGGCCCCCATGATTTTTATGGTTTAAAAAAGGTATGTGAGGGGTTTTTTACCCAACTTAGATGCCTAACAGTCTCATATTCCTTTCCCCCTATATGTGTGTATGTATATATATATATATATATATATATATATAGGGAGAAGAAGCAGGCTGTTGGCCGAAGAAGAAAGAAGGAGGAGGAAGGCTTGATCTGATCCATCCAAACCTTTGTTCTAACGGCTGTGGAGTGTACTTTTATACTTTTTTATTCATGTGCACTACAATTATCTTTCTTCTATCCTTATTTTTATCTTTATCTTAACTCCCTTATAAATAAATGACTTCTTTTTATTTTAGGTAATTCTACCTTTAAATTACTAGAATTACCCTTGACTTTTTATGTTTTGCTCTTAATAAATTATAACTTACACTATAAACCTTTATTTTAATAGTTAACACTTTAAGCCCCTTATCTTATAAAAATTTTCATTATCGCAATTGCATCAACTTATACCACTTAACACTGCCACCACCACTAATAGTACCATCACCGACACTATTAGCCGCCTTCCCCACCACTGCCGCATTACGCGGGTACCATGCTCGTAGGTAGGTAGGTAATATGGAAAAGTGAATATAAGGTTGTCCAACACCTAAGCTTAGGTATGGAATCCCTCACATACTATTTTTTTTAATATTTGTTGAATTTTAAATAAATCACATGTCTCCATGAGTTTTATGGACTAGTCTCCATGAGTTTTATGGACTAAAAAAAATATGTAAGTGTTTCACACCTAAACTTAGGTACCTAACAGTCTTATATTCTCATTCCATATATATATAACAGAAATATTCAGGATATGTATATTGAGGCTTCAAATGTTATAAGAATGACGACTAAGTTTTATCAAAGTATTGTTATGTCGTCTACAATTTCGTCAATAATATATAAAACACACATGCATAATACGTAATCATAGATCAAGATAGAAAGGGGTTGATAAAATGCACAAATTCCATATCCACGGCACATGGCAAGTGTATGTTAGGGAATAGGATACCTTTTACAACCTCTTTGCCCACCCTATCTATCATTGTGGCACATACTAACATGCCTGCCTAAATGGTTATCATATATCCCTTTATTCGTGTCATGGTTTAGCCATCAATTAAATTAGTTGCATGTTATGATATGCCCATTATATATATATGTTCGTGACTAGCCATTATTATTGGGTTAATTGACTATATAGACATTACTCTATACTTTGTTAGTGATCATGGTCTTAGCCTGCTGCTAGACGTTACTCTAATTCTGATTTAAGTAAGTTATGATGACACATCACTTTGTGGGCAATTATAAAAAAATCAACTAGAATTTAATATTAACGGATAAGTATACAATTTTAGCATTCTGACAGTAGATCGTGCACTTGGTTTGTACACATGACAAATAACGTTGTTTTGAGTGTTCATAAGAAGACATCTTAATTAATGGTGCTTTAAACGTGTAACAACTTTTAGTAAGCACAGCTTTCTCCTTAATTAAAGAACTATAATTTAATATCGGGTAGAAGTATAAATATCTCTATCCGACTTTCTTTATATATATCTTGCTTTTGATAAAATTAAGTATATATTGTTGTTGACTTCTTTGTTGTTGTATATGTTTTCCTTTCTCCTTTGTTAATTAAGTCGGTAACAACTTATTGAGCTAAGTTGAACCTCTAGATTTGAAACTCCCAATAGTCTATATTACACAAACCATCCTTATGATTTGGTTCATTTTTAAAAACCATCCATGTGATGTAAGTTTTAGATGTGACAATAGTCATATAAATACTACTGTATATAAATATTAAGCTTGGACCTAATGTTCGTTTTGATGAAAAGTAGTAAAAAGATGAAATTAAAATACCCTCAAGTGTTTGGTTTATGAGGGGCAGTAAACGAAATATACTAACATCGTTGGTCAAAAGGATGTTTTCATGGACAAAACGACATTTATACTTAGTACGTGTCTTTGTATCTTCACAATAGAGTTTTCATGTTCAAACCTTTATAGGTAAAACCTTGGTGGTGATTATGAAATGATTCAAAAGCGGTCACAAGAATTAGAACCCGTTATGCCACACATATTTAAGTCAAAAATCGGACACCTTGACTTGAATAACCCGAATAGGAAAAAAAATTCTCCCATTTACACTAACAATACAAAATAAAAATAAAAAAAAAAAAAAAGCCTATCGGGAGACGCTTCCTAATTTAACGAATGCAGTAAGTCCATCAGTCGACACGTAGCCAAAGGGTTATAAAGCATAAAACGGGTTAATACTAGTTTTAGATAATGTACAAGAAAATGGTTTGGCGTTTAGTATAATCATTAAGTTATATAAGATTGACATATATAAAAATTGTCACACAATGTATATATTGCCAATAGAGCAGTCAAGTTTAAAGGTCTCTTTGGATTGAAGTGTGATCTCAAACATGTCTCTTAAAAAACAAGACGCATATTACAATCCAAAACATCTGATTTTTCTAAAGACAAACTTGTTAAAATTTTAAAAATTATTTGTGATTGAAGGGAGTCCACCATGTGTGGAATAGTGGTTGGCGGCTAATATGGTCTTCACAACCACAGTTAGGCCCTGGTTACTTTCATATCAGGTTGGTAACCAAACTATAGGACCCACACTTTACAAAAGTAGAAATAAAACTAAAAACAACAATGTTTCATTTGTACCCCTTCACTTTAGTCAAAACTTATTGTTTAGACCCTACAATTTTTCGATTCCCCTAGGCCGCCTCCATTATTTGCTCCACTTGTAAGCTGTAAACAAAACAACTACATATATATATCTAGTCTAAAAACGATTAATAGATAGTTAAAGATCGTAAGAGTTATTATGAAAATAAAAACGATTAACAGACACTTTATTTTATTAACTTTCATCACAATTTTGTGGAGAAAACAGATATGATCAAATTTGAGATAATGGGGTGATTAATAACACATCAAAAAGTCTCGCTAATATGGATATTAAATCAAATAGGTATAAGATAAAATTGGCCAATCATTTTCGTTGGATATTAAATCCGGGCATAATTGTACTTGTTGTATGGTATGGATATTCTTCATCTCGAAGACTTTCTTTGAAACTTTTTTTATTTTTAAAAATTTTTTTTTGTAGAAAACAAGTAATAAAAACAGCTTATAAAGTGATGGGTTATCACACATACTACAAAAGCCAAGCCAACCATAAACTTCCTTTGAATATACAATACTTTGATCACATAACTCACAAATAAAATAATTTTGAAAATGATCAAAAAATTTATTTACGCTAAACAATAAATATCTTGATGGAAGACAAATAAAAGAAGACCACCTTTTATTTACATTCTTGAATTTCATTATCATAACTTATCCGATGTGGCAATGACATGTATCTTAACAAATTGCTTTTCCGTGATTATACATATTTGATTGATAATACTACTAACCACACTAATCTCAATCATGATGATCCGTAAGCCAAACATTCGTGGCACAAAGATACCCATTCCAAATGAAGCCCTACAAAAACCACCAAATTGAATGGAGTAATATATCTTTTCGCTTTACAAAGATTCTAGGCTTCACTTCCAAGCAATGAAAATCCATGGTACATGTATCATATATAATCTACAATGGACCCCTTTCTGTCATATATTATATTCTTCCACAAACACCAAAAGTCTACTACTAAGCATCTCCAAGTCAACCTATTTTTGTAGAAAAAGAATATTAGAAAACATTTTCATTTCAATGTATCATTTTAGTGAAGTAATATTTGTACCACATAATTTGATCAATTTATAACCCAGATAGACAGTACAAGTATTACAACGGATTGTATAAACAATAAATGCGTAGTGGTAAAATAATTAAGTTATATGATAAGAATATCACTTTCGATCACCTTAACATAGTGAATCATGAAATCAAGGAGATAGATTTGTATGTTGGAGATCAATAGCTTGAAAAGGCAGATTTAAATAAACACCATCATTTATTAGAATTAATTTAAGATTAAAGTTTAATTTCAACTAATCAAGTTTCTAGTACTCAAAACCTTTTGACCATATAGATCACACCAAAGCCTACTACCTTCAGTTAATTAACGATATTTTTTCAATTACGATTCTTTTCACCTGAATCCACAACCATCGAGGCTCTCTCTTCTCCCTCTTTATTTTGGTACTTTTTTTCGATCCAGAAGCCAACTTTTTCCCAATGTCGCATTTTTTTTTTGTATTTACAAACTTATGCGACATATATCAAAATCCTCAAACAATTCCTTAGCTATTGTGGTAAACAAGTCTTTGTTTCAAGAATGGTATAAAACAAGTTATTGCTTCACATAAATACATAATGATTTTTTTTTTCGAACTGTGGAATTATATTAAAAAAGCAACTAGCAAGACATTAGAAGCTAAATTTATAATTACAACTACAAAACTAGAATTTACCAACACTATCACTTTATTGCTCCACATAAAGTGTTAGTGTGAATGATTGCCTTGGTATATTATGTATGTTTGTTCCTATGTAACTGCTTACTGCTGGCATGCAAACATAAGTTTTTTGTCCATTCATGTAAGACGGACACCTCAGTCGTGATTATGGTTGTAGTGAACGAGACTCCATTTCTAATAGCCAACAATATGTCAATGTTTTAAATACCGGTAAATACCGGCCGGTATTACCGGTACCGGAGACCACGCCGGTATTTTAAGTCCGGTATTTTTCCGGTATTTTCACTATTCAATATCGGCCGGTATTTACGGTATTTTCCGGTATTACTATACCGGTATTTCCGGTATTTTCAAAATATAAATTTTGATTTTTTTAAAAAATTATTTTTATGATACTTTAATGTTATTTTTTGTTATTTGTGAACTTTAAAACCTATATTTTGTTAGAAATACATATTTGGTATTATTTTTGAGTAAATTATAATTGCATTTTGACTATTTTTGTTAAATTGTAACAAGTTTTGTAAGATTTTTACACAAAAAAATATAATAAATTAAAAATAGTCGTACCAACCGGTATTTCTGGTATTACCGATAATACCAGAAAACTTTTCCACACCGGTATAATTAAAATACCGGTTTTTAAAACATTGCAATATGTCTCTTTTCATGCAGTTAATTTTGGGTAGTGAGCATTGAGCAAACCTTTCCTTTGCGATTGGAATCGAATATACTCGTATGTATTACTCGTACAATTAAAGTACTGTATATCGCTAAATGTTGTAATCACTAATTCACTATTCATTAACACCAATTAATAGAAGCCAATAGAAATTAGTATTGCTGGAATGTCGTATATGAAACAAATATGTTCGAATACATAATATCGTATATGATTCAATTTGCCATCTAGTGAGAAGTTGAGATCCGAAATTGACATAAAGTTGATTGAAATTGAGAAAAAGAAAGATTACTCAAATAATAGTTGAGTTCATAAGGATAGAGTTGATATTAAAACTTTTATGTATTAAAAACTTACTATAACTAAAATAAAAGTTTTATTTTTAATTAAATTGATATAATAATACTACTTAGCACCTGTTCTTGATAATTAAAACTTAATACATTCAAACAAATTTCATGTTTTTTTTTAATTTAATACATATAAACATTATTTATACATTCAGTCACTTAATACATTCAACCCTTAATATGGAAAAAAAAAAAAAAATCCTTAGTCAAATTTCTCCTAAAATATACGTATATTAGCATTGTTATGGTTAATTGGTTACACATACATCGTCATATAAATGCTTCCTATCTAAAATTTCTTCATAAAAAGTAAAAGTTCAACTTCTAATTTGTCATTCTTATCCTATGAAATTTGCCATAAGAAGATACTTATAATCAATAGCCAATTAGCCATTAGTATCTACTGCTCTAATTTATAGACAACATCCATACAAAACATCTACTTTATAGAGTCTGGGTTATGAACAATAATAATTTTTGTAAGCATAAAGCAAAAGGCAAACTTTCTAAATCTCTAGAACATAACATGTTACATGTACCATGTTAGACCAGATATCAATTATAAACATGAACACATACCATCCAAGCTAATAATACCAATCATCTACCCATAGAAGAATAATAATAATTATTATAATTTTCTTCATATAACACAAATACACAAAATTGCTGAAACATATACTCGTATTTTTCATCACCTACATCGTTTTTACTTTTATACTGTAATAAATACTACCTACAATTAACAACCTTAATTACCTTAATTAATAATTAATTTAATTAATTAATAATAGTTTCAACTAATGTCAACAAGAAAGTCTTCAATATCAAAATCCCCAAACTCCGGAGCACAATTATATCTAATCGGACCTCCAAAACCTGTAAAACAATCGGAACCCGACCCGCCAATCTCAAAACCAAATGCATCCACGTCACCATATGTTCCAACAAACCCATCAAACGGATCATCAAAAGGAAGAACAGAAGTTGGAGACAGAACGATGTCGTTTCTCGGTACCTTTTTAACGGTCTCCGTTACTTTAGGGAAATTAGTAACGGCGTTTTCTCCTTTCAAGATAACGGCAGCGTTATCATAAACACTTGCTGCTTCTTCTGGTGTATCATAGGTTCCTAACCATACCCGTTTTCTTTGATACGGGTCACGGATCTCCGCCGCCCATCGTCCCCATGGCCGCCGCCGTACTCCCCTGTATTTCTTTCCAGCCGGCCACGTGCTCCTCACGTGGGTCCTGTTTTGTTTTAATCTAGACAACCGAGACTTAACGGTGGGTAACGGAGATTTGACGGAAGTCGACGGATACTTAACGGCAGATAGCGGATACTTAACGGCTGTTGACGGATCGTTAACTGTGACATCAAACAACTCATTTTTTACTATTTTTGTTGGCCAAAACTTACTGGTGGTTGACGGAGACTTAACGGATGTTGACGGATACGTAACGGCAGATACAGGATACTTAACGTGTGTTGTCGGACCGTTAACTGAAACTTCAAACAGGTCATTTTGTACTGCTTTTGTTGACAGAGACTTGATGGGGGTTGACGAAGACTTAACGGGGGTTGACGGAGACCTGACGGAGATTTCAAACACGTATTTTTTGACTTTTTTTGTTGACCCTTTTTCTTCTTCTTGAATATCATCTTCATCATCTGAAGAATCTGTGGCGTATGGATCGGTCAGCGTGATCCGAACAATTTTCGGGTTTGACAACGTTGCTTTTGTTGTCGGAGAACACTCCATGTTTGTCGATACTAAATGTTTTGAATATTTTTTCACCACACTTTTTTTCTCCATGAAAAAACCGAAATTGATATATAACAAACAAAAATCAAGAAAACAAAGGAATAAATAAATAAGTAATTTCTTTTGGCGGGAAATGAAAAAGATTTCCCTCTTTTTTTTTGTTATGGAGGGAAAGAAAAAAGGGGGGAAAGGAGTAGAAACGAAGAGAAAGTGGAGGGAGAGTGGGTTTATATAAAGAGAGAGTGTAGTGTAGTGAAAAAAGTCAAGTGGAGTGGAATGGAATGAATACACATAGTGGGAAACACGCAGTTAAGGAAAATAGATATTTTTGTTTTATTTTAATAATTTTTATTTTTTTAGTTTTTTTCAGTTTTGGTCCTTATTGTATTGGATACTTTATGAAAAGGGAGGTGAGTGTGGGTTGACTTTGTATATTGCTTATGTAAATGCATCTTCTTTGGTTTGGTTTTTCAAGAAAATTTCGTTTGCTTTGCTAAGACGATGGATGTGGAAAAAGGAAAAGGAGAATGTGATTTCCATGGCATGTGATCGATCATGGTATTACTTACAATTATAGGTTGTGGGTTTTAGTTTTATGATGAATATATGTAGATATGTGAGAAATTAAGTTGTGTGAAGTAGTTTAGCTGTTATTTGGGAAAAAAATATATGAGGTATGAAAATGACTATAACGGGTCTTTTATGTTAAAAGTAATTGTTATATATAGTTGATAATCGAAGTTAAAGTTTCTAGCTATAAAGGAATTCATATTGTAAATGTGTTTGATTTATCGATATGTAATGGATTCAAGTCCTGTTTGATTTATCGATATGTAGTGGATTCAAGTCCTGTAGTAGGTAATTTGTAAATATGGATAGAGTTTGTGTGAATTTGGTAGATTCGTTTTATCGTTTATAAAGAAAAATGTTTATAAAATATATTGAATTTGAGATGATCATCGGCCACATCATTAGGTAAATGTTAGATATATATGAAATAATACGAATTTTGTGTGGTCTGTTTTAGAAAATAAAAACGAAGATATGGTTAGTATTAGAAAAATGCTATAAAGGCCTGGACATAAAGGCTAAGACAGAGAGCACTCAATTTGGATACTGCATGCGCTAGGACCGGATAAACGAGAATGTTAGGAAGGGTCAACGCTTAGGTTGATTCTTGTTTGGGAATCAAGTCATCAACTATGTTGGAGACTCTAATTATGAAGGATTAGTGTCAAACTACCTGATTTTGTAGTAATTACAAAGATTGATTATGATAGAATTTACTTTTTTTAATTATACCTACGGAAATTTCTTCTATTGTGGTTTTACTTTTTAGAACCTTTTTATTCAATAGGTTATTACAATTTACAAATACATGTATAATGAATTATAACCCGTGTATAAAAAAAGAAATACTAGTATGATGTACACAAAATAGATTAATATTTTGGGAAAATCACCTAGATGGTTTAATAAGGGGGAGAGGTGTAGTCGGCAAAAAAAACATCGGCAAGTGGTTTTGACAACTTTTGGCAATTTGGCAAACTATAACACATGCATTGACAAGTAACATTGGCAAATTACATCGGCTAGTTTTGGCCGATCTTAATGAACGTTGGAGAGCATTTGCAAGAGTAAAAGATTCTTTTTTTTTTGTCTTTTTTTCTTATCTGTCTATCTTGTGGCAAGAATTGGCAAGTTTGCCTAGTTTTGTTGCACTACACCATAACTTTTGGCTAGTTTTTTGCAAGGATTTGACAAAACCACGTGGCATCATGTGATTGGTTAAAAACTTGTCAAATTGCCAAAGGTTTGACACTACACCTCTCCCCCTAAGTTGTACAACTAGATTTAGACACCTACATTATTTTTTTACCCATTTGATCAATAAAATCTTACCACCTAACCTCTTAAGCAAGAAATAAAATCATCCAATCAAATCATGCCAAGTATCAATTGAGAGCTTCAATGCATATCATACAATTGTAAAATTTCCAAATATTTACACAAAGACATTGAAACCTGCCACATCACTTTTTTTGTTCCATGACAAACTTTGAAAACCCGTCTAGAACTTAAAAATCATGAGTCGTCTTTTATTTCTTCTTATTCTAACAACACTATACTCATCTGTTGGAGACTCAAATATATGAAATGAAAAATGTTTAATTGGGCTCACTTCACAATCATAGTAGTTAGTGGAATTCTTTTAAGAGATTAGAACACTAGTTTACGTCTCACGCCATGGCATTTCACAGTCAATTGTGAAATGAAAAATATTTAATTGGGCGACACAAGTTTACGTCTCACGCCATGACATTATGCCCCAAAGCTCATATTTTTAAGAGGCTAATTAATAACAATCTACTTGATTCACAATTTACTACATAGAAGGTAATAACAAGCAACATGATTATAAATATGTAGTACAAAACTCTAGCACACAATATCTAAATTTAATAGCACTATTACAGTGTATATTTATTTCCAAGCAAAATAATAAAAATAAAATTTGATCGGCTAATATATATATTTAAAAAGAGACTATGAAACATGTTGAAAATTATGCTTGCAACATATAAATCCCCGATTAAATCTTCACTACTACGTACAAATCTAAACTAATAAACATAATATCTTAAACTTTGCATATGCAAACATGGTATAATCAAACTAAAGCTCCATGTACTTATGAAAGATCCCCAACAAGTGCAAGTATTATAGTCTATTATTTAACAGTTGGCATGATTTAATTAGATGTTTTTATTTTATATTAAGTAAGTTAGGTAGTAAGAATTTATTGACCAAATAAGTAAAAAATATTGTAGGTGTCTAAATCTAGATATACACCTTAAATTTAGACCATTTAAGTAATTTTCCCTAATATTTTTTATGTTGACAATGCCTCACAATTTATGAAGATATTGTTACATATAGTTTAACAGTTGAGAAACTTAAAATAAATAAAAACAACATGAGCAATCCTCGATTTTTTGTCCAATGTCCATGTTTCGATTCGGTTTCCGTCCATTTTCAAGTCGATCGATTCCTCGGATTTCTCGAGTTGGACACTTGGACTACATTCTGAGGCCTCTCCTTATAAGGAACCACTTCTAACCTACTTCTAACACTATTCATCACTTCCAGACACACCAAAAACACCCCCTCCTTATAACCCCTACTTCTAACCCACTTCTAACACTATTCATCCATTATTATATTATTTTATTTTTTATTTTTCACAAAATTAAACAAACACATTTTATTATAATTAAAACACATTACATTACTTAAAAATAAAAGATACTACAATAATAAAAAAGACAGTACTGGAAAAAAACAAGAAATACATAATAATGATACGGTTACTCTTCGTCGTCTTTGATTGACATTTTTCCTATTCCACGGTGAGCCGTTTCATTGGCCCACCACATGTCATGTTCTGGGCATTTCACTTCCCACGTTGATTTGCCTTCTCCGCAGTTGTCGTGGAACGATTCTGCCCAAGTGCATTGGTCGGTCAATGTGTGACCGGCCTTAAAAACATGATTGATCGCCCTCTTCACCCTCTTGCTCTCATCCTGCAGATAATAAGAATATGTCTCTTCGTGTTTCGAGACCCTGCGACTTGGTGCTTCTATTTCCTGAACGTGTTAGTCGCATATGTGTCTCTTCTTCCTTAGGTAAAGCAATTCCCCAGAGAGTTCATTTTAAAGGAGGGTGTCCTCTTTGACATGTTCTAAGATTTGTGCTTTCATCTCATCTTCGGTGAAACGAGGTCGGTGAACGTTCTTATTTGATGATGATGATGATGATGAAGCCATTTGAAATGGTAAGTGAGTTAGCAGATGAAACAAGTTTGAAGATTGATAATGTAGTTAGCAGTGATAATGTGACGAAACTGGTTAAATGCTATGGGTTGGTATTTATACATGAAACAAGTAGGTAGCCGTTAAGGGACTGTAAATGTAAATTTTTGAATTTTTGAAGGACTTTAATTGTAAATATTTTGAACTGAACGTTGGAGGGACTGTAAATGTAAATTTTTTGAATTTTGAACGTTGGAGGAGCGTCTTTGACTTCAGCTATAAATATTGACTCCTTACCAGATATTTCATTTCAAAAATCAACCTTTTATATATCTGCAATGGCTTCTTTATCAAGTGCCCCTAACCTAAAACCACAAATGACTGTCGATCAAGTGAATGACAGTATCATGGTTGATATCCTCGACCACCAAATGTGCAAAGACAAGCTTGTTGAAATTGGTCTAAAACTTCAAGCGAAAAAGAAATGGTGTCAAAAACAAATCAAGTATATACAAACGGGTCATTGCACTGAACTTGAGTGACAATACTTTACTTATTTGCAGGGAAAGTATGACAAGATTCAAGAAACTGTGGAAGAAATTGCTTGTGCGGTCATCACCTTGGATGAGTTCATTAACTTTGCCAAAGCAGTTTATGCCCAGAAGAAATAAGTAGGCTGTTTTAATGTGATGTTGTACGTTTTTCTTTATTTCCGTTTGTAATGTTATCAAAATTATGAATAAACTTATTTTTATTAAAGTAGACTTGTTTTATTAAAATAGTTAAGAACATTACAATAGTAAAAGACAACACACACTTCAAACAAACGAAACACACTTAAAAAAAACTAAAGCACACTTAATCAAACTAAAAAGTCTACTTCATGATCAGGTGAACAACTAAAAAGGAACAAAGATAAGCTGCCTGAAGGTGTGCTCGTATCTGAATCCCCTCCCATGCTTCTCCCGATATATCTGATGCGCCGTTGCATAATTTTGCTCATCCTCTCCGTTGCCTCCTTGTGCAATCAACCGTGTCCAAATTGCCTCAAACTGTTTATATTCCTTCCGCATCTTCATCCAGTGACCTTGCAGTTGAGCCTTGCTTCGTGGTCCTCCATTAGTTTCTGCATTGAACATTTCAGTAACGTCATCCCAAAAGGAGACGTCAGGATTGCTCATTTCACACCTACCCGTAACAGGGTTCGGTCTCCTCATCACCCAACACCTCGACAAACAAAGATCTTCTGATTGAGTCCACACACTTCTAGACATTGTGAATGGAATGAGTTATGTAAAATGGTTTATGAATGGTTTATGGAAGATGAAAAGGAGTAGAAAGGAATAAATTGTGATTTGAAATGGTAGTGTGAAGTTGAGAATAAATAGGGTTTTGAAAAAAAAAAACATTAACAAAACTAGCCGTTAGTTTTAAAAAAAAGAGTAAAAAATTGTTTTTTTTTCAAAGCTCGGACCCCACTCTCTCTTCTTTGTGCGTCTGAAACTAGAAGTAGTAGCACCAGACACGGCTAGACGCCGCTGGTGCTACTAACGTCTTGTGCTTCTGCTGCATCCGACGCCGGTTAGACGGCTTATAAGGTGCGGCCTGAACAACCGTAGTTACTATGTTGGTGATACTTGACTTCTACTAATTAAATTTTAAATCATAAGAATATTTTTGATATTCATAAACTCGCAAAACTAAGAAATTAAATGAAAGAGACAAATTCTATATAAAGATTTTCTTATGAATAAGGCTATCTCCAATGCTAAGGACGTCTTTAGGCGTCCTTGAGCTGCCACATTATATCCTTACAAATCCTTAGACATCCTTATAAATCCTTAAAATCCTATAAATTTATCTCCAACCATACAAATATCCTTACATATCCTTTAACTCTACTAAAAACCAAAAAATAATATAAGTAAGGGCACCTAAGGGTATGCCCTTGGGTAAGGGCATGCATCAAAAAATCTTTAGCTTTGGACAAGCTTCAACCACAAAGGATATCCAAGGGCACCTAAAGGCACCCAAGGGCTCCCAAAAACATCCCCATTGAAGATAGTCTAACATAAGTTTCTATAAATACACACATTAACAATAATAAGTGTTATGAACATATAGTTAAGATGATTTTAAGGATAACTGAATTTATCATATTCCTATCTCAAATGATAATTGAACCAAAGCCATTTTTGTTAATCACCTAGATAATCACTATATATGCATACCAATATACCACCGCCAATTTGGTATAGTCGTATGGGGGCAATAATAAAAATGGATTGGTTGGTCATAAGTCACTTGTTTAAACTTGAGTTATACGCTCGATTTTTACCACAAACATTTGGGCAATTATTCGTTTAGTTTTATTTATTTAGTTAAATATAATGATATACGCGTTTATGTTCATTTGAGACCAAGAAAGCATCATGTGCACACCTGCAACACATTAGGCTAAACAAACCCATTATCTCAAGAGTAAAGAGTAACTCGAAGTAGGCGAATGGTTCGAGATAGAGGATATAGATATACAGTAATACAAATGTGTCACACATGTTTTTTCTTTTTGTATGTCAATACCAAACAAATAGATAACCTTGTCGATCTTCTCGCTTAAATAAACGCATCAATGGTTAGGAACAAGAGTTAGCTACCAAAGTTGATTCACATGTGTTAAAGCAAATGACTATACCTTGTGGGGAGTTCATTTATGTGGAAACTAAACAAAAGATTCTGATAAGTTTTAGGCCTTTTGGAAATTTCTAAGAAACACATACATGGCACCTTGATGTTGATGTGTTGATGAAATATGTATATATTAACCTTATTGTCAAAAAGAGTCTCAATTGGAAATGATAATGTAGTGATGACAAATATTTAAGTCCCAAAAGTAGGGGAAGTTGAAGTAAAATGAAAGGAAAGGTAAGAGAGCACCATTGTTGATAAAAGTGGACAATCATGAATTGTTTATTATAGACCCATGTGGTCCTTGTTTGTTTATGGTTTTTGCTTGGTAATTAACCATTATTTTTGTTTTATAATCTTGGTTATATGGGATCTTAAGGGGTCTAGAAACATATGACTATTATATGTGATATAGACTAATCAATTCATCTTTTATTGTAAATACACCAAACGGGCTTTAAGTTTTACTAGTGTTGACCATTTGGCGTTTCTTTGAAGCAAGCTTGCCAGTTGCCACATTAAGCTCATTCTTAGCAGGAGGAGGAGCAATCTTCGATATCACACAGTGAAAGCTAATTTTGAAACTTGAACTTGGGAGAATTCGATGGTTTTGGAACCCACGTCAAGGTGTCAAGCTTTAGTTGTATAATTTTTTTTAAGGGTGTGAATTACTCGTGAAGATCGGGAAGTCTAGCTTGCATTGTTTTAACCGGGTCCGCGCTAGAGAGCACCCTGGCCGAATAGATCCCCAATTTAAACCCCTCGATGCATTTAGTTTTCGTTAATATTACTTGCACACACTGATTTATTAATACTAAAAAAAACATTTTTTACTCATTGGGACCCATGTGATTCACTCTCGGCCCAAATTTGTCATCCCAGCAAACTCTAGTAAATGGGCTCTAAAATCTCATAACTTGTGCTTACAAACCCATACATCTATTTGTATCTTTATTTCACTTCAGCACATGATGTCGGCACCTCAGATGTCAAAAGAATATCACGTCTGAGTTAAAGTAGTGCTCGCACAACGCGGCGGCCGCGATGACATCGATGTGTTGGTAGTGGCAACGAGTGTTGTAGCACCAAAAGTATGTTCTTTTCCTTCTTTTATTCATTCCAATGCTGTTTGGAAAAAATAATAAGAAATAATTTAAGAAAGGAGTATCATTCCATCCGTCCATCCGTGACCGTGAGTATCCGTTTCTAAAATTGGATAACCTCATAGATAACCTCCACACCAAGACCCTTCTATGGATAGCCTCCACATCACCCACTGAATTTCTTTGGACAACCCCCTTGTAGATGGTCTAAACTGATGCGGGTCATGTGGGCAGCTCAAGAAGACAAATTATGGGTTGTGGTTTTTTTCCTTAGTGTGCAAGATGAATTAATTATCTAATTTAAGTTATCTATTTTCAAACTTTATTTTATGTTATATGTCTCCTAGTTTAACTAGGATTTGTTCTACGTGCGGTTTTAGAACCGTTTGGTTCAAATTATGTCTTTGATTCAGATTATCATAAACACTGTTGTGACTATCTCTTCCGCTGGTTTTCTTTGATTGGATATTTTGCAATTGCTCCTTGTTGCATCCTATAACTAACTCGCCACATAATCTTTTTCTAGTTCTAGTCATGACTTCAAACAGATCTATGTGCAAATGACAACTTGCAGTAAGCAAAAACTACCATACAAGTCTTCATGCAGAAAATATATAGAAGACAATTAAGATTTTGGAGATTATAGAAACATCAAAGTAGTACAAGTTTGCCACATTGCTGTGTATATATTTTTATTTAATCGACAATATTGTCTAAAAGTAGCTACATTGCAATGAAGTGCGCATTGTTAAAGAAAAATAAATGATTTTTCATTAGATGACGTTGGATGAATAGCAAACAAGGCAAAGTCACATAATAAATCGAGTAAAAAACATAAGATGTGAGCCCTAGAATACACAAGTCATTCCGCTGCTGCTGCTGCTTATCTGAACGTCTTTTTCATTGGAATCAATTCAATATTACACAAACTGAGACAATCTTAAACACAGTTTCATTGACAAGTACAGAATAAAAAGTCAAAGACCAACATTTTTTATTCTTCCAACCATTGATAAATCAAAAACACTCAGCCCATAGCATACTTTTGTGTCCAGCTACGAGCAGTGGCTTCGTATTTGGACTTGTCCGTCTTGTACATGTGAGCAATTTCTGGCACCAACGGATCATCAGGGTTTGGGTCCGTTAGCAGAGAGCAGATGGAGAGCAACACCTGCCAAAACAATAACCATAAACTTTAAGCACAAACGATTCACTTACTGAAATTATCAAAACTAAAAAAACCAATAAAGTTCTCAAGATAGATCAACATCAAGGAAATTAGGCAAAGTTGGAAAGCTGTATCTGACCTTGGAGATTGTTAGTGCCGGACTCCACTGCTCCTTAAGAATATCTAAGCATATGCTACCATTGCTGTTGATGTTAGGGTGGAATACCTTCGTCCTAAATGCAACCTGAACATTCACATCATCATCAAAATATGTAATTATGTATCGACTTCCTTGCATATTCAGAATCACAAGTCACTAGTGTTTATGGTGTACCAAAACTTAAATTATACACTTTCAAGAATTCGAAAAATATAATCCAATGTATATATATGCACCTGTCTAATTTCAACCAACCCCAAACCTATTTTATCTAGTAATATATTAAAAGTGTAAATTAACAAGAGGATATATTCAACACAAGTTTTTATTGATAACAAGCAAAATTACCTTAGGGGGCTTGAATGGATAGTCTGGGGGGAAATGAATCGATACTAGAAACACGCCCCCAGAGTAAGGGCTATCAGAAGGTCCCATTATTGTTGCTTGCCAATGGAACATATCCTCGGCAACAGGACCTGTAAGATAAAATACGCAGCTTGTCAAGATTAGAACAAATACAAACATCGTCGTAACAGCTAGCAAGCAAATCTAAAGTCAAAACAGTCAATTAAAGTCACAGAATCCATCAAAACTCGTCTACACAACAATTATCTAGACAAATATTTGCAGCCAAAAATAATCTCATCTAAATAAACAATCAAACTATTTATGAGAATACATCAAATAACAAATTTCACTTCAATTTCACAAATATTCATATATATATATGAATCCATATAGTCAATGGTTCAAGCAAGCATTGCAAGAAAAATAATCTAAAAGGTCTTACATGTCAGTTCAAATGGTAAATCCCAAAATCAATGTTTAATGTTTTGACATGACCATTCACACATAAGTATATCAAATAAAATTCAACCTATTCCAACTTTTTAAGTGGTCAAGTTTCAACCTTTTTATCACTTAAAGAACTTAATCATCATGAATAAACACAAACTTATGTATTATCGCAGATTTCGAACCAAAGTTTTAAATTTTTTTACTTTCTCACAGAATCCTAATACTAAAGGCGCACCAATACAAATACACTGACAAGTATTATTTATATTTACTTAAAACCCCTAAACTTTCAATGTTCATAATTCAAAAAAAAAAAAAAATCAATTTAATATCACAGCTTAAATTTCATAAAGATACCCTAATTTTCAACTACAATGAAATCCATAATCCCTTAAGGCTCAACATATATATACAAAAAAGATATATATATATATATATAAAATAAAAAATTACCAGCGCTGCATGAGGTAGGAGGATCCTTCTGCAAATCCTTAAGCTCCTTCAAAATTCTCTTCGATGCCATCAAAGCTTACTTACAATTTCTCAGCTGATCTATACTTCAATTTCCGGCTTAAATAAACCCTAATTTTAAAAAATAATTAATAAAATTAGGTCAACGGCAAAATCAAATCAACAATAATAAGTCAATACTTACAGATCTATACTAATTTCAACTTTTTTACAAACAATCAATCGGAAATAACAGATACATATATATATACATATATAATTAAGTATAGATACAGATAATATACGTATATTATATATAGATCGGGGAATAATTGGAATACCTGATTGAAGAGAGATAATGAAAATTGTCGAATTTACGAATTGAGATTTTTCTTTTTGCAGAAGAGATCGAATTGGGGGAAAAATAAAAAAAAAAGGGAATTATTAGGGTTTTTATTTTAATTTACAAGGATTGGATTATATAGGGAAAATTGGGCCTTCTAGAATTTTCTTTTTAATCATGTGGGGCCCATAAAGTTGGCGTGATATAAACGCAGAAGGACTGTAGAAAGTGTATGACTTTTTCTCTACTCGTTTTTATGCCCACTTGCCCACCCCCATCGGCCCAATTTCGACAGATTTTGTTAATTTTATTTTTTATTCTTTGTTTATGTATCTTTATTTATTTTTTTTAAAAAAAAAAAGTAAAAAAAAAATTATCATATAGTTCTGAACTTATTGTTATGAAATTTTTTTTATGTATATCGTATAGTTTTTTCATATCAAACTTTAACCGTCTTTTAGTAGAATTTGGACGGACGAGAGTTTTTTGCAAAAATGGTGTCTTTTATCAACTTTTAGTAAGAATGGGTTACTTTCAATTTGTGTTGCAAATATAGGCTATTTCTGACATGTGATAAATTAAGGGCCACTAGACTTTACAAATTTAACACTTTAACCCTATTCTTTCTTCCTTTTTTACTGTACACCCATTTTATAACTTTTGCAAAACAAATGGTATTTAAAACTTGGACTAATTGTTTGAAAAATACTTCAACTTTGATACTTTGTTTTTTTTGGGGTTTTTTTTGGGCTCTAACAAAAAAAAAATCTATTTGAAGGAAAGAAATCGGCTAATACATCTTTTGTGAGGCTCTATACAGGTAGTCAGTTACTTTTTAATTTTTATTTCAATGAAAATCTGAAATTTAATGCCACGTAAGTTACCAATTAGTATACCATCTTCTCCTTCACATAACACTTTCTGATGAGATTACTTGTTCTGACGATACCACCTTTCAAAACATTCCGATGAGACCATTTGAAACACAAAAAATGAAATAATAAATTACCGTATATTGAATTGGAAGCAACACAAGGATTATAATATCTAATATCATTTCATATGTAAATAACAATAACGATGCATTACATTTCATTGTTCACATGATGCTTAAAAAAGGCATCAACTTATCGAAATATAAAGATCTCATCGGAAAATGTGAACATCAAATTCTCAAGCTATTGGATCTACAATTGTATCTTCTTACATATGAAAATAAAGATCTCATCCAATTGTGATTGAATCTAAACTTTCGGCCATCCTACCAAAAAACAAGCTGTGTACATTGGAAAAACTTTGAATCAGAAAAAACATATCCAAGAACAAAGATATTTACTTAGATTTGTGGATGTTGCAGATCTTCATTGGTGTTTTGGGCGTGGCTGGAGAAAAGGAAACCATTTTCCGGCAAAGAGTGGCGGTGTTGGTCTGACAAGTTAGCCTAAAAAAATAGCCAAACGAATAGCTTGAGTTGTAGGCTTTTCTTTCAACAGCAATAGCACTAGTCAAACGAATGATGCATTCAAAGGTAGCAAAATAAATAGCTCGAGCTATAAGATAATAAAAGCTTCATATTTGTTTGATCAAAATAATGAAGAAATATATATATGTATTTGTATTTCTATATATATTAGAATTAATAACCTGCATGGAAAATTAGTTGGCAACTAGTGTATTAAAATAATAATAAAACTGGTTGATTACAATATACGTAAGCAAAAAGTGGTTGCAGGCCCACAAAAGATGTATTAGCCGGTTTCCTTCCCTCAAATAGAACTTTTTTTGTTGGAGCCTCAGAAAAACAAAAGTGTCAAAGTTATAGTACTTTTTAAGCAATTGACCCTTAAAACTTTTAAAATCTATCTACTACCTACTTAACTAGATTAATACCGACCGGGTAAAAGATAAATTGATATATGCATCATACATTGCAAAAAATATACGTCAAATTATTAGAAAAATATATTGTGAAAGAGAGAAAAAAAAGCATATAGTTTAATTGTAAAGATTGTTCTATTGATATTTTTATGAATCTTATCATATTAGTATTTTTTTTCTTCTTTTTTTGGCATGTTTATTGATATATGAAGTTTAATATGATAGATTGAATATAAAGTTCAGATAAAATTTTACACACGTGTAATTTTAGGTATATCATGTTAAGGTTGTTAATAGTCAATCTAACCCGATACTCAATTTGAAGAAAAACAGTTTTAGGTCAAGTATCTCAACCTACCAACCCATCAACTTGATTTTTTCCAGGTTAGTTCGGGTTAGCTCCTTTGGTTGTTAGGTCCACCTAGTGGTGTACAAAAACAGGTTTTTACTCAATTCAACCCAGTTTTTTGGTCAATGAGGCCAAAACCGGATTTGACCCAATGATACCGGTTTTTTGTCAAACTTTGACTGGGCATTGACCAGGTTTTACCAATTGTTTTTACCAAAACTCGTGCTAGACCCGATCTTAACCCGATATAAAAACGAAAACCCAAACCGGTTAGTAACCGCCGAGTTGGGTCAGACCCGGTTGTTGACCAGTTTTGGGTTCAGGTTCGGGTTTCAACCCGGTTTTTTGTACACCTCTAGGTCCACCTCCCAACCTGAAATATTTTTATATTAATTTGTTTATAATTAATACTGATCCGTTTGACAAAAAACCACACATTTGACATTTCAACCCGTCAACCAATTTATCTAGAAAACAACTAATTTGACTAAATTAATCCAATAACAATCCATTTAACCTAATAACCCACAAACCTACAGGTTGATGCAAGTTGGGTCTTGGTTGTAATTTATGATATGAAACTTTAGTGGGTCTGATTAAGGTTAAAGGTTTATAACCTGTCATCCCAATTGGGGTGGTTCTAACTGACAAATGTATATCATATATAAACTTTCTATGAATCTTTATGTAGGTTAAAAAAAACTCTTATTGTTAAAAAAATTTAATTATAAATTTGAGAAAAATTATACACTATAAATAGTTATAATTCTTGCATAAACAATAATGGTGGAGTACATAATCCCACTTCTTTTAAACGAACTTTAAAAAAGCACATGTTTAAAAATATATAGTAATAATTTTCATAAGCTACTATTTCTCATTATGTTTCACAATTGTGTTCTAGTTATATAGACTGCAGTCAATTTACCAACCCATATATTAACTTGGTTTTTATTATGTTCAAATTAAATTAAAAATAAATAAAAACTATTATACTCCGTATTTTAATAAAAAAATTTGTTTGTATCTAGTATTAAGCATCTTCTTTAAATTCCAAATATAATTACAAATATATTTGATTTATATTTAACTTCACTAATGAAAAGATTCTTCTTAAATAAATTTTAAATCATTTCTAAAAATAGACTCAACCAATCAAAACATAAGAAAATAAAACCATCAGCCAATCAGATACAAGAGAATTCAATCTTTTTTTTCTCTCAGCTCTACCGGCAATATATATATATATATATATAATTTAATAATTAATATAAAAAAAGTTTAATGTAGCATCTTTTACAGATCATACAAGAATTTTGATACTATTAATATAAAATTGGGTTAAATGCAAATTTCGTTCCTGTGGTTATTCAAAAAACGACTATTTCATCTCTCTGTTAGTTTTTGAGTTTTATTCAATCATGTGGTTAGATTTCCGTTAAAAACAACTAATCCCTGTCGTTAAATCCCCTCACATGCAAGTCACGTGAAGGGCATTTTTGTCTTTTTGTCCCATTTCATCATTTTCTTTCAAAACCCATAAATATATTCATACTTTACATCGATGTATAAATCTGAACCGCTTCCATATATATGATCAATACATATATGATCTATATTTATACCTAATCAAAATCAAATAATATATTCATACATCCATATCAATCTGAATTAATATCTACAGCAATATCACATACAAATTCATGCCAAAAACAATCATCAGTTCTTTTTAGCACTTCAACTCAAACTGGAAGCTACAAAAATAATCATAAAATTTTCATATATGCATTTCATCGAGCACCTTGTGTGCAATATAATGCGTGAACTTATAAACAAAAATCACAAAGCCCAAAATATGGGAGATGATAGAGATCCTTACCTGAAGTTCGAACTCATGAAACAAGATATATTTTCGGTTGGCGAAGGAAGATTTGAAGTCCCCTGCTTGTTTCTCTGCTACGTTTGGTAATTGTAAGAGCTTGTGAAGTATTCAATTGTATCAAATGCAATAACTGTAGTACATCAGATGTGGCAATTTTATGCTGTGAAGTATTCAATTGTATCAAGTGCAATAACTGTAGTACATCAGATGTGGCAATTTTATGATGTGAAGTATTCAATTTTATCAAGTGCAATAACTGTATCAAGTTGCCAATTACCAATTGAAGGTGTTATTGTCACACTAAGAATTGCTACAAACAATTTGTTACAAAATGATGTGGCACATGAAGTGGGGTAAGACTGTACGCATCAGTTTAAGATATCCATCTAATAAACATCCTAATCACTGTCAGATTTTCATCCATTTTTTTCACAAATACCCTTTACCCACAATAATAATATAACAATCCTTCTTACAAACAACCAAATAACTTACCAACTAATTTTTGCCAAACCAATTCATCATCTATCCAATTTTTGTCATATACCTCCATCCTTCACCATCCTTCTCTACAAACACCAAAGGATGGATACCCTCAACATCATCACTCACAACAATACCCTTCCTACAAACATCCTTCATGTCATCACAAATCACCTATGGATACCCTTGTTGTGGATGGTCTAAGGTATATTATGATGATTGGAGTGAAATATATATATATATATATATATATGTATATGTCATGCAAAGGTTGGAGGGTCTTTTCTACCATTTAGGTAGAAACTGGAAGCAACCTCTCTACTTAGGTAGAGGTAAGGTCTGCCTACATCCTAACCTCCCCCATACACCGTCGAGGTATTGGGGCTCAAAATCCACGAAATGCGACACTAAGCAGTTACTTACTTTACTTACTTACTATATATATATATATATATATATATATATATATATATTAAGAAATACATATACATATATATGTATACAAGTATTTTAAGATATGGGTTAGTATGCATTTCTTTATGGTGTCTGAAGTTAGCTTTACTTGATTTTCTAAGAACATGGATGAAGTCAATGGTGTGTTTAAAGGTTGAAGAAGAACAAAGAAAATAGTTGGGTAAAATGACAAAAGTGCCCATCAGGGGCGAGTATATTTAACGGAAGTAAGACCATAGGGATGAAAAAAACTCAAAAACTAATAAAGGAATGAAAACCCGTTTTTCAAAAAACCACAGGGACGAAATTTGCATTTAACCCTATAAAATTTATACTCAATTCTATTTTTAAAAGCAAAAATGATACTTTCATTAACTTGGTTATTTAAGCCGTTTGAATATCATTCTAAACTTAAACAATAACACATAAGAAGGTAATCATTTAAAGCATGTTGAAAAGTAAAAAATGAATTTTAATTTTATTGGATAATAAGAAAAGATGGATACATATATTAACAATATAAATAAAAATAACAATATCAGATTGATTAATGGGTATGTTAAATTTATTAAACTGTTATATATTTATTCAAAGTATCTTATTATAATAATGTATTTTCTTGATCCATTTGGATCACTTTACTATCAATCATTTTATTATTTTATAAGTTTTAAGTATTTGAACTGTATTATAATTCATAAAATTTTGTATAAAAATAGTATATGTTTTTCATAACTAAAAATTTAATGACCCAACCAAAAAAAAGAATACTCCAAAGTTAGAAATGAATAGATTATACAATCATTTGACATATCAAAAGTTATTATAGCAATATAGCTATTATAAGTTTTACTTAAGGATTCCTAATGGTTTGGATTATCCAAGATTTTGATAACATGCAAAATTTTAGCTTTAATTATGTTTTGTTTTTGTGTTATTGTTTAATTAAATTTATACTAAATGGATACCCGTGCGATGCAGCGGCAGTATACTACGGCGGTGGGCGGAAGTGACAGCGGTTGATGGTAGTAATTTCCATATCAACGTTAATAAAATTGCGGGTTACAAAAGAGGAACAACGGTTGGAGCGTTCCTGACTTTAGGGTGTAGAGGATATTATGGAAATAAAAAATGTTCAAGAACAAATAAGGTATTTTAAAGACATAAATAATTAATAGGAAGAGATTTATTTTATTAGGGAGTACAAATTTTTAAAAATAAACTTGGGTGCAAATTTTCATAAACGAAACTTCTTGTATGAATTGTTTAAAAGTGATACATAAAACTTTTTTTATATATGAATAAATAGATAGATGGAAGTTAAAAGTTTTACTTGTAAAAGAAAAGAATGGGGTGTAGTGTAGAAAAAAAGAAAGAAAGAAAGGGGCGGAAATGAATAATCTGTAAAGTTTAATGGCCCCCCAAATTTATCTCTTGTAAAAAATAACCCATTTTTGCAACACAAATTGGAAGTAACCCATTTTTACTAAAAGTTAGTAAAAGAGACCCATTTTTGCAAAAAACTCGACTGACGATCTTGTGAATTCTACCTAACTAACAATGGAATGTTCTGGTTAGTTAATAACACACAATTTAAATCTTTTTATATATAATTTTTTAAATAGAACACTCATTTTAGAAGAGATGAAATATATTTAACAAAGCCAAAAGCATCAAGTTAATAATATGATCGGGAAATAGACGTTAAATATTGATCCATAAAAATTGATACATTTACTATATAAATATTATGTTCCAAAAATTATATTTAATGGTAAATTAATATATAAATAAAAACACTATACCTGTATCCATTCGCTTGAATAAATAATGGTTTGGTTGGTTACTTTTTTTTCTTGAATAACAATATGGTTTCTAGCGAAGTGTTAAACAATTAACACACAATTGCATATTACGTAAGATATAAGCATTTCCAAACATATTGAAATCACACTACTCTTTTCATTTCATCCCAAACTTTAAGATCTGCTAGAAATCCACAAAAAAGGTCATTTCTTTTATTTCTTCAACTAGTTGCTCGAGGATTGGGACCACTGCGATTATGAAATCTATCGTTCCCTTCAAAAAGCTCCATAAAAACAATCACATTTATTAGTTTCTCTCACATCTTTTACATAGAACTAAGATTGTGGTGGAATTCAACACCAAGACATAATTGCATCCCGAACCAACATTGCAAAAGAACAGGGTGTGAACTTATGCTTCACATCTTCATTTTTACTATTGCAACCCCCGCAAAGAAGCAAAACCGGTTTATACCCCTTATTGCCAATGCCTCCAAGCATGTTACGAGTAGATCTTCATATCATGATGTTTACCTTTTTCGGCACCCAATTGTTCCACCTATTTGTTGATCCTCGTTTAATTGGTAACCCCAAGAAGTCTAAATCGTTTCTTATTTAAGGTACTAAAGTCACCCTCAAAATATTGGTGAACGAATGAGTCTCTTTTTAAGAATGTGATAATTTGACACTTGACATCAATTAGTGCAAGTAGTATATGTCCACTTCTAGCTTTAACTTTTTGTTGCTTTGTGGGAATTATTTTTTTCTGTGAGGCTCCACATCTTTTTATAAAAGACATTCCTACAATTATTATTGTTACCCATCAATGATCAACTTACACTTATTTTGCTCGATTCAATCATATATATGATTCCCTGTTGGCAAAAAAAAAAAAAAAGAATAATCTACTTGATCATATCATCCATCCAAAAATTTGTTGTTAGTTTCTTCCCAAATTTCATTATTTCTTGTTATTTCAATTATTAAAAAAAAAAACACCAATTAGAATATGGCAGAACAAGTCAGTAGTACCGTGATTGGGAAAGTAGTGGACTCATTGTTTTGTGTGATTAAAAAAGAGACCGGTTACATGTGGAATTGCGAAGATAATGTGGGAAAGTTCAAAAATGAAGTCGAAAAGCTCCAAGATATGAAGGAGAGGGTTGAACAACAAATCAATATCGCAAAAGTCGAAGGAAACAATCTCATAGTTGGTGTTGAAAAGTGGGTGGAGGAGGCCGCACAAGAAATATCCAAGGCTCAAGAGTTTCTCCAACAAGAAGCGAATGCCAAGAAGACGTGTTTCAAGATAGGAATGTGTGGTAATTGGGCCACTCGTCATCGTTACGGTAAGATGGTTGCAACAAAAATGACTCCTTGTCTTTTGGAGCACCAAGAACGTGGCAAGGATTTTGTGACTTGTGTCTCTGTTTATACCCGTGCACCCGGACCATTAGATGTTTATCAAAACAAAGATCTTGATGATATCGTAACCCAAAATTCAGCTTTGGAGGATATCATTAAGGCTCTTGAAGATGACAACATACAAATTATTGGAATCTATGGCTTGGGTGGTGTTGGAAAAACCACTTTAGCCAAGGAAGTTGCTGCAAGAGTAAAAAAGAGTAATATGACGTTTGTTGATATTGCTTTTACAACTGTGACACAAACTGTAAAAGCTCAGGAGATTAAAAACGATCTTGAAAATGCAAAAAAGCGAATAGAGAAAGGGGAGAAGGTTCTAATCATATTAGATGACGTCTGGGAAAAACTCGATCTAGAAGATTTGTGCATTCCTATTAACCACACCAATTGCAAGCTTTTGTTGACCTCTAGAAGTGAAAAAGTGTGTGAGAAGATGAATGCTCAAAGTAAAATTTATCTAGACTCTTTGCCAGCAAAAGAAGCATGGATACTTTTCAAACGCGTGGTTGGTGAAAGATTGGAGACGGATTCCAATTTGAAACCAGTTGCATTGAAGGTTGCTCAGGAATGCGGTGGATTGCCACTACTTATTCAAGCGGTAGGAAATGCTTTGAAAAATGAAAGCATGGAATCGTGGAACTGGGCTCTTAGACAATTGCAAAAACATGCACCATTGGATATTGATGATGAGATACGGAAAGCATTTACTCATTTGCAACTAAGTTATGAGCATCTTAAAAGTCAAGAAGCCAAATCATGTTTCTTAATCTGTAGTTTGTTCCCTGAAGATGAAGATATTGAGTTGGAAAACTTGGTGCGTTATGGGGTGGGTCTAGAAAAGTTTGATGACCTGGATAGCATAGAGGATGCAAGAGGCCGGGTTCAAAATGCAATAAATATCCTCACTTCTTCTGGCTTGTTATTGCATACACAACAGGAAGGCTTTACCAAAATGCATGATGTTGTTCGCGACGTGGCATTGTTAATTGCATCTCAAGGGGAGAACAAATATTTGGTAAAGGCCGGGAAGGGTTTGACAGAATGGCTACCAAGAGAAAACAGCTTAAAGGACTACACGGGGATTTCCCTCATGAAGAATAGCCTCTCCAAGCTTCCTGATTATAAGATTGACTTACCGCGCCTTGAGATTTTCGCTATAAATGACAACGACTATCTATACTCGATTTCCAATGAACTCATTGAGGGCATGAAAGAAGTAAAGGTTTTAGATATGCGTTGTCCTTGGATGAAACTTCCACAATCATTCAAGCTACTCTCAAAACTTCACATGCTCAATCTTGAAAAAGTGAAGTATTTTGATGATATCTCTATGCTTGGGGAGATGAAAGACCTTGAGATTCTAATTCTCAATGGTACTAACATAAAAAAGATTCCTCAAGAGATTGGTCAGTTGGTAAACTTAAGGCAGCTTGAAGTTACTGACTGCGAAGATCTATCTCACATAACACCCGGTGTCATATCGAAGTTGTGGAGGCTGGAAGAGTTGTGCATTGACTTCAGGCAGGTGAGAGAAGGAGTTTATGATTGTGTTGTCGAAGTAATGAAGTTGTCGAAGCTCACATATTTGGTGCTAAAAGTGCTTAGGTTTGAAAATGGTATTCCTCATCAAGGTTTCAGTTATGCAAAGCTAAAAGGATTTCTAATTCAAATTGGAAAAGACTATCTACCTTTGGAGGCCACCACCAGGTCAGATCGCTATCTAGTTCTTTCAAACTACATTCTTAGGATTTCATTATTGAAGTGGATGAAAGAATTGATTGAGGAAAGTCATCCTCGTATATTTTTTGGATACGTTCATCTGTTGTATGATATCATGCCCACCCTGTCAGGTTTTATTAAATTAAAGTATATTAGGTTGTCAGATTGCCCCGATGTGATATACTTATTGGATAGTACGAGCTGCGATTGGGATGAAAAGAAAACACCATCGGAAAAGTATTTCATGCAACTACAACACCTGAGATTGTCACATCTAAAATGGTTGAAGGTCTTGTGGAAATGCCCAGATGAATATATAAGTCTAACTAACCTAGTCAATCTTCGTATTAGTTATTGTAAGAGGTTAGTAAGAGTATTGACAGTGGGTATAGCACAAGGGCTTGTCAATCTCAAGAAACTTAAAATTGTAGGCTGTTTTCGTTTAGAGGAAGTGATTAGGGGAGATGGAGAGGAAATCGATAGAGGTAGAGGAGGTGAAACCGAAGAAATAGTTGAACAACAACATTCTTCTGCAAATATTGTTATTCTCTTCCCTTCCCTTGTAAAGATCACCCTTTTTAACTGCGTCAGGCTCAAAAGCTTCTTCAGCTCAACTGGGAATGGGAATTGTAGCATCAAATATCCATCTTTGATGGATGTAAGAATCGAAACATGTAGAAGCTTGAAGAAATGGGGACCCGGAATTCATGAAACACCCAAACTCAACAGGTTGGTTGGTTATTACGGGTATAGCCACAGTCCAATATTACTGGATGGACCTTGTGGCATAAATGATGCTGTGGAAAATAATTTGAGAGAGTGGAGATGGTAATAAAATTAATTATTTTTCTGATCATCTCCAATATTTATTACGTCTCTTAACTTGTTTATATTATTTCTTAATCATCAGGTAGATCACAGATGACCATATGCTCATGACAAAGTCGTTTGATGATATTCCGCAATGTAAATATGATATTTCTGAGATTCTCTTTCTCGGGGTCAAGGATTGAATTATATATCTCACATCAAGATATTTTTCTGATTCAGGTTTTGATGGAGCTATAAAGAAGTTTAGTTACATGTGGCGTTAAGATGAAAATGTTAAAAAGTTGAGGAACGAAGTTAATATGCTCAAAGATATGAGGAGGATTAAGCAGCAAATAGATATGGCTAAATGTTAAGGAGATGATCTCTTAATTATATATGTTAAGGAGATGATCTCTTAATGGTGTGCAAGACTAGCGAACATTTTAATATGTGTATCATGAATATGAGGAGTATGATAAGTATTTACAGAGTAACTAATTTGTTGTCTCCTTAAACAAGTTTCTAATATATAATAAATAATAATCTCTTTCTAGTTGTTGAATTGGTGGGGAAATGAACCTAACGGTTCGATTATTTTGATAAATAGTTTTTTCAATCATATTTATATTTTAGTTTTATGGCATTCATAAGAAGTCATCCCTACCCTTGTTCGATACGTGGTAAAATTTACCCGTTTGACCCGTTAACAAAACCTTTTTTATACCTGAAAAGGGTCAAATGCAGGTCATGAATGCAGTGATAATGATGATGGTATTGTATGGTTACAGGATAGTTACAGATACGGGTAGCAGGCAACGGCCAGGTTGGGTTGGTTTTATTGTCATTTCAGTTCTCACGTAATCCGCTGCTTTTTTATAAGTAATTATTTTGATTTTACCCGTTATATATATTTACAACCTCTTAGTTTATATACCTGACCCATTTGACCAGTTTCTTGTTAAGGTAATATATTAACAGTGAAACCTAACCCATTTGATCTGTTAGTGATAAAACATAACTCATATAATCTCACGGGGCTACCAAATTCTACTCCATATCATCGGCATTCTCTGTACGTAATAGATTGGTTGCACCAATTTCAGCCTTTTGACACATTCAGTTGATGATCTTGATGGAGCCATAAAATTAGAGGCTTAAAATCTATTTTCAAAACTAGATCCAAATTTGGGTTATGACAAAACACTACGTAATCAAAGTTATGACCCTTAATAGCTGTATATATGAAACTGTCTCTTCACTCTACATGTCAATTGATTACATTATATAAGTTAAAAAATGCAATGCCAATGCGATAGACGATAAGTGTTTTGTTCCTTGGTGTAAAGTTTTTCTTTTTTTTTCTTAGGCCCCCCATTCATCTTTTATAAATGTTTATTATGTTCCTCAATTATTGTTTTTGATTTTTCTCTTCCATCATATCTATTCCCAATTTATAGTTTGTTTATCTTTCATTCTTGATTGTTGTTAAAGGTGATGTGCCAATAGTGGTTGTTAAAGGTGATGTGCCAATAGTGGTCGATGAATGGAAAACAGGGGTAAAGTTTTTCAAGGAACTAAAACACCTGGAATTGCGAGATATAAGATTGGAGGTGCTATGGAAATGCCGAGATGAATATATACGTCTTACTAGCCTAGTTAAGCTTGAAATGGTATATTGTTATGGATTAGCAAGAGTATGCACAGTGAGTGTAGCACAAAGCCTTGTCAATCTCAAGGAATTGGAAATTCACTCTTGTTGGAGTTTAAAGGAAGTGATTTGGGGTGGTGATGGTGGAGATGATGAATCCGGACATGTTATTGTGTTCCCTTCCCTCTGTCAGATATCCCTTCGGAATTCAGAGAGACTCAAAAGCTTCTACTCAGGCGGGAGTGAGAATTGTAGCATCAAATATCCATCTTTGGTTAAAGTTATAATACGTCGTTGTGAGAGCATGAAGACATGGGGACCCGGAATCCATGAAACACCGAACCTCAAAACTTTGGTTGTTGAGTCTGATGATTATCATGAGCCAGTAATAATACAACTGGATGGACCTTGTACCATAAATGAAGCTATGGAAAAATCATGGAGCAAGTGACAGGTAATTACTCTCTAGTTAACTAATTGTACAACTTGATACATTTCTCATATCCACCAAGCCAACCCGATCCTGTATTGTAATTGTCCATTTGCTCAACATTGCAGTTTTCTAGGGGTTAATTTCCCCTTCTCCTTTTTTGAATTCATGGTTATTTTCTTTAATATTTTTGCAGGAAGTTACACATTAAGTTGTTTGTAGGATGAAGATTGTAAATGTTTCTACAATATTTATGATGCTTAATTGTTATCTAAATACCTCTTTGGAATCCAAAATTTACTTAAAACCTTTCCTTATAAACATAAATCAAGGCAAAAAAATATAATAATAACATCAATGAAAAAAGAAAATATTAAAATTGACAATATCAGGAGCAATTTATATTTAGGCTTTACAGGTTAAAAGATTAACTAAATTCTCACCTGATCATATGCAGGAGTAGTATTTGCAAGTAATTTGTTACAATTAAAGTTCAGGCATTGTTTAGAGCAATGAAATATACTTTTTTCAGTTTTCTACAACTAAGCTAACTGTAATGATGAAATGGAGAGATTTGCACATCTGAGTCCTTTGTTATGACTGTTCTAGTAAGTAGGCGATACGGTTTCCAAATCATATACCTGGATCTGGTTAAGCTTCGTAACAACTTCATACATGGTTGGTCTACTATCTGGATCTGGCACAGTACAAGCCAAACCAATCTGCAACACTTGCACCATCTCATCTTCAACATTATGAAATCTCATGAGCTCCATGTCAAAAACCTCAGCTGTCCAGTCTTCTCTTACCACTGATTGGACCCACCTTGGAAGGTCCACCATGTCACCTCTTGATGGAGATTGAATTGGTTGTTTTCCAGTCAACATCTCGAGTAGGAGGATACCGAAGCTGTAGACATCGGTTTTATGAGTGTGCTTTCCAGATTCAAGGACTTCTGGTGCTCGGTATCCAGCAGATAAGAAAGATGGAGTTGGGGGAGTGTGCATGACAGGGAGCAAGCCGGTATCGATGATACAGGCCTCCATATCTTGGTCGATAAGTACATTTGACGATTTGATGTTTCCGTGTGTGAACCTAGAGCCTCCCTTGAAATGAATATGGGCAATGCCTCTTGCAATTCCCTGGGCCATTTTGATTCTGGTATCCCAATCAAATGGAATTCTACCCGCACCACTGTTTCCTGAGATTTAAATTAAATTATTAATCACTGACAGAAACTGCAATTAGAAATTCACATTATAGAGATTTGGCAACTTCTTTCGAATCTACTTATGAATGAGTCTTATTGTGTTTTATTAGTAAAAAAATTAATTAAGTAGAAGGGTCAAACTAGACAGTAGACACCTTAACTAATCACTAATCAAATGGTCAGTTTGGATTATGTTCTATCTTTATCAGTCAAAGAATTAAATCCAAAAGTATAACAAACACGAAATGGGTCAAATGAGTCAAATGTCATCCAACTTCTACTTCTAATATGGACAACCTCGTAAGTCATTTTATTCAAGAGTTTTAGATTATTGTTGAAATAATAGGACGTTTGTAACTGCAGTTTACGCAGTTACTATCAACAAATAAAAAAAGAAGTGGACGTGTTTTGAGTCAAGCCAACCCATTTGTCCCAGAACAAGGAACTACATGTCTCAACCCAAACCCATAATCATATGTTACCCAAACTGCCCAACCCACCCAAAGTTGTCAAATGTTTTCCAAATTTTAATATTAATGTGTAAAATATCTTTGTTCAACAATGTTATCATTGACATAATTGAATATGTAATCATAAATTTAATGCTAATTATTCATAATAATCAGAAACCTCCTTCAAAAGTGATTGGGAGTTTGGGACCACTTAAAACAACAAGCTCATTTTGACACCTCTACTTAAAAAGGAACTTCTAGCAACAAGATGCGCACATAGACATATAAGACAAGGATCGTGTGAAAAATGCTTACCATGCAAGAGGTTCATTAAGCTACCAGCGGGATAATAATCATACACAAGAAGCTTCTCATCCGTTGAGTAATAGAAAGCATGAAGGGGTGCGACATTTTGGTGGTGTCCAATCCTCTTTATAAGCTCCATTTGCTGTTCAAACTCTTTCTGACTTGCTGCTACATCTTTCAGCCTTTTCACAACCACTGTCGTTGAATCCTCTAAAACCGCCTTATATGCTATTCCAAAACTACCCTTGCCAAGCACCTCAGCAGAAGCTCGCAACAAGTCGTCAAGATCAAACTTATAAGAACTTTCAAAGAAAACCAGCTTTTTCTTATCATTATCCATTGGCCCACTACCAACTGCTTCCCTGGCTTCCTCACCCTGCTTAGCAATCGAAGGCTTCCTTTTCTGGACTCTACTTGGATCCACTTTCCTAAGACAATTGTATACAAAGATTACAACTAGTACTAGCACCACAACAGTTCCTAGAATTGCAATGGCTATAATAGCCCACAGTGGAAGTTTCTTTTTGGTAGGATGGAGTTCACAAGACTTGAGAGGTAATCCACACAAGAAAGGGTTCCCCGTGAACGAAGAGTTTGGGAAAGTCTGGAAGTAAGATGGAATGGGACCCTTGAGATAATTGTAGCTCAAGTTCACATGTTTTAAAGTTGTGAAATTTACATCAGGAATTGGACCAGATAGGGCGTTGTTTTGAAGGTATAATCCAACCAGACGTGTCATATTCTTGATACTTGGTGCAATATTGCCACTGAACGAATTGAATGATAGGTCTAGTATCTGCAGCCGGGGAGGAAAGACGGCAGGAAGGTCTCTGTTGAAGTTGTTATGTTGAAGGAAAAGAGAGCGGAGTGAAGGAAGAGAAAGGATATCAGATGGTATACTTCCATTTAAATGATTTGATCTGAGGCTTAGAACTCTCATCGCATCAAGCAATCCAAGAGTGTTGGATGGTATGGATCCTGTAAGTCCCACCGCGGGAAGCCGAACCATAAACACACGAGTGCCGTCGGAGGTACAGGTAATGCCTTGCCAGGAAGTGCAGATGCTAGTCGCATTTCCAGTCGCATTGCCCCATTTGAGCTTTGGACTATGAGTTACGGCAGTAGCAAATTTAAGCAGGGCCTTTCTGTCAGAATTCAAGTCAGCACACACCAAAGGCAAAAGGAAGAGTATGACAAGGACCGGCAGAAGCAGTTGGGAAGAGCAGTGTTTCATGACTAACTTCATACACATTGAAGCTTCTGGTCAATCCTATCAGGCAATTTCCCTGGTTTGGCACATATAAGAACAGGATTAGATAACAATAGTGACAGTACTTCATTTTCTATATGTAGGAATTGCATACACAAGTAATCAGAAAAAGGTTGATAGAAGAGAATAAAAGGGTAAAAATGGTAACTATGCACATCAGCCATTAGTTTATCTAATAAGCAACAAAATCGTCTATTCATCACAGCATATAGACAACAAGAGCTTCAAATCATGGCCATGGTAAATTAGCAACAACAATGATCTGTGACCCTTCTCTATGATGAGAATTATGTTCAAAAAGTTCAAAGCAATATCTACACAAGCCATAAAGAGGTAACAATGAACAATACACACCAAGGCAGGGGAGTCCTAAAGCTGCATTTATACATAAAATCACTGGCTTAACCGGTTAAAGCTTCTCAATAGTGCTGCAGGACTCTGTAATGTGGTGAATCACATTTCATAACTTCACAACATTTCTTACAGGTAACTCAAGCTGGATCTTCGATAATAGAGTGCTACAGCGACACACACTCTACCGAATATCTCTGATAAATTACGAGCTTACAATTTCAGAACTATAAATGCTGATACGTAACTAAAACCAACTCCATGTCGGTGCTCTAAACAACAGCCACACTTTAATAGAAAAGACATATATTTATTTGTTTGTATAACATATATCTGAATATCCAAAATTCGAGCTACGTTTCTATTATTCTAAAGCAATTAACAGTGTAAATTTTCCTTGTAACCTTTGCATTATACTCTGCAACAACTAAAACCATCTATTTCTGAACAGCAGTTAAAAAGTACTCGTAATACAGAATAACTTACAAACTCTAAATAAAGGAAGTTTCAACCAACATATATCTATAATCTATCTGTTTCGATAATTTATTTTCAGAAAATCCATGTGTTACTACTTACTAACAACACTGTATATGTCTTCCTAGTTCCTACTACTCTCTGCATCAATCAACTAATATTTGTCTATTTCGAACAATAAAAACGACTTACAAACTCTAAATACAGAAAAATTCTAGTTCTACTGACCTCACTCAAATTTAATTTCTCATGAAAAGTCGAAAATTAACATATCCACTTAGCTTTTAACATGCAGGTGAACTAACTATTAATTGTTCCGAATCATCAGAACGAAGTGTGAACAATCACGCAGTTAGTTAACCTTATACATACAGAATCTATACGTATACAATCAGCAAATCGCATGTACGTAAAAAAAAAAAAACTTCTCACCGTAAAAAATACGAAAAATCGGACGTATTCAATCTCAGATAGACATATAAATTGGCAAATAAACAGAGAGAGATAACATCAAGTCATAAAATCAACAAATTAACACTAAATCAAACTCATGCATATAGATACAGAAACTATACGTATATAAATTATATAGATCATATTAAAAAAAATCTGAAATAAACACTTACAAATGGACGAATATTCCTCGTGAATAAACTAATTAATTAAGCTGATTCTGAAGCTGTGAAGTTTGAATGATGAGCTCCGGCAACTTCTTCTAGAACCTTCTCCTGAGAATTCGCACTAACTTCCAAGCGTCTTCTAGAACGTTCTGGATATTGATTTCGGAGAAAACGAAGCACGCGCTCTGAGAGCTGAAATTGAGTTGAAATTGATGAATTGAAGGTGATAATCTGCTAGCATTTGAAATTATAGATATAGATATGTATGTATATATTGGAATATGCAATGTATGTATATGTATTGATAAATTGGATTGGAAATTTTTAGTTGAAAATTTGAGTGTGAATTTTGAGAGAGATGAAGCACGCAGTATGTGTGTATGTGTGTGAGAGAGTGGGAGAGAGAGAGAGAGAAGAGTTTGTTGATATATATATATGAAATGTAACAAACTGGTAATGTGCACGGAGGTGAGGGATACACGACGCCGATAAATATATGGTTTCATTTTCAAGTTTTGTTAATAATCTACCTTGCTTTTTGTTGTAGTTACATTATTTACCCATGAATTCAATATCGAGTTTTGGTTTTATGGAAATTGAGAAGTGTAATGAAGTTTATCTGAAAAAATAAAGTTTCAAAACGTTTATTTGATGTACATAGGCACATAGCTTATAAGTCATGAACATTTTTGAGGTAAAAGTTAGCAAAATATATTTGCTAAGTTCATAACGTGACATCTATTTTAATCATAAACATTGAACTTTTTTCCATGTTATCTCGGATAATGTCATGCTTTCATTCTACAGCAAGTGAAATAATCGTTCTCACAACCCGAAAGAAAATTCAGATATAGTCCAGTCCCAGTTAAACCACATATATTTGAGTTAGAAATTCGTCCTGCTTAGGCACATGACATGAACAGGAAAATTACCCGCTTTAGTATTTGAGTCGACAATAAAAATGAAATGCAGCCTATACTTCATCTAAACTCTAAAGTTCAGTTAGAGAGTAGATATTTTCATTAAAATATAAAACAGAATTCCAACCCATTCAATTCTTGAATCAACTATTCTATCAAACCAGTTGCACCTTTGGAATTCTTAAAACCTAAATCTTCACTGCATAAGAATATAAAATAGGTAATGGCATTTCATAGAAGTGTTCATCTAAAGAAATGGATCATAAATTTTGCCTGTTGATACATAGATGATTTGGAAATCGATTTGTCTAACACAAACAAAGATTACATGAACATCCATAACAATCCAAACAAGAACTCTGGAAATAAACAATACAAGGTCTATTCTCCTTTCAACCACTGGATTTTACTTGTAGAAATCAAAATCAGTGTCGGGCTTCTTTACGTTGGTTCTGTAGCCCTTTTCAAAATCCTTGGGAAGGATCACATACCGATTCTTTCGCACTGCATGCATCCCTGCTTCTTGACAGATGGCGGTAATCTGGATGCCACAGCAATTAATGTCGAGCAATGGTTGTCATCAGATACGGCAAAATATATATACATTGGGGTTGGGTAACTGAAATGTAATTTAACTAAGTTCTTATAATTATGTGTTAAATATGGTTATTAAATTAGGTAAGCCCAATAAACAATTTTAGAAAGCTTTTTGGTAAGTTGTTTGCATTTAAATACACTAGGGGACCTCACTCTATCTATTTGATCATTTCCTTTTAAGCTACTGTTTTTATTTTGACCATTTGACCCATTTTAGATAAAAACATGTCCACAATCAACCCATTCAAAAGTAAACAGGTCAAAATGTCACCTCTAAACTTGTCATAGACTTAGCATAGTGTTATTGGACTTTAAAAAGAATCGGGAGTAAGGCATATCACACAAGGTCAAATGAAGTTTGAACTGCATGATATCAATTTTACCTCAGCAGCACTGATTTTGTCGGGCCGAGAGACATAATCTTCCAAGTCAACTTCGTCACTCAAATTCATTTTAGCAGTGCACACCTGCATTATAGAAGTTACATTAGAATAAAATCACAACTAACATCATAAATCATATCAAAATCCCAAAACCATGTAGCACATGATCTAATAATAACCTGTTGTATTGAACAGAATAACTTAAGAAACGTTTGCAATAAAGATATGCTAGACCTTTATTTTCCCTGTTTGGCGCTTTATGCATAACATATAACCAGCACATACCCACCCATAAGTACCTGGGTCGAATTTGCCACCTCTGTAATAAGATAATCACATAGAGGAGCTATATATCTTACCTGGAAAACAAGCCTCTTTTGTCTTCTATCAGGCAAAGGAAACTCAATCTTGCGGTCAAGTCTACCAGGACGTAGAAGAGCAGGGTCCAAGGTGTCAGCTCGGTTAGTTGCCATTATGACCTTAACATTCACTGTCTGGTCAAACCCATCCATCTGAAATCAACCCATATTTATGGTTATTTTTTAAATCACAGTAACAGAAAATCATCTACAACAGGGCCAAAAAATTCAATAACTTATCAAACTACAGTTTCAGGAGCGATTAAATTCACCTGATTTAACAGTTCCATGAGAATACGCTGCACTTCTCTATCTGCTCCAGTCTGAGCATCAAACCTGGCAGTAGCAATGGCATCTACTTCGTCAATGAATATAATAGCAGGTGCATTTTCTTTGGCAAGACGGAAAACATCACGAACCATTCTGGGTCCCTGTATAAAGCATGATTCAAATGAGATAATTGTTGAAATAATATGCATAGAACTATTTGAAGCTTTGCATATTGTGATGATATCATGGATTACGAATGTGCATTAAACTATTTGAAGTTTTGCATACAAGTTCTCTTTGAAGCCGAAGTTATGAGTGAAGAATTTCTACATTTACTCTAGTGCTAAATTGTGGTTCATTGGTAACATGATTTAACTCTAGGAATAAAAAGACGTGCAGAAAATACAAATAAACTTTTGTCGTCATAAGCCCTTAAAGATGGATACTAGAGGCATACCTCTCCCAAATATTTCTGAACAAATTCTGAGCCAACGACCCTAATAAAAGCTGCAGTTGTATGATTTGCAACAGCTTTGGCAAGCATGGTTTTACCAGTGCCAGGAGGGCCATAGAGCAGAACACCACGAGGAGGGTCTATACCTATCTGTTTGTACAATTCATGATGAGTCAAAGGTAACTCGACAGCTTCTCGTATTTCTTGCTTTTGAATGTCACATCCTCCAATATCCTATAAAATCACATTCAGAAGAAACAATTTTAGTTTTGCAAGAACCAATACTCAACACATATCAAATAATTGAAATCAAGCTACAGACCAACCCGTGTAACTAGAAACACATAATAAATCTATAAGCAACCCAACCCTAGAATCATGCATTACCATTTCTCGATTTTAGATCTATAAGATTTCTATTGGCTTTAACACAATAGCACCAATTTAAAATTTTCATTGAACCCATTTTTGTATTTACAGCGAGGGTTAGAGCTATAACTTTGGGCATTGTGTGAATAGATATCCACGTTACATTCACTCATATAATGATAAGCTAACAACGGCAACATGTTCTATACTTAATGGGTAATGCCTAGATGTCCACAGTGAAAAGCACAATCGTCATTTACAAATAACTGGGATCTGTAAACCCAGAAGCATCCTTATGATTTAGTATTGACACAAGAAAAAGACCTCAAATAAAATAAATTTTTAAATATACATACACATAAAATTCAAAAGACTTTTAGAGGCAGAGAGAACAATATATAAAAGCGAGCTTCAATTCATATTTATACATAAATGAAAGGTGCATCGTTTCACTAAACAAATTCAGATAAGTGGAAATACTAAACTCTGCTATAGAGTACATGAATCTTCTTGATGTCTATAGCATAAAAATAAAGCAGATAAAATGAATTTTAATGTCTACTAATGTGACAAAACAAGCAGGCTTGCTCTTCAAATTAAGGAAGCATCCAAAGTAATATCACATACCTTGAGAAAAAAACATGTACTAAAACATAGCAACGGTTTGATGAGTAATGACCAATTAAGGAAGATAAATGATATGGCATACTTCTTTGCTACTTCTTTTCTGTGCACAGATACAATCAACAATATCCAATTTATGATTTTTTTAAACTTGCAAAAACTCATTGTTCTACATAAGCTTACAGGATAGCACTAGCTCACTTCAGATATTGACAAGCTACAAAACGAAGACTCGCCACAGAAACTAAAAGGTGAACATATGAAAAGCGTGCCAAATTCTTTTAGAGGTTGTAACTTCAAACACCAGTTATACATACAGAAATATGGTATATCACTCCTAAAATTAGGTGCTTTAAGCTCTTCACAATGAAATTCCAGGCAGAATGCCAAAGTAGCACAGCCATGTGAAGATTAAAAAAAGAAGACTAAAGAACTGTTAGGGGCAATAGAAAGTATGTCAATTTATTTGAACGAAGATAGGTATTTCAATATAGTAAAAGTACCAACTGAATGACATAAAAAGTAAGAGAAAACCTTATCATCCAGTCTACATAGCAACCAAAAACCTCAATCCTATAGTTTCACTTTGTAATCCACCTCAACCATCCATATAAATAACCAGAAGAAACTGTATATTATCATAACATATGCACACTTTTATATAAATCCATGGCACAAAACTATATTCTGTATATTATCATAACATATGCACACATTTTTATAAATCCATGCCACAAAACTATATTCATTACCATTCAATCAAACATAGTTTTCTTACTACTGTATGTAATTTATAACCAAAGAATCCAACATACTTACCAACTTATCAAAATTCAATACAGTTACAAACAGTACACTTAGGTAAAAAAAATCAGCAAGTATGTTTTCGTGCAGGTTGCGCAGACAACTAATGAACCAGAATAGACAGGAGTCCTCATATGGTACAACATTGATTCGCCCAGATTTGGTTAAAAAAATGCAAGTACGAAAGAGGTTGCCCACATTCTGAAATACTAAGTGACAGAAAACTAGTGCAATCATCTATCCAACCTAAAATCATCAAAAATGTCAGATCATAAGCTAACTAGCACTTATACATATCAGGTCCTTTGCGTAAGACAGTAAGACGTTTCACAAAGACTGCTCAGATGACCACTTTTTATAACATATGCAGTTATGCACACTTTTTAAATCCATGCCACAAAACTATATTATTACCATTCAATCTAACATAATTACCCTTTCTTACTATTGTATGTAATTTGCAACCACCAAATCCAACGTACTTACCAACTTATTAAAAACCAATACAGACAGACAGTAACAAACAGCACACTTTGGTAAAAATAAACTCAGCAAGTATGTTTTCGTACAGGTTGCCCAGACAACTGGTGAACCAGAATACTAAGTGACTGGAAACCATGGCAATTATTTCTCCAACTTAATGTCACCAACTGGAAACTAGTGCAATTATCTATCCAACCTAAAATCATCAAAAATGACAGATCATAAGCTAACTGGCACTTATACATATCAGGTCGTTTGCGTAAGACAGTAAGATGTTTCACAAAGACTACTCAGATGATTTGCAAGCTTTCATGGTCTACAAAATGTCAAAAATCAGAAGCTACCACAGACGAAACTACCTACACTCATAACAACTTTACAAGCTATCAAATCCTTTTCTAGATTGTAATCCTTATAAAAAATTCTACAAAAAACTACACGACTATATAGCTAAAAAAAACGTGCCAGGTAGAGCATTTCGCAGACTTCCATATCTGAGAGGCTAAACAAAATTTTTCATGAAGTAACCGATTTACATGTCATAAGATTCAGCGTCGTCTCAAGCTTTTATGGGACCGAAAGCAAATATCTAAAATGGAACCTTTTGTTATGTGCAGTGAAGGAAAAGTATAAAACTATAAAAAAATTTGTATATGTATATATATTATCTATACAAAATAACCTAAGACACTAGTTTTAGCAGTTTTACCAAAACAACTACTTACATATAGATACATAGAGTATATATATATATATGCCTATATATATAATATATATATGGAAAAGGGAATATAAGGCTGTCCGACACCTAAGCTTAGGCGTGGAACCCCTCACATACAAATATTTTATTATTTATTGTTTAATGAATAAATAAATGCTTGGGCACCATGATTTTTATGGTTTAAAAAATTAATATGTGACTGTCCGGCATCTAAGCTTGGGTACCTAACAGCCTTATAGTAATACCTAAACTTAAAAATACAATTTTCAAACCCTAGCTCCACCTCTAGATACATAAAACAGAAACACCTAAAAATCTCTATACAAACAACAAGAAGTTCAAAACTTAAACTGATTAAACCCTAAATATATATAAAAATATATATATATATATACATATACTTACACTATAAGTAACATCGGGTTTTTCGGATTGACTCAACAGCGAAATACTCGAATCAGCCTCCGGCGGCAAGACATCAACAAGGGCATTACTATGGCGGTGGAGAGCCACCGAAGCAGAAGGCTTCAACATTTCTCGATTAATTGTAGACAAAATCCGTACATAATAATTAGACCCAGTTGTCGATCCAACGATTCCGTTATTTGTATCAATCATTTCCATAAACTGTCCGATAACAAGTGGGACCGATTGGATTCTTTTGACTTCTTCTTGGGATCTTAAAAGCTCGCGTTTGAGGTTTTTTTGTTCGTCTTTTACGTATTCTTCTTGGATTTCGATGAATTCGATTTGGCGTTGGAGGGATTTGAGACGGGTGTAGAGATCGTCTTCGGGTTCGGGTTGTTGGGTTTGGGTTGTTGGGATGGGTTTTGGGTCGAGAATCATCGTTGATGCCATTTTTCTCACGGTGGTGGTAGTTTATGACGGTGGGGAAAAATTTGGGAATCTGGTGGAGGAAGGGATATATAGAGAGAAAAAAGTTTTCTTGTGGAGGAGTTTATTGGGGTGTTTGAGTTTAGCCACTATAGTTTTTCGTTTTTATATTTAGGACACAAAAGTTGTGAAAGTTTTTATAAGTTACTTCATAATCAATTTATATATTCTTGAGGGACCACCTGTGGAAAAAAAAACGCTAAAATCAAATTAATCTGGTTGATCCAAAACCGAAAAAAACTATAAAAAAAATAAAATAATAATTGGTGTAGTGTTATCTGGCTACACTTTTAAATTTTTTGTATTGATGGTTAATCGAGCCGGATTTGACATATGCATACATATATGAACAAATACATACATGTAGTAAGGGAAGATCTAGTTACATATTAATGTAGTTAATTAATTGTCTACCTTAGTTGCTTAAAATTATAAAACTTCAATGTTTTTAAAGCCAGGACTATAGTTCTGCCCCGAACATGTTATGATTTGTATTATGTCATATCGCCAATCAAGTCACGTCTAATTAGATATGTAAATTTTCATATCTACAAAACTCAACATTTGTAGTCGGGGTATAACATCGGTGTCGTGAGTGTCAAATACGCTAGCAGCAGTTCGGGGTGCTTGAACTCAACGTGAGAAGGGACAAGATGGTTACTTTAATTTATTAATTTTTATGTTATTGGGTACTTGTATAAATATATTAAGGTATTATGTAGGACATTACTTATGCTCTAAACAAATGTGTATATTCAATTGTCGAAATCCTGATGGATCCTTTTAATGTCAAATATATCTTATCAGCGGGCTACCATTTTCATTGACTTTGTTATGTACTTAGTTATAAAATTTATATAACATATTTACATGTCATACTCTAGTGAGCATTTTTTTTTGTACAGCAACGATGATTGGACTCAGCGGCATGCCTCTTTATCGTCCGATGGAGATCGACTACGTCACCAGCACACTCAATCCGAGGACATGACAGGCGGTGGAAGTCCCACTACCGTTTTGGGGAAAACTAGCTAATGCTAGAGAAAACCCTCATGTCCCACCTCATTGGCAAAGACTTCCCAATATGTCTTTCAAAGGTTTTGAAATTACTCTTTCAAAACAACATAGTTTCAGTATCAGTTTTACAAAAGTACTATCTTTTTATCTATATTTATTATTACTCTTTATTAGAAACAAAATGTTGCTTCCATATCTTTTTCAATTTTTGGTCTTTAAAATACCAAAAATGCCACACACTCACAACAAACACAAACACGCCAAAAACTCACCTTTTGTCTTTGTCAACGCCTTCCCTTTCTATCCATGTCCACTTTTCCTTTCTATACAATCCGTTGTCAATCACCATCACCGCGATCACACACGTTTCACACACCAATTGTGCCACCTTCTACAACCACCAACACCATTGGCGCCACCTTTTCCGGCCTCGGACATCTTCTCAGATTTATTTTCTCTTCTAGTTTTAAGTTGCATGATTTCTTTCTTCGTAACATTTTTTGTAAGACTGGAGGGCTTCATCAAATAAGAATCTTCATGCATTATGGCAAGGCAGACTTTAATGAAGGTTGAATTGGAAAAAGTTGGGAAACATGATTTGCACTGGAAGAATGGACTAAGTTAAAGAAAGAACAATTGGCTTTTAGTATATCAAAAAAATATCTGATCTAATTTTGATTTAGCTAATACATGTCTAAGTTATAAAGAATGGACAAGAGTCAAGACATTCCAACAAGCAGCTAGTTCATGTTACTTCTCTTATAGATTTAGTACTTCAATCTATTAGTAAATAGGCTGATTTTTTGACCTATATATTATCTTTAATGGGGCAACTAAATTTAGCAAAGTGAATAAGTCATACTAGTATATTTTATTACTATACAAGAATAAGACGTCGGTTTTGTAAGCACAAAAATATAAAAGTGAATTGAAGGATAGGACTTTAGGACTGTAAAGCTAGCACATTTGATATCGCATATTTTATACATATTTATTTTTCACGATATCATTTCTTTATTGGTAAATTATGCTTGTTTTTAATGACTTTGGATACTTAAGAGATGGTTTATTTGAATTATAGGTTCGTATGGTGGAAGTTAATAAAAGTTTGAAGTTTCATTCAAATTTGCAAGATAGACGAAAACCAAGCTCGAATTTGATGATGATCAGATGACAATAAAGAAGAGAAAGCAGCTCAATCTTATTGTAGATAAATTCGGCCAAATGTGACATGAAGTAAAATAATGGTACAAGACTAAATTATATAGCAAGCATACATGTAGGCTTCACAATTTAATAACAAAAGTGGTGGTGGGCTCGTTGGCTTATGGCCGAATGGAAGAAGAAAAAGTCAAGATGGGCCTCAGCCTTTTGTTAGTTCATGGAGTCAGCCCAAGGAAAAGTAATAAGACAACAATCAAGTCATCAACTACAAATACAATTAATTATTATTGTTGCTAAAAATTGAATGTCGGCTAGAATTGCATACGTGGGAAGCAAGGCGAACTATCCTATATATATTTACAGAATAACGCAGCCGAGGAGAACAGATAGCTTTCGAACCAATATTATTAATAGGAGTTTTACGAATTGATATAGTCGGTTTGTAGGGAATTAAATTTGAGGTCGGTTAGAAGGGAATTTGGACGGAGCGAATTGAGCTACAAAAGACAAAGGCTTTTTGCCTTATTCGTCGAGCAGCAACTTTCGATCATCACAGCCGTAACACTCTTTTGTTCGCTTCTTTTCTCTTTTTATTATTACTATTAATCAAGACTTTATTACAATATAATTATTCTTATGGATTATATTTATTTGATAATTATTTGTGTTATTTGTCTTGTTATGAGTAGCTAATTATTTTTAGCACCCGCTTGGGTAGTAAGCATGTCATAGGGTTGTTTTAATGTTACTTGCAAGTGTTGAACAAGATTTTATGTTTAATCGTAGATCCACATTTACTTGGGTTTAAATATTGTTTTTATCTTTTATATTTATTGATTGATAATTGTAATTAGAAGTTCGGGAGAAATCTATGTCATTGTCAATTGATTTATGAAACGGTTGATCGGTCTTTAATTAACCTAAAGTCGTTGGAGTTCGGGAGAAACTAGCGATAAAGATTTTAAACAATTAAATCCATTTTGAGTGTGTAAACGCTTATGATAGAGGGATCTGATTAGGCGAATAAGCAGTTCGGGAGAAAGCTTTTAAAAGATTAAATCATAAAATCAACTTAGGTTCTTAATGCTTAACTGTTTAGAGTAGAAATTAAGTGCGAGAGCAATAATTATATTTTGAGCAGTTAAAGTTTCAAGTATAACGGGAGTTCATCTTGTCTACCTTTTAAGTCGTTCAACAAATGTAAGTAATATTTAGACCCGATGATTGGCATGTGAACTGATCCAAGTAGGTGTTCCCTTTTAAATCTGTGTTAAGATTCAACAACAAAATTCTCTTTGTGATTAATCCTACGGGATTACTAACTTTTTCTACTAACTTTTGCAACGTGGCAACTCGGCCATAAAAACCCATTTTTCTTGAATCGCTTTACTTTTACAATTGCTTAATAAGTCCTTGTGATCGACCTCGGATTTACCAGTTTACTATACTGCATGCGAACGGGTACTCTGCTCGTAATTGTGTTGTAGTCAGTTTTCTAGTGATTCGTGTTTATAAATTTTATAACTAGATTTCACATATCAAGTTTTTGGCGCCGCTGCCGGGGACTTAAGTTTAAGTAGTTGTTTAATTTAGTGGTTCGATCCTTTCTTGCATTCATTTGTGAGAAAGTTAATTGCTTTATTAGATAGATTTTATTTTTGTTTTTAATTTATTTCTTTTTGTCCCAGGTGCGGTTAACGTTTTGTCTTATGGTGATTGTGCAGGTTCTTAGTAGTTGATGAACACAAGAGCTTCTCGAAAACCTTTGGTTAGTCCTCAGTCTAATCCAGGAAGAGCCAGACATCGCTTATTGTCACTCAACAACACGGAGACCTCTACATCTGACAGGATAGATCCAGAAACTGCAGAGCAAGTCCAAGAGGACATTGATTTGGATCAACATTATTCAAAGAAAGATTCACCAACAGGGATCTAGTTCAGCACCGATTTCTTAGAATCAGATGGTGTTTTAAAATCAGGTGATAGTTCAGAAGAGGAAGATAATAAGGACAAAACTTCTATACCTGGTTCAGCAGCAATTCTTCGGGTAAATCAACCAGTTCAGGAAAGAAGAATGGGTGATCAGGAACAACCAGTCAACCCCAACAACAGTCTTTACGGGGATCGAAGGAGAAACATATCGGCCAACCGTGGCAATGCTATTCGTTCTCCAGCCACCGGGTTGAATTTTAATCTTAAAGAAAATCACTTGAAGAGTGTTGAGGAAAAGAAGTTCGATGGAGTGACAAACAGTGAGGCCATTTGGAAAGGTTTGAAAAGATTTGCAGGTTTTACAATTATGGAGAAGGACAAAATGACATCGTGAAACTTGAGCTCTTTCCACTTACTCTTTGTGGAGAAGCAAAAGCTTGGCTCAAGGAACAACCGGATGATTTGTACTCCACATGGGCTGAACTTCGAGAAGGTTTTATTGATGAGTTCTATTCTGTAAGAACTTAAAGACAATTGGAAAATAAGATCAGGGCATTTACTCAAGATACGGGTGAAGATGTAGTTGATTATTGGAAACGGTATATGGAAATGCTTCGAAATTGTCCAGGTCATAATATGACTACTGAAGCAGTGGTTGAAATTTTCTATGACGGTTTGCTTAGGAAGACTAGAAGGGAACTTGCAGCTGCGTTTGGGGGTAGTTTGAATAATGTGACTCCAAGTGAAGGTTATAAAATCTTGGATGACATGGCTAAGGAGTTCTCTGTCCAGGAAGAAATCCAAAGTAGTAAATCGGGAAGTAAGACTGTTGCTAAGGTGGAAAGTGGTGAAGAGTCAAGGTTAGTTGCTGAAGTTAAGGCACTCTCGAAGCAAATGAATGAGAGGTTTGATAGCCAAGATGCAAGGTTCAAGAGCATTGAGAGAGATGTGAAGGTCATAGCGGATGGTTGTGACTACTGTGGAGATTATCATTACTCAGAAGATTGCCCGGACAAGCCGGCTCAGGAAGTTAGTTATGTTCAGAATCAGTAGCAGGGATCCTACAACCAGAACACCGGTTATCAAAACCGGCAATCAGGTACTTCTTATCCCTCATCTTCATTTAATAATACTAACAATTCTGGGTTTGGTGGCAACAGGTTCAGCAGGTTCAGCAATCAGCAGAACGCGAATGCTGAATTGAGAGAAATTATGAAGGATTTGATCAATGCTCAGAAGGCAACCAACAAGAAAGTGGAAGAACAATCCAAGAAGATGCATTCTGCATGGGATTCTATGACTACTCGTCTGGACGGTTTGACTCATAAGCTGGAGCAAAGTACAAAGAGCACTCAAGCTACATTTCAGGATATATAAGCTAAGCTCGAAAGGCTAGGAACTTCAAATAGGCAGCCCGGTACACTACCGAGCAATACTCAGCAAAATCCTAAGCCTCAACAGAATAACCAAGGATCGGGATCGAAGTACAGCCATCCGAATGCTCGTAACGAGCAAGAGAATGCGGCCACAACAAGAGCAGGTAATACTTATAATTCTGCAAATCCTTTACCTAATGATATTACTCCTCTTGTGCAGGTTGAATCTGATGAAAGTGTTGATGATGAGATTGAGATGGAGCCGAACCCAGCCGTGAAGACACCGGCCGTTCCATCCAAGACCGTTGAGAGTCCTACTGTTGAGAGACCACCGGTTAAGCCATATCAACCGAAGATACCGTTTCCTCAACGATTGAGGAAAGCGAAGATCAAGGAGAATTTCAAGAAGTTTGTTGAGTTGATTCAAAATGTTAACATTACTATTCCTCTAGTTGATCTTCTTGCAGGTATGCCTAATTATGCAAAGTTTCTCAAGGAACTCATTACGGATAAGAAGAAGTTGGAAGAGGCGAAGATGGCAGTCATGAGTGTCGAGGTTTCAGCTATCATCAAGAATGAGATTCCCCCTAAGTTGGAAGACCCAGGGAGTTTTCTTATCTCTTGTGCTTTTGGTGCTTATTTGTGTAAGGCATTAGCCGATCTAGGGGCTAGTATTAATTTGATGCCTTATTCGGTTTATAAAAAGTTGTCTTTAGGTGAATTGACCCCAAACCGCATGAGCATTAGGCTCGCGGACCGATCATTCCAATATCCCATGGGGATAGCGGAAAACTTGCAAATCAAGGTGGGTCATATGATTTTTCCGGTCGATTTTGTTATACTTGAGATGGAGGAGGATGTTAACGTTCCTTTAATTCTTGGCCGACCATTCCTTATGACCGCGGATGCTATCATCCGGGTTAAGGCTAAGGAGATTTCCTTAGGTGTCGGGGACGACCGTGTTGTTTTTAATATTGATAGAGCTCTTAAGCATCCTTACTCGTGTGATGAATCTTGTTTCAGGATTGCTGTTATTGAAGAAGAAGATGCTTTGGAGAAGGAGCTCATGGATATATTGGACATGGAAGATGGACAAGCATTGCTAGCTTGTAGTGAAAAAAAGAAAGTGCTAGTTGAAGAGATGGTGCAAGAAATCATGGCATTGAGTGTTGATGAAACTCAATCGGAGGATGAGACCTTTGAAGAGATCACGGCTAGTGAAAGCACACGGGTGCTTACATCGATCGAGTGTCCTCCTACCGATTTGGAACTCAAACCCTTGCCGGATCATCTCGAATATGCTTATCTTGAAGGTACATCTTTCTTACCTGTTGTCATTTCATCTTCTTTATTGGAGGATGAAAAATCTAGACTTTTGACCGTCCTGAAGGCCCATAAAAAGGCCTTTGCATGGAAGATTTCCGATATTCCGGGTATAAGTCCAGAATTTTGCAAGCATACCATAAATTTTGTTGATAATGCTAAACCGGTTGTGCAAAGACAAAGGAGATTAAATCCAAATATGAAAGATGTTGTTAAAAAGGAAATCATTAAGTTGTTAGATGCGGGAATCATATTTCCCATTTCGGATAGTTCTTGGGTGAGTCCGGTACATTGTGTACCGAAAAAGGGTGGGATGACTGTTGTTTTAAATGATAAAAATGAATTGATTCCTACTAGAACTGTCACGGGGTGGAGGGTATGTATTGATTATCGGAAATTAAATGATGTCACCCGCAAGGACCATTTCCCATTGCCCTTCATTGATCAAATGCTCGAACGACTTGCCGGTAACGAGTATTTTTGCTTTCTAGACGGGTTTTCCGGGTACTTTCAAATACCCATTGACCCTAAAGATCAAGAAAAGATCACATTTACTTGTCCCTATGGCACTTATGCCTATAGGAGGATGCCTTTTGGTCTTTGTAATGCCCCCGGTACTTTTCAACGTTGTATGATTGCCATTTTTCAAGATATGATTGAAACCTCCATGGAAGTTTTCATGGATGACTTTTCGGTTTTTGGTAGTTCATTTGAGAGTTGTTTAGAGAGTCTTGATAAGATGTTGGAAAGGTGTGAACGGGCACACTTGGTTTTGAATTGGGAAAAATGTCATTTCATGGTAAAAGAAGGGATTGTTTTGGGACACAAGGTTTCTAAGGCGGGATTAGAGGTAGATAAGGCCAAGATTGATGTGATAACTAAATTACCTCCACCCACCAATGTTAAATCGATTAGAAGCTTTTTGGGTCATGCCGGTTTTTATTTCATAAAGGATTATTCCAAAATAACCCGGCCAATGACCAAGTTGTTAGAAAAAGATGTCAAGTTTGTGTTTGATAAAGAATGTCTTGACGCATTTAACTTGCTTAAGGAGAAATTGACTAATGCACCGATCATGACTTCACCCGATTGGTCTTTACCGTTTGAGTTAATGTGTGATGCTAGCGACTTTGCCTTAGGGGGCGTTTTGGGCCAAAGGGAGGATAAACATTTCCGCCCAATTTCCTATGCTAGCAAGACTTTAAATCCGGCCCATTAAAATTACACTGTGACTGAAAAAGAATTGTTGGCCGTTGTGTATGCTTTTGATAAGTTTCGTCCCTACTTGGTGCTTAATAAGACCATAGTTTACACCGACCATTCCACATTGAGGTACTTGTTTTCTAAACAAGATGCCAAGCCCCGTCTCATCCGTTGGGTCTTGCTTTTGCAAGAGTTTGACATTGAGATCAAGGATAAAAAGGGGGCGGAAAATATGGCGGCCGACCATTTAAGTAGGCTCGAAAACCCTCATCGTGAGGAGTTGAATGAGAATGATATTGATGATGCATTTCCTGACAAAGATTTGATGCAGATACAAGAAGGACCATGGTATGCGGACATTGCTAATTATCTTGGTGCTAACATTCTTCCCAACGATATGACTTCTCAACAAAAGAGAAAATTCTTCTCTGAGATTCGTCATTATTTTTGGGAAGATCCATATTTGTTTAGAATGTGTGCAGATGGAATGATCAGGAGATGTGTTTCCGGTGCTGAAACTCGGGAGATTTTGGATGCATGCCACCATGGCCCTACCGGTGGTCATTATGGATCGTCTGTGACTGGTAAGAAGGTATATGATGCAGGATTTTATTGGCCTACCATTTTCAGGGAAGCAAAGACTTTGGTGGAAGTTTGTGATGCTTGTCAACATCAAGGTAATATCACTAGGAGAGACGAAATGCCTCAACAAATGATACAGGTATGTGAGGTTTTTGATGTTTGGGGGATTGATTTTATGGGTCCTTTTCCCCCGTCACATAAGTTTCTTTATATTTTGGTAGCCGTTGATTATGTGTCCAAGTGGGCCGAGGCTAAAGCCCTTCCGACTAATGATGCTAAAGTTGTTATTGATTTTTTGAAAAAGTTGTTTAGTCGATTTGGTGTACCAAAGGCCTTAATTAGTGATCGCGGGACACATTTCGCGAATCACCAGCTTGCTAAGGTTTTAAAAATTATGGGGTGACCCACCGGTTCTCTACCTCTTATCACCCTCAAACAAGCGGCCAAGTGGAAAACACAAATAGGTCGTTGAAAAGGATTATTGAGAAAACCGTGCATGATAACCCCAAAATTTGGGCTAAGAAGCTTGATGATGCCTTGTGGGCATTTCGAACCGCCTACAAGACTCCAATTGGTACTACCCCTTATAAGCTTCTTTATGGTAAAACTTGTCATCTCCCGGTTGAGATTGAGCACAAAGCCTATTGGGCTTTGCAAAATTGTAATATGGATTTAATCTTGGCTGGTGAGAAAAGGTTTTTGCAGTTGCACGAGTTGGATGAAATGAGGTTGCAAGCTTATGACAACTCCATGCTATACAAGGAGCGCACAAAAGCTTGGCATGATAGCAAGATCAAGAGAAAGGAGTTCAAAGCCGGAGATAAGGTACTTTTGTTTCAATCTAAGTACAAAATCAAAGCGCTTAAGCTCAAATCAAGATGGATAGGACCGTATGTGGTTAAGAGAAGTTATTCGTCTGGATATGTGGAGTTGATTGGCAATGATGGGAGTTTTATTGTGAATGGACACCGTTTGAAACATTACCATGAAGAAGATGAAGAAAATGCGGAGGTGTTCGAGATTGGCTTTTATGCCATCAACAAGTGAAAGTGAAGGTGATCGAGTCAAGCTAAGGACTCGTTAATAAATTAAGCGCTTCTCGGGAGGCAACCCGAGTCTCTTTATTATTTTTGTTCTTTTTCTTATCTTGTTTAGTTTTACTTTTGCAGTTCATTTTTCTTTATTTAAAAATCCATAAAAATTGAAAAAGTTTAAAAATCCAAAAACATTTGAAAAACCTAAAAAATTCAAAAAAAGATTTTTGATTTTTAGTTTAGTTTGAAACTTTAGTATTATTTTTAGATTTTTAGTTTTTTTATTATTATTTTGGTATGTTTGATGTTTTTGTTAAGTGTGTGTTAGAGCTAAATGGATGGAGTTAAATGCGGTGGAGATGCAACCAGCTTTCATGATTTTTGGAATCCACTGAGCATTTGGAGCATACCCATTAAACCCGGGAAGTTTCTAATTTCTTTATCTCTTTTATTTGCTTTTCCATATTTCCCATAGTTTTGTTTTAGTTCATTGTACATTGAGGGCATTGTACAACTCAAGTGTGGGGGGAGAGGTTCATAGGAAAAAGCCGGGTGAATTTTGGGGGAATTTTTAAACTTTTGCTTGTTTGTCCTTATAGTTTAATTACTTTGTCATGTAAGAGTTAATCATATTACTAATTGAACTATAAATTCCTTTGGTCAAAAGTTTTTAATTTGTGAAATGTGTTTTGAATGATTAATTAGGCAAATCCCTTCTGGATTGATAATATGACTAGCACACTTATATCCCAAAACACCAAATTTGTGAGGTCTTGATTCATTTATAGATATGTTAGGTGTTACGGTTTTGGAATTATTAGCCTTGTAAATTTTTCCCTCTCATAGCCTTTTGGATTTATCCGGAAGTAAGGGTCTCTTTTAGAGCTCTGAACTATGATGTGCAAGTTTGAGGTTGATTTTCCATTTCCGTGTTATTTCTTTTAGATATGATTGATGCATGGTATGTCGACATGAGAGCACTAACTACTTGTGTGACTAACATGTGAGCATTTGAAGCTAACTTTCCGAGTTGACGTGTTTCTTATTTTATAGTAATGGAAAGGCCAAGAAGAGTCGTGACTACTTACAGAGAAAATTCACAAGAGCCTCAACCGGCGGCTCAAGGAAGAGGTGGTGGTCGAGGAAGGGGTGAAGGTAGAGGCCGAGGAAGGGGCCGAGGGAGAGGTCAAGGTGAGGGTGAAGCACCAACACCCGACTTGGCAACCGCGATTGCTCAAGCGGTCACAAACATCATGCCTAATATAGTTGCCCAAGTCACGGTATCTCTCCAAGCACCCAACAATCCGGTGCCAAATGTTGAAGCTCAAGCAAATGTGAACAATGAAAATGTCCAACCGGTAGTGGTGGAAGATGAAGAGGCACCGGTGATGCAAAACAACTACATTCCCATGTACAATCAACATGGAGTGTATCGTCAAGGGTGTTCTTTCAAGGATTTCAAGAGTTGTGGAGCCCCGGAGTTTCATGGGGATGGGGGTCCCACGGCTTGCATAAGGTGGCTTGAAGAGATTGAAGCAGTGATTGCTAGGAGCCATTGTACTTATGATGATCAAGTTACTTATGCGACCGGCATGTTTAAGAGTGATGCATTGAAGTGGTGGAACAAGGAAATAGGGGCGGGCAATGCTATACCTTGGGATCAATTCAAGGTCTTGGTGAAGGAAAGGTTTTGTCCTCCTTATGAACTTCAAACTTTAACACTAGAGTTCGTGCAACTTCAAATGAATGGAGCGGACTACAAAGGGTACATTCGGCGATTCCAAGAGTTGTCAACACTCATCCCACACTTGGTGTCTCCCGAGGCCCAAGCCATTCAAAAGTTTGTTATGGACTTAACTCCAAAAGTCCGACACTTGGTAAATAATATCATGCCTACCTCCTTGACAGAAGCCATAAACTGAGCCGGTAGTGTTACCGAAGATCTACTTAGAAGTGGCGAATTGAGCAAACCATCGTCATCAAAAAGGAAGGATGCACTCGAGTCAAGTGGGGTGAAGAAAATGGGTAGGTTTGACCCCACACGCTCTAACAAAGGAAAGGTGTTTGCGGCAATTGAACCGGCAAAGAAAGCTTATGTGGGTCCTCATCCACTTTGTAATAAGTGCTCCCGACATCATGCTCCAACCACTCCTTGTGGGACTTTTTTCAATTGCAATCAAATTGGCCATCTTGCTAGAAATTGTAGGGCCCCGAAAGTAGCTCCTACTCATGCGGTTCCTCTCCAAACATTTCCTCCTCAATCTAACAACCAATGGGGTCAACGGGGAGCTTGCTATGAATGTGGAAGCACCGATCACTACCGTAATACTTGTCCTCAATTGGTAGGACAAAATGTTCAAGTGGCGGTTCATCCAAATCAACTTCAAATCGCCGGTCCTAACCAAAACCGTGGCCAACAAGGCCATCAAGTGCAACCTAGAGGGAGAGCCTTTGCGGTGAATGCAAATGAAGCCCGCAATGATCCAAATGTGGTGGCAGGTACATTTCTCCTTAACGGTCAATATGCCACGGTGTTATTTGATTCCGGAGCCGATTATAGCTTTGTGTCCCATAGTTTTGTTCCTTTGATAGATGTTCATCCTTGAGCCTTAAATTATGTGCTTGATATTGAGATGGTCAATGGTGCTCTAACTAGACTTAGTCAAGTACTCCGTGATTGTGTCTTGACTTTAAACGACGTCGAATTTTACATTAATCTCATGCCTTTCGATATTGGGAGCTTTGACATCATTGTGGGTATGGATTGGATGACGGAGGTAGATGCGGTTATAGAATGTGGTGAAAGAGTGGTCAAAATTCCGTTGTCTAATGGTGAGGTTCTTAGAGTCCAAGGTGAAACATCCGATTTTTCTAGTCCCAAGGTGTTTAGTGCTACCGTCACAAAGGTAGAATTGAAAACCGTCCCTATTGTTCGTGACTTCCTCGATGTCTTTCCGGATGATCTACCGGGCTTACCCCCATCTCGTGAACTTGACTTTCGCATTAATTTGATCCCCGGAGCCGCACCTGTGGCTAAGGATCCATATAGACTTGCCTTGACGGAAATGCAAGAGTTAAAATCTCAACTTGAAGAACTTCAAGATAAAGGGTTCATTCGACCTAGTCAATCGCCTTGGGGAGCTCCAATCTTATTTGTGAAGAAGAAAGATGGGTCCTTTAGGATGTGCATTGATTATCGGGAACTGAACAAGCTCACGGTGAAGAACCGGTATCCACTTCCTAGAATTGATGAACTTTTTGATCGTTTACAAGGTGCCAAATACTTCTCAAAAATAGATCTCCGTTCGGGCTATCATCAACTAAGAGTTCATGAAGATGACATACCAAAGACGGCGTTTCGTACAAGGTATGGCCACTTTGAGTTCACGGTTATGCCGTTTGGGTTGACTAATGCACCGGCGGTGTTCATGGACTTGATGAACCGGGTGTGTCAACCCTACTTGGACAAATCGGTCATTGTCTTTATTGATGACATACTTGTCTACTCAAAAACAAAAGAAGATCATGCCGAGCATTTGCGTGAGATGCTAGAGTTGCTTAGAAATGAGAAGTTGTATGCAAAGTTTTCAAAATGCGAGTTTTGGTTGGAAGAAGTTCATTTCCTGGGTCACGTGATTAGCAAGGATGGGAGTCATGTGGATCCTAGCAAGATTGAAGCGGTCAAGAATTGGAGGCGACCCGAGACACCATCCGAGATTCGTCAATTTCTTGGATTGGCGGGTTATTATCGAAGGTTCATTGAAGGTTTCTCCAAGATAGCACAACCACTCACTTTCTTGACTCAAAAAGAGAGGAGGTTTGAGTGGGGCAAGAAACAAGAGTTGGCCTTTCAAACTCTCAAAGACATGTTATGTGATGCCCCTATTTTGAGTCTTCCGGATGGAATTGAAGACTTTGTGGTGTATTGTGACGCTTCGGGTCAAGGTTTGGGGTGTGTGCTTATGCAACGGGGGAAGGTCATTGCTTATGCCTCTCGACAACTTAAGGTGCATGAGAAAAATTACCCTACTCACGATTTGGAATTAGGAGCGGTTGTTTTCGCTTTGAAGTGTTGGAGACATTATCTTTATGGCACCAAATGTGTAATCTACACCGATCACAAAAGTCTCCAACATATTTTTAATCAAAGTGAGTTGAATATGAGATAAAGAAGGTGGATAGAACTTTTTAGTGACTATGATTGTGACATTCGTTACCATCCGGGTAAAGCTAATGTCGTGGCCGATGCATTGAGTAAGAAGGAAAGGGTCAAGCCGAGAAGAGCGAGAGTCATGAGTCTCACGGTGGGACAAAGTGTTCGTAACCGCATTATAGAAGCCCAAATACAAGCTACCTTACCGGAAAATTTTGGCAACGAAGGGTTAAATGGCATGGAGCAACTATTTGATAGAAAGGTAGACAACGGGCTATATTTAGGTGAAAGACTTTGGATTCCCATCTTTGGCAAATTGAGAACATTTCTTATGAATGAGGCTCATAGGTCACCCTATTTGGTTCACCCGGGATCGGATAAGATGTACTTTGACTTAAAAGATTTCTATTGGTGGTTGGGCATGAAGCGTGACGTAGCTAAATATGTGAGTGAGTGCCTTACTTGCTTACGAGTGAAGGCCGATCATAAGAAGCCACCCGGTTTGTTGGTACAACCGGTGATACCGAAATGGAAATGGGAACGTATTGCAATGGACTTCATCACGAAGTTACCGAAGACAAGAAGTGGTCGTGATACTATATGGGTGATTGTGGATCGGTTGACAAAGTCGGCTCACTTCTTAGCCATTCGTGAGACCGATAAGAGTGACACCCTAGCTCGTTTGTACATTAAAGAAGTGGTGTCAAAACATGGAGTTTCGGTTTCTATTATCTCCGATAGAGATAGCCGGTTTAAATCAAACTTTTGGGAAGCTTTTCAACGAGCAATGGGTACTCAAATTGACATGAGTACGGCGTTTCATCCTCAAACGGATGGGCAAACCGAAAGGACCATCCAAACGCTTGAAGACATGTTGAGGGCTTGTGCTATCGAATTTGGCGGAAATTGGGAGGATCATTTACCGTTGGTTGAGTTCTCGTACAATAATAGTTACCACGCGAGTATTAAAATGGCACCATTTGAGGCACTTTATGGTAGAAAGTGTCGTTCTCCACTCGCTTGGGCGGAAATTGGTGAAAGCCAACTTATTGGGCCGGGAATAGTAATTGAAACAACCAAGGTGATTTCTCAAATTAAGGAGAGATTACAATTGGCCTGTGAAAGACAAAAGAAATACGCCTATGTGAGGCGTAGGCCCTTGGAATTCAATGTTGGTGATCATGTACTTTTGAAAGTCTCCCCGTGGAAGGGTGTTGTTCGTTTCATAAAGCAAGCTTGCACCAAGATACATAGGACCTTTTGAAATCATCGAACGAGTGGGCAAGGTGGCATACCGATTAAAGCTACCTCAAGAACTTAGTGGTGTGCATAACGTGTTCCAATTTGTAACTTAAGAAAGTGTTTAGCGAATCCTACGCATCATGTGCCCATGGAGGAGATTCAAGTGGACAAGAAGCTCAATTTTGTTGAAGAACCGATAGAGATCTTGGAACGAGAGGTCAAGAAATTGAAGAACAAACGTTATACGATAGTCAAGGTTCGATGGCGTGCTAGGCGTGGAGCCGAGTTCACTTGGGAGCGGGAGGATCATATGAGGTCTAAATACCCGCATTTGTTTAGTGACTAGGGTTCTATCGAATTTCGGGACGAAATTCCTTTAACGGGGGAATGATGTAACAATCGTGCATTTTGACCTTTTAACTATGTGTACAATTTGACTAACAATTTAGTTAGCTATTAAATATGCAAGTGCAATTTGAGGTTCAATTGAGTGCAATGTGTTCATATGGGTCAATTTATGAGTTTAACTAGAGACTTATGTGCTAATTGAGATCGTTAGTTAGTGCAATCGACGTTCATTTTGATAACATTTAATTTAACTAGTAGAATTGAATATGGATCCTACCCATGGGTTAAACCCAACCCATGACCCACCCAAGACAACCCAACCTTATCCCATCTCCCCACCCATTCATTCATTTCCCTTACACTTTTCTCTCTACCTCACTAAATGCATACACACTCCCAATCTCTTTCTATAATCTTGCTTCATTTATTGTGGGTTCAACAAGATTAATAACAAAATCATCATCCCTATCATCATTCTAGCATCATATCAAAAATCCAAGTTTCAAAGTGTATGAAAAAGCTTCAAATTAGGTCAAATTCGGGTTTGACTTCTTGTGGAGGTTTTGGTAAGTGATTTCTAGTTCAAATTCATTATTTCAAGTTGTTAAGCATGTTTTTCAATCAAATCTAAGCGCTTTTGGTCGAATTCGGGTCAATATCGATTTGGGTTCAAAACTAGGATTTCATTAGGGTTTTTGAAGGTCAAGATTGATTTTGAGCAAAATGGGTGTTAATAAGTATATTTGTGACGTGAGTTTTGTCTAATTATGTTCAAAATCGATTTGAAAGTGTCCTCAACCAACTAGAAGTCGAAAAATTGGATTTTTGGTGTTCTTGAGGTGTCATGGCCGAACTTAGGCATAAAAATGATGTTTTGATTCAAGTTTGTGTTATGGAGTTGAGTTCATTTGGGTCAAAACCATGTTTATGAGGTTGAAACTGATTAATTTTGCACTAAAGGTCGAATTAGGTGTCAAAAATGGTGATTGGGTGTGCTTGGGTCGTGTTTGATTCATGTTAGTTGCAGAGTATAGCCCAGTCGTGCCGCTAGGAGCCAAACTCATGCCGCTAGTTTTGGTGTCCCTTGATCAGAACATTTCTCATGTCGTACCTCGCGCCGCGAGTAATTGTGAAGCTCGTGCCGCGAGCCAGAAAACTCGTGCCGCTAGTTTTGGTGTCCCTTGATCAGAACATTTCTCGTGTCGTACCTCGCGCCGCGAGTAATTGTGAAGCTCGTGCCCTGAGCCAGAAAACTCGTGTCGCGAGTTTGTGTAGTTTCGTGTCAGATTTTTTCAAACATGCATAACTTTTGATCCGTAAGTCCAATCGAGTGATATGACCTATCGTTGGAATCGTATGAGAGTCTAGTTTCTTGTGATAACATTCATTTGGGTCGAATCTGACTCCACTTCTAAAAATTCCGGATCAAAGTGTCTTGCTTCTTACTCGAAAAGGGTCATTGAAGCGTTAGTGAGTTGTGACCTGACTTGAAATAATTAGACCAACTTGTTCTAGGGTTTAGAGATGACATTGACGACATTATGTTATACCTTGATAGGTCGTGAACATTTGGCGAACAATTGACGTTGTAGCTCATTTTAATCTTAACATTTGCAAGGCAAAGGTGAGTTTTCGTAGTTTCTCATACTCTTTTAAGAGTCGGCTGAAAAGTGTACCTCGTGCATTGATGACATTTGTGATTTACATGTTGTGTGATGATTTTGTAGACGTGCAAGTATGTGTTTCATTGTATGGTTATTGTATGTGTATGTTGAGACGTTTTTAGGATAGTTGTGTATATATGGAAGACGTTAATGCCTTTGAAAGGTTGGAGATGTGGTGGGAAGGCTGCGGGTGACCCTATATATAAACATCAAAGGCCTTTCAAAAGTAGTATCGTACAAAGTATATATACAAGGTGTTTGATTTTGTGTGGACATTGATGATCAAGTTACGTGCAATGAGCATAATGGGGTGCATGATGACATTACAATGGGTACACTTAGTACTTGATGACATTATACGGGTACAATACGTACTTGATGACATTTTACGGGTACTTTTAGTACTTGATGACAATTGTTAACGATATGTGAACGTTGAGGAACATTGGGTACAAGTGTGCAAAATCTTAGATCATGTTGATGTTAATTATGTATTAGATTACATTGGTATGTGTTCTTGTTCATCTTTCCTTACGAACTCACCAACCTAGTGTTGACATTGTTTAGTACACTTTTCAGGTAACCAAGATAACCCAAGAGCTTGATTGCATTGCTAGAAGTTGGTCTATGACCATGGATCCGTGATTCATTTCCCATTGATGGGACTCGCTTAGGCTCATGAGCCATCTTTTGATATCGTTTTTGTAAAACTTTTGATGGTTGAATGCTCCTTATGCCTTTGCGACATTATAACTAAATTGTTGGGTTCACATAATCCTTTTAATTTCATATAGTTTCGTTCTACAGTAATTCCATCTTGTGTCATGCTTTTCGGTGCATTTCGAGCCTAGCTCGAGGTGTTACACCCGTGTAAGCCTTCAGAATTGTACATTACAACCGAATAAAAGACCTCTTTTGATAGTTATGTTTGGTGCTTACGCCATGACGGTGGAGATTTGATTCTAGAATAAGCCTATGGTAAAATAGTATGCATCACGACTAGGCTTTGAGTGATTGATACAATATTTCAACCCCAATAGTTTGTTAGTTGGAGTAGGTTAGTTGAGATATTATTCTCTCATTTGATTAAAGTGCTTAGTCGTGTTTTCGAGGCTTGTAGATCATTCGAATATTGTCAAACATTTCAATTTTTATTTAAGATTAAAACTGCTTAACCATATTTCATGGTTTAGCTTCTTTTTAATAATTGTCATGTTTTTGCGATCTTGAACCAAAGGAATGTTTGTTTTGAAATTTTTATTTGCTTGAGGGGAAGCAAGGCTTAAGTGTGGGGGATTTTGATATCGCATATTTTATACATATTTATTTTTCACGATATCATTTCTTTATTGGTAAATTATGCTTGTTTTTAATGACTTTGGATACTTAAGAGATGGTTTATTTGAATTATAGGTCCGTATGGTGGAAGTTAATAAAAGTTTGAAGTTTCATTCAAATTTGCAAGATAGACGAAAACCAAGCTCGAATTTGATGATGATCAGATGACAATAAAGAAGAGAAAGCAGCTCAATCTTATTGTAGATAAATTCGGCCAAATGTGACATGAAGTAAAATAATGGTACAAGACTAAATTATATAGCAAGCATACATGTAGGCTTCACAATTTAATAACAAAAGTGGTGGTGGGCTCGTTGGCTTATGGCCGAATGGAAGAAGAAAAAGTCAAGATGGGCCTCAGCCTTTTGTTAGTTCATGAAGTCAGCCCAAGGAAAAGTAATAAGACAACAATCAAGTCATCAACTACAAATACAATTAATTATTATTGTTGCTAAAAATTGAATGTCGGCTAGAATTGCATACGTGGGAAGCACGGCGAACTATCCTATATATATTTACAGAATAACGCAGCCGAGGAGAACAGATAGCTTTCGAACCAATATTATTAATAGGAGTTTTACGAATTGATATAGTCGGTTTGTAGGGAATTAAATTTGAGGTCGGTTAGAAGGGAATTTGGACGGAGCGAATTGAGCTACAAAAGACAAAGGCTTTTTGCCTTATTCGTCGAGCAGCAACTTTCAATCATCACAGCCGTAACACTCTTTTGTTCGCTTCTTTTCTCTTTTTATTATTACTATTAATCAAGACTTTATTACAATATAAGTATTCTTATGGATTATATTTATTTGATAATTATTTGTGTTATTTGTCTTGTTATGAGTAGCTAATTATTTTAGCACCCGCTTGGGTAGTAAGCATGTCATAGGGTTGTTTTAATGTTACTTGCAAGTGTTGAACAAGATTTTATGTTTAATTGTAGATCCACATTTACTTGGGTTTAAATATTGTTTTTATCTTTTATATTTATTGATTGATAATTGTAATTAGAAGTTCGGGAGAAATCTATGTCATTGTCAATTGATTTATGAAACGGTTGATCGGTCTTTAATTAACCTAAAGTCGTTAGAGTTCAGGAGAAACTAGCGATAAAGATTTTAAACAATTAAATCCATTTTGAGTGTGTAAACGCTTATGATAGAGGGATCTGATTAGGCGAATAAGCAGTTCGGGAGAAAGCTTTTAAAAGATTAAATCATAAAATCAACTTAGGTTCTTAATGCTTAACTGTTTAGAGTAGAAATTAAGTGCGGGAGCAATAATTATATTTTGAGCAGTTAAAGTTTCAAGTATAACGGGAGTTCATCTTGTCTACCTTTTAAGTCGTTCAACAAATGTAAATAATATTTAGACCCGATGATTGGCATGTGAACTGATCCAAGTAGGTGTTCCCTTTTAAATCTGTGTTAAGATTCAACAACAAAATTCTCTTTGTGATTAATCCTACGGGATTACTAACTTTTTCTACTAACTTTTGCAACGTGGCAACTCGGCCATAAAAACCCATTTTTCTTGAATCACTTTACTTTTACAATTGCTTAATAAGTCCTTGTGATCGACCTCGGATTTACCGGTTTACTATACTGCATGCGAACGGGTACTCTGCTCGTAAGTGTGTTGTAGTCAGTTTTCTAGTGATTCGTGTTTATAAATTTTATAACTAGATTTCACACATCAACAGTATACAGTTAAATCTCTATAAATTAATACCTCGATAAAATTAATAATTTGTTTAGACTCAACTTAAGAGTTTAGTGAAAAACTAAATTAATAAAATAAAGTTAATCATCATAACTCGTAAGTTCTTATTTGATTGCCTTAATTTAAAAGCCAAACAATTCTATTTACGGGTGAAGGAGCCTATTCTCTGGTACATGAAACGTCATAGATTTAGGTTAAGTGTTAGAGTAAATTTGTAGATGAGTCATGGTGAGATTATTAGTTGTCTCAATGAAGCTTCTTATACTAGAATTAAAAATTTGTATTTAGTTTTGGAAAGATGCAATAATACAATCAACCATATATACTTGCTGTGTGGAAAAAAATCCAATCGACTATTATGTATCAAAATTTTTATATGTAGATTTTCTTTATTAGAATGCTGAATTTTGTGTATAGATGTAATATTTAAACAATTTTCACCTACTCATGTTGTGGATAGGCGAATATCACGTTGTAAATTATAATTGTCATGATGAATTAATGATTTTTCTAACTAGCTGAAAACGAGTACATTATTGTAAGTTATCATCGAGCGTTGTACATTGTTTGATAATAACAAATATAAACCATGACATATGATATGATAACGAACACATAGGGGGTTGAGAATAATTCGATCTTTGATTACCTACATTAACATAAACAAAAAATAAAACACGAATCACGGTTCAAACAAAAAAAAATCACACCTCACACAAACTAATTAATCTAGTAAGATCTTGAGTAATTCAAAAGTGGAGTTTTTGGGTTTGTTTAGGAGATGGAGAACCACCTCCTTCTCGGCTTCATATATGTTCACGGTCGATGTCGTCTTCTTTGACATTAGAAGTGTCCTTCGATCCATGTTTGAAAGGATTCAACTTGCTAAATTTCTTAGACATCGACGAGAAGAGGTTTTGCTTCTTGGAGTTACCAATTCTAGCAGACGTCGACAACTTGTTTTCTTTGGCTAATGACACGTTTATTATTGGTATCGATCATCTCTGTATCAAGGGGTACCGATTGGTTGCTTTTCATCTTTTCTCGGTACCTCAAGAGCTTGCTGCGTAGAGACTCTCTAGCTTTTTTGGGTTCAGGTTGTTGGGTTTGCGTAGTTGGGATGGGTTTTGGGTCGACAGTCGACATTGTGGATGTCAGTGTCACAATTGGGATAGGGGCGGAGCAAAGGATCATATATATATATATGGAAAATGATTCCCTCAAGTTTTTTCAACTTGACTAGTCAAGTTGGGAGAATCTTGACCCTTGAATAAAAATCAAAGGCCAAGATTCAATGATACTTATTTAATCTTAGCCTTTGATTTTTAATCAAGGATCAAGATCCTCCCAACTTGACTAGTCAAGTTAGGGAAACTTGAGGAAATCTCATTCCTATATATATAGGGATAAAAGATTGTTTCTTGTGTAGGAGTTTATCGTGGTATTAGAGTTTGGCCACAATACGATTTTCGGTTTTTAAGTTGGACACAAAAAGATAAATTATTAGAGCACCCCCAATGTACATAGTATTGGGTAGTATTGGATTTCAATACGAATGAATACCATTAGGAGTGTTATGTATTGGGTTAGTATTGGAGAGTGTATTAAAAAATTGTGGTGGTGAATACGGAGGATTGTTTGTTTTGTTTTTTTATTTTTTATTTTTTCTCTCACATACTTTAATATATATTATTTAAAATGGTGGGTCCTAGATATATATTGGTATGTATTGGGTATTGGTGTGAATTGAGGAAAATGTATAGGAAATAGGTTTTTCTGATGTGGCGCTGATGTGACATTGTATTGAATAGTATTCACCCCACCCATTGGGGGTGCTCTTATATTACTAATTAATAAAATCAGGCTCAAACCAGCTAAAAGAATACATTAAAAAAATATATCTATGTCACATTTGTTATTAATATAAGTAGTAGTTTATAAATAAGATTGACTATTAAATTATAAAAGAAAAATGTCATTTTAATTAAATAAATGATTAAGACTTTTACTAAACATTTAAAGGATTATTTATTTTAAAAAAATTCAAAAATCATATGACATCATAATTAAAATAGAATTCTTTTAAGAAAAAAACATAGACTTGCCATATCATAAATTTTATAAAAATATTTGTGGAATATAATCATCTTTTATTTATTACAAAGATAGAGATCTATTTTTATCTTGCTCTATCTTTATATAACTAATTTAATAGCTTATTAACCAATCATATCTCTCGATTTTATCAAATTGAAAATTGATGATGTCATTGTTAATTTAATTATAAATTAAAAATTTTAATAATCATTATCCAAATATATTAGTATATTATGTTAATATTACTATTTCTAGAAACAATCTCACTAATTAATACTTTTTTGTTTTTTTATCAATAACTTACACTTTTTACTCTCACTAAATATTTAATTTATAATTATTACAATTTGTAGTTATCGACTAGAGAATTTTGTTTTAGATTTCCATCATTTAATTAGTTAAAAACATTTTCAACATTTTATTTATAATTTTTTTCTTCCGTAAAATCTTTTAATATACTAAAAGGTAGTTGCTCTAAAAACTTATTGACCAATCACAAATTTACATTTTTTGACCAATTACAAAGTTGACTTTGGTTTTCAATTTTGACTTTATTTTACACTTTTTAATAGCTTTTTAAAAGTAAATAAAAATTAATATATGTGCAATTACTTTTTAAAAAGTAAATAAAATTTAATGTAGAAATATAAAGATTTTAAAAGTACTTGTACTATTATCCTTTTTTTTTGAAGTTTTTTTGTAGTAATTATCATGACACATATACGAAAAATAAAGCATGTAAAAATATAATATTTATAGGCAGCGTTGCAAGGTCGCTAGCTTGTGAGGAATAATTCTTTGATGGGACTAAAAGGTTCCTAGGTATATACCATTTTCTTATTTATTCTAATTAAAATAATTGGAATATGTTTCATCTAAAAATAAGATATTACTTTTTTAAATATAAAATAACAATATAAGATCACCTTGTGTAACAATAAATCAAATAGATGATAGTGACCTATTTTGATTTTTTAATATTCAAATATTGATAAAGTATGTCACAATCTATAACTTTGATATACATATTATGATTTTGTAATATTCAAATATCATTATTTATGTCATAATAAACAAATTTGATAAACATACTTTTAAAAATATTTCACTATAAAACTCAAAGTTTTATAATATAAATCAATTTTTTATTACTAAAAATTATGAACAAAATTTTAAATCATAATAAAGTAACATCTTATATTGATAAAGTTGTAAGCACGTATATTAGACACGGGTTTAAAATCAAGTAAAATAATATGAGATCCAAACTTTACAGTAATCAGGTTTGTTTTGATTTAGCTGATATATTTATGTAGTTGATTATGCACAAATAATGATTTAATTAGATCATTGTTTTTTTTCCTTTTGCATTATGTGAGTGTAAAAGGGGAGAGAGGAAAGTATGAGAAAATGATGATAGAAAGAGTAAGGTTAGCGGTGAAGTAATAAGTTATAATATTTGAATTCTTGTAGTTTATGATAAGTATAATTTAATTTTTTTTTTTTTAGTTTATACAATTGAACTAAAATTTGTATTAGTTGATTTATTTACATTTCATATAAAATTGTTTGTTAAATAAGGTTTTTATAAAGAATAAAATTAAAGCCATAAAGTTATTGATGTAAAAGTTATGTAGTTATTTGTAACAATGATAGCTATATTATTGTTGTGTGTAAAAAGTGTTTGTGTGAAGAATAAATGAAAAATTGACGTGCCATCATGTTGATTAGGCTAATTTTTAAAACATATAATCTATAACTGATGTGGATAGTCTTATACATGTATAATAAAGTATTATGTCGTGTAGTATTATGGTGGTGGTTTATGACGGTGGGGAAAAATTGGGAATCTGGTGGAGGAAGGATATATAGAGGAAAAAAGTTTTCTTGTGGATGAGTTTATTGTGGTGTTTCAGTTTGGCCACTATAGTTTTTCGTTTTTATAATTTAGACACAAAAGTTATGAAACTTTTTATAGATACTTCTTAATCAACTTATATATTAAAAAAAAAAAAGATAATGGAAAGAACCCTATCTCTGGTAATCTCTACATGACTTGGGCATCCCAAAGAAGGTCACCCGTGAAAACAGAATTGTAAGATCAAATTGAAATGGTTGATCCATAACCGAAAAACTGAACTAAAAAAAGGGTAATTGGTGTTGTGTGGTTTGGTTACACTTTATAATTTTTTATATTATGATTAATCGAGCCAAAACTGATGTATGCATACACATATATGAACAAACACATACATGTATTAAGGGAAATTCTAACTACATATCAATGTAGTTAATTGTCAACATTAAGTTGCTTAAGATTATAAAACTTGAATGTTTCTAGAGTCGGGACTATAGTTCTGCCCCAAACACATTATTATGATATGTAGTATATCAGATCGCCAATAAAGTCATGTCTAATCTGATCTGTACATGTCAGCAGTGGCGGTATTAAAGGGGGGCAAGGTGGTCAAATGCCCCCTTAAAATTTATTTTTGTCATGTATTTCTAAATTTTTCATAGATTTTTAAATTTTATTATAGGTTTTTAACATTTTGCTCCTTTTAGATTTATTTTTCATCAACTTTTTAATTTTTCTCTCTTTGTGATTTATTTTTCTGTTACTGCTTCTGCATTTTAGTATCTACAAAATTGGGTTATCACATCGGTGTCATGAGTGTCAAATACGCTAGCAGCTGGTATGGTTCGGGGTGGTTGAACTCGACGTGGGAAGGGACAAGATGGTTACTTAATAATTTGTGTGTGTGTGTGTTATTGGGTACTTATATAATTTTTTTTAAGGTATTATCTAGGGCTATTACTTATGCTTTAAACAAATGCATATATCTATTTAATTATCGAAACCCGGGTAGATCCTCTTAAAGTCAAATATATCTACTTAATGGCCTACCAACTTTTGTTAAATATATTTGGTTGTAAAATTTATATAACATATTTACATTTATACTCTAATGAGCAATTGATTACTCTTTCAATATAACATACTTTTAATATCGGTTTTATAAAAGTGATATCTTTGTATTTATTTTTATTTTTACTCTTTATTAGAAACAAAGGCTACATTCATTTGTTGTTTTTTTTTTTTAAATTTTTGGTCTTTAAAATACCAAAAAAGTCCCTACAACTACACACACACCAAAAAACCACCTTTTCTCTTTGTTGACGCCTCCCTTTTCTATCCATATCCACTTCTCCTTTCTATCCAATCCCGTTGTCAATCACCACCACCACCACGATCACACCCAAACACACATCAGATGTGCCACCTTCTACCGCCACCAACACCATCGGCTCCCTTTTCTCCGGCCTTAGACACCTTCTCAGATTTATTTTCCCTTTTAATTTTAAATTTCATGATTTTTTTTATTCGTAACATTTTTTTTAATATTTGGGGGGTTTTTATCAAATAGGAATCTTCGTACATTATGGCAAGACAAACTCTAATGAAGGTTAAATTGGAAAAAAAATGTTAAACATGATAAAGCTTGCACCGAAAGAATGAACTAAGTTAAAAATAACAATTGTTTTTCAGTATATTAAAATATATTTGATCAGATTTTGATTTAGCTGATACAATTATAAGTTTAGAGAGAATGGACAAGACATTCCAACAAGCAGCCAATTCATGTTATTACTTCTTATAGATTTAGTACTTCAATCCATTAGTAAATAGGCTGATTATTTGATCTTGACCTGTATATTATCTTTAATGGGCAACTAAATTTAGCAAAATATCATACTAGTATATTTTATTTCTATAAAAAAAAAAGTCAGTTTTGTAATCACAAAGATATAAAAGTGAATTGAAGGGTAAGACTGTACTCATTGTAAGAGGGTAAAACTGGCCCATTTCAACCTGTTTGGCCCATGCTAAAACTGACCCGTCTCAACCCAAACTCATTTGATCCATTATAGTGGCCAGTCCAGCTTTCACAACATTCCCACAAAAATTTAATCATCATAACAGTGATCTATAGTTCTTTTTAGATTGCCTTAATTTGAAAACTAACAGTTCTATTTGCAGTTCAAAGAGCCTATTAGGGTGAATCTGTAGATAAGTCATGATGAGATTATTAGGGTGGTGCTTATAAGCGTCCATGGCTTGCGTCTTGAGACCATTCTGGAAGCTTATTGACACCCATCGTCCTTGTGGTGAGTCTTGGAGAGTTCACATGAAGAAGTTTGTGGACGCTGAAATGTGGGGTCACAATATATTTTTTTTTGTTTTTATGACAAGAAGCTCCAAGAAGCTCTCCCTTATAAGCACAGACCTTAATTGTCTCATTAAACCTTTCCTTGGATTAAAATTCAAATTTGTATTCAATTCGGAAAGATAACCATAGTTGCTACGTGGAAAAAATTAACTCCAATTGATTATGTATCATAAATTGTTATGTAAATTTTCTTTATTATAATGCTGAATTTTGTGTATAGATGTAGTAATATTTAAACTGTTTTTCACCTATAATAATCATCATGTTGTGGATAGGCGAATATCCCGTTGTAAATTATAATTGTCATGATCAATGATTTTTCTAACTAGCTGAAAACGAGTACATTATTGTAAGTTATCATCGAGTGTTGTACATTGTTTGATAACGAACACATAATTTTTTGATTACATAGATTAACATAAATAAAGAATATATCACCAATCACGAATTAAAAAAAGAAAAAATCAAACTTCACACCAACTAATCTAGTACAAATTTGAGTAATTCAAAAACGAAGTTTTCGGGGACGTTTAGGAGATGGAGGAACCACCTCCGTCTCGGCTTTATATGTTCATCGCCTTCTTCGATATTAGAACTTAGAAGTGTCATTTGATCCGTGTTTGAAAGGATTCATCTTGCTAAATTTCTTAGACACCGACGAGAGCAAGTCGTTTTGTTTGGCTAATGACACGTCCGCTTGTAGTACTTGAGACCGCATCCTCAACGCATCAGAAACATTTGTCTCGTTTTTGCCACTTTTAAGTTGTAGTTGATCAAAATTATTAGACCCAGTAGTCGATCCTACAATTCCATTATTGGTATCGATCATCTCTGTATCAAGGGGTACCGATTGGTTGCGTTTCACCTCTTCTCGGTACCTCAAGAGGTAGCGCATGAGACGTGCGTAGAGACTGTCTTCTTTGGGTTTGGGTTGTTGGGTTTGGGTGACTCGGATGGGTTTTGGGTCGACACTCATTGTTGATGCCATTGTCACAATTGGGATAGTGGCGGAGGAAGGGATAGTTAAATCATCACATATATAGAGAGAATATTTTTTTGTGGAGTTTATTGTGGTATTAGAGTTTGGCCACAATAGGTTTTCGGTTTTTATAAGTTTGGACACAAAAAGTTGTGATAGGTTGCCGGTTTGTTAATTACACTTTTTAATTTTTTATATTTTGTAACTTGTGATTAGCCAAACCAATTTGAATTTGAATGTACATATAACATCTCTAAATATATATAAAAAAAAATCATAATTTTAAAATGAATCTTTATGATCGTACCAACGAGGCAATGTGGCGCGGAGTTGTAGGTTGTTCAGTGGTTGCTAAAACAAGAACAAATATAAACTATGACATGTGATATATATGAGAGCGAACAAACAAGGGTCGATCGAGAATAATTCTTTGATTTTCTTTTTTTTTAAAGGTGAATTTCGCTTAAGAACTTCGTTTCGCGATTCGACAGCAAGAGGTCTAACATACATTGTCTTAACCGAGTCTGCGTTAGAGAGCTTCCTCGAAGTAGAAATGCTTATTTCAAATACCCGATGGGGGAAAACCCCCTACTAATCCGCCCGAAGGTACGACGATCAATAGAGGCAAACCCTGCCCTCTCAGACTTGAACCTGAGTATACCCAAGACAAGCCTTCATAAAAAGACTTCATATGTACTTTCCAAGTCTTGAACCTAAAACCTCCTATTTATAAGGCATGTACTCAACCACTTGAGCTAACTAGGAATTACAATTCTTTCATTTTCTACAAACACACTTTTAAGACTCTTGTATAATTTATAATTACATTACATACATTGACATATAACAAAAAATAAAACACCAATCACGATTTAAACAATTGTTTAAAACTTTTAACAAGAAAAAATCACACCTCACACCAACTAATCTAGTTCAATCTTGAGTAATTCAAAAGTGAAGTTTTTTAGTACGTTTAAGAGATGGAGAAACGTCTCCTTCTCGGCTTTGTATGTTCATGTTCGTCGCCCTCTTCGATATTAGAAGTGTCCTTCGATCCGTGTTTGAAAGGATTCAACTTGCCGAATTTCTTAGACATCGACGAGAAGAAGGTTGGCTTCTTCGGGTTACCTATTCTTGCAGACGTCGAACCCACTTGACCCTTGTGTTGTAAATCCGATATAAACGCTTTCATTTGCAACAACTCGGATCTTAAGGCTTCGTTTTCTTTAGCTAACGACACGTCCGCTTGTACTTGAGACCGCATACTCAACGCATCCGGAACGTTTGTTTCGTTTTTGCCACTTCTAAGTTGTAGTTGATCAAAATAAAGTGCGTGCAAAACTATTTGTACCGGCAATCTTTTATTTTGCGAGGCGTGTACCCTTGCTTCGTATGAGAGCTTGAATGGATCCATTACGCTACAAACTTTCTCACGCTCGATTTCATCCAAGTTCGGATGAGCCTGTAAATTACGAGTCAAAATTTATTTTATGTTCATGTGTCAATGAAAACCAAGGGAAATGATCCGTTTTGAGAGTCCAACTATCAAAACGGATCATTCAGTTTTTGTAAAAAAAATGCTTACCTTAAGGAATATATCAATAGCCCGATAGAGATCATCATCAAATTTTCTGGCATTTTTCGGTACCAAATTAGCAATACCATTAAACTTAGAAATACTCAATTCACTCGCGGTCGCGATCTCACCAAGGTATGCATCAACAGTCTTTGCGACTCTAAGCATCGCGGTCGACGCCACTTCCCTAAAATCGCCACCATTAAAAACCGACACACTCTTTTCTTTCTCAACAAACCCGGATATGATCTTTCTTACACTTTCCAAATCAAACAACCTTTCCCCATCAAAAGTGTATGACAACACAAGCAAATCATCAACTGTAACATGTTCCAACATCCCGGATATCCGTTTTTCTAGTTGCTTCTTGCAAACATCGTCATTTTCTAAAAAAATCGCGGTTCTTAAGAGACAACATAAGAAGCTAATAGGAAATGAGGCCCGGTGGTTTTCTACTGGGAGTAAGGCAACTATTGAGTTTAGAAGTTGTTTTTGTTGGTTTCGGGTTGTGCTGGAGATTGAAATTGAGGCTTTTATGCCACTACCAGAATGGTCACGGACTAAATCGGGTAAAGAACGTTCGGTGTAGGTTATGATCGCGCTAGCGAGTGTAAGTGTTTTCGCGCCTCGTGCTTTCATTGAGGCGATTATTTTTTCGAAGAAGGTTATGTGGACGATTGACAACTCGTCTGTCCACCAGTTTGGGGGTGACCGGCTTGGAAAATTCGCTTCGTTACATGCCTGCAAATCAAAATATTTTATTAAGTTATCGTGTCCATGATCTACCATTAGAGAAAAGACTCGCATACAAAAAATCGAACCCAAAACATGTGAGAAAGTTGCGTATCGAGCTGATTTGGGAATTTTTTATCCGCCACTAGTGGTTATTTTGGACTATAAACTCTAATTAAAAAGTTCTCGCCATTCAAAATTTAAAAATATTTTTTTATTCTAAGTGAGTAATTAAGCGCGGATTAAAAGTTTTACCTTCGCGCTCGCAACTTCAACACATCGTTGAACGATATTAATGTGTTCAGCAATGGGAAGAAGATCTTCACACGATTTCAACACAACAACAGCCCCAGAAAGGCTTGTTAACGCTACTTGAACAAGAAAATCGTCGGTTCGGCCAGCAAGGTTGCCATCACAATATTGATCAGTCATATCAAGATACTCGGCAGCACAACGAAGTGCTGCCACGTTATGTACCGTTATTTCGAAATTTATTCCATAACAAAACTTTGCGGCTTTCTCAAATATTTCAGCTCCTCCCGGGATATTTGATAGGTCTAGTCTTCCCATATCGGCTTCTTTTGATTCGAGTATTAATCGTCTTATGTAGTTGCTCTTTGCTACTAACATGAACTGTTACATCATATCATTATATGTAATTAATTCAGTAATTGTAAGTTATAGCAATATATGGCTACCCAAAAAGTATCTATAAAACTCTATATTTCTGGTAGTGTAAAATGTTTTCCCCAAATCTAAGATCCTGACTTCGTCACTACATATAAAGTTACAAATGAACATGTTACATTTCTAATGTTTGTTTCTTTGTTAGTTTTATCAAAATTTTGCTAACCATAGCACTTAAGTTCATAATTAACAAGCAAAAAAGTATTAATTATACATGTATTAAGGTTGCGTATATACCTTGTGAAGAGGGAACTTTGCTTCACCAACTTGAATAAGAATATCAGTTGGGATATCTTGAGAGAATACCCTAAAGATTGAAGCAAAAAAATATATGATTATTAGTATGAAAATTATTAGAAGAAGAAGATAGTAATTAGTGTTTAGTTATCGTGGGTGTTACCATTGGCCAGTTCTCTCCATTGCAAGAGAAACTCTATTGGTGTGTGCAGCCATGGGCTTAAAGATATAATTGGGAAGATAAGGTGATGATGATGATATATGTGTTATATGTGGTTATATAATGGAATAGTCATACATGTTGCCTTTTTTTAATCCACTTTTAATTGGGTTTTTTGTTTGGACATTAACAAGAAAATTATAATTACTTTGTGGTCACTTTTTTAGCCACATCTCAATATTCAACTTTATGATTAAACAAAAGTAAAACCATTACAAAATGATATCATATTGTAGTTGTGGAGTGAGCCGGATTAAGTAACTTTTTACTGGCCGTGTGAAATTTTTTATAACTTGTATACAAGTATACAACATTGTGTTTTAGCCATTTTGATAGGATTGGATGTTATTATCATTGTTGTGTTTGGTAAAAATTTACGATTTTACTCGTAGTTTTTAAAACAAATGATATATTCCTGTCATTGCTACCACTTTCTGACCTGTCTTTCTGTCATTCTGTGACTTTAGAGTTATCACACTTGGCCCATGTAGATCTAGCTTGAAACAAGCAAAGATTGGACTGTATTTGTTTTTATTGTTAGGTAAAATGTCTTTTTGGGTCACTACTCACTATGTACTATGTAAAGTTATACATTGTGCAATGAACTCAACTTTTGAACTTTTTCATTCATTGATCTTTCTTCTCTTTGTTGTCATTCCTATCAATTTAATTAATCTATCACTGCTTAATTGATATAACACGTAATATAAGTAGAATGATGGTAGACTTATCAAAAATTGTGATAAATTCCCAAATTAATTAGGTAATACTCATCAATCTTTATTGACAAAACAAGAAATATAAACGAAATTGGATTTGTACAAGATTTATCAGCTACACTAGATGATCATATGCTACTTAATTTCTATGTTATACGAGTAATATCAGAAATTATAATCAATGTCAATGTTTAGACTTTATTCAACGAAATAACATAGTCGTAGATTCGGTAATCAACCGATATTGATACCTTACCCGGCTAACCATGATTTTCGACACGTCTAAAGTTCATGAAATAAGAGTTTATAGTTGCTAGTTTTGTATTAAATTTGGTACACTGTACAATGTACATGACAGACTTTTTGTATTCATCTATGCACTTGCCAATTTGAAGTTGGGAATTGGGAACATTTTGGTTGAAAGTAATATCAAGTGCCAATGACTTTGAGCAAACCATGTGACAGCGGTCGGGATTTCTATCCACCACACAAAATATGTGGCTAAAGCCACCTCCAAATTTGATTCAAATCTTGGCCATATCATAGTACAAGTCACTTGGACCCCATTAATGTTGCCTTTTATCGCATATAATTATTTGTAAATTACATAGTTAGGGCCCAACATGATATCCAATTATAGCTAATGATAGTTTCACACGTGGATCATTGCCATATCTAATCTGATATTAGATAATATATTTTAATATTTTTATCTAGTAACTACAATATATTCTTTTTGAGAAGGAATTGACATAGATGATAGATAGCATCGTTTTTTTTTTTTAATTATATTATCATTATATATACGGTATAATTTTTCAAAATACAAATCAATATCATGTATATATAACCTATATTACTTCAGTTGTAGGAACTAGGAAGAGTAATAATCCTATATACAACTTCTACATTATACACCAATGTATGCATCACACGTCTATACACTTGTATAATGTGTATTTGTATTTGACTTTTAGAATATTTATTGATTGAAGTTTCACTTGTTGTCACACTATCACATGTATCAATTTACTCCATAATCAAGCAACTAGTATATTTGTTGACCATAGAAGGTATCACTTTAGCAAAACTTGTAATAAGTCAACATTTTAAAGGGATAAGATTCAAGATACAACTCTATACATGAAATGCATTGTGTACAAACAAGTTTACCTATTTTGAAAAACGATAAAACAATTTAATCCAAAAACAAAAAGTCATTGTTGGGTGTTTGTTAATTAACTGATCAAAGAAATAAATACATTTATTTGTGGTGGGGGTGTATTAGATCGATTAGGCAAAGTTTGTCAAAATCTGGTCCCTGATGGCTAATGGGCCCGGCAATTGGGCTAACTACTAATGTGTGGATACAACTCATTTTGTATGGTTGGATTGTTAGATGCAAACAAATGGGTCTCACTCGGTGGGTGAAGCTTCAAGCTGGCTGATGACATAACTTGATAGCAGTGTAACACACATAAATAGACATGTTACGTTCTATTCTTGGCTATCTGATATAAATCGTTAGTTTTTTCATAAAATACTGTTTAATTTTAGTTTTTTAAACAACTATCTTTTACTAAAAAAATATTAACATCAATAGTTTATTAATTGATAATAATAAGCTCTCTAAAACTGTATGCCAAATTCACAGTGAAATTTAAAAAGTGAATTAAATAGCTACAAGAGAAAGGTTGAATTAAAAAGTGATGTTTCTAGCACTCCAGTGGCAGTCTCAACTTTCATATGAATCTTCGAAAGTATATATGTTAACCATGACAATATCCTTGTTGGTGGTGATGTTTACATGCAAGACAACTAGCTAGTTAGCTTTTAAAGACATTATGAAAATTGCTCGGAATCGTTTCTTTAACTTTCGTTATCGAAACGGAAGAACTATACTAAGTCAATAAAGTCGTTCAACAGGCTAAAACATTTTTCAAAGGCTTTTAACAAGGAAAAAAAAAAGTGGTTAAATTAAGAAACAAGATAAATTATGATTGTTATTTAACATTGTAAAAGGAAATTCTTTTTCTAAGTTTTATAGAAAAAGTCAACAGAAACATACAGTTTAAAACTTTTTAAACAAGTAATAAGAAAGTACAATACTCTTAAAAATGAATAATTCTTTAATAGTAAGTAATTATATACACATATATTCTTTTTCCCAATTTATAAAAATCAAAATAATAACTGAAGACAAGTTAAATACACACATAAATTTTTTTCCTAATTTATAAAAATCAAATATATTACCAAACAAAAAAATACATATGAAACAACGTGTTAAAAAAACAATCAAAAGTTTAATAAAAAAAAAAACGTATAAAAAAAATGCTTATAACCAATATAGAAATATAAATATTAAAGAAAGAACAAACTTTAAAATATAAAGATACAAAAGACATGTAAAAAAAAATGTTTGAGACAGAGAAATTTAAAAGTATAGAAAATAGATGGGAAAAAAAACATTTTTAAAATCCTTAATTAAAAAGACATAAAATAACAAAACAGGAGGGGAGTAAAAATATCAAAACCTTAGACCTCTCAATTAATAAGCAGCACCCAGACCACCCCAACTAAAAACTATTATTATTTTTACCGCACAAACTAAATATACAAGCAAACCGAGTTTTTTTACTGTTCACTTCCATGACTTTTATTAAAGGTATATAATATTTATGTGGCGCCATATAGGCCGACCAATGAATTAGTATCCCGACCAAATTATCCGCAACGATGTCGCTGCGGAAAGTCTTGTACGATATTCCGTACACTAATGACTATGACAGTCAACAATGACTTTTGTCCTACTCGAATTTTCGCAACGACATCGTTGCGGATAGTCTAGGAGGACAAAAGTCATTGTCGACTATCATAGACAATAGTGTTGTTTTGTCCTTATTAAACTATCCGCGGCGATGTCATTGTGGAAAGTCGAGTAGGACAAAACGACACTGTTGACTATGACAATCAACAGTGTCGTTGTGTAGTTATATACTGCGTTCTATCGTTCATTTGTTCATTCAATTGTTATATACTTTCTATCGCTCTCATTTCGTTTATAGATTCTACTTCTTCATTCGATCTTCAGGTTTGTATTCATACATACTTATAATATATATATATATATATATATATGTTTAATCATATTATTAATATAAATGTGTTTTCAGATGGATTATTTTGAGAATATGTGGGAAGATATGAGTGATCAAAATTTTGAGTTTCACTTAGAAGAGCACGATGAAGAATATGAGACCTCGGAGGTGGCCCCCCAATTTGACTACGACGCAAACGATTTCTACACCGAGGAGGTATAGTTAAATGATGACATCAACTTTTTTTTTTTAAATTTTTATCACAATAATGAGTTTTGTTTGTTTCGGGAACACCTTTACTATTTCAGGTGTTTAATTCACACGAAGAACTGTTCAACTGGGCCGAATTTACATACCAAAAACGGTATGGATATAATCGAAACACCAGCTGCGAAGGAGATGGTGGCCGGAAAATCATTGCTGAAAGTACGGGTGAAAGCGGGATGACGAGCACCTTAATCGCGCCTGATGACTGGGATGGTGGTAAGAAAATTGGCTGTCGAAAGTTTGCCAGAATCTTGGCCGGAATAATTAGAGAAAAGGGGGTGAATTTGTGATTTTTGGGTTTGAAGATGGGAGAGTTTTGGGTGTTTTCGTTCGGCCAAAGAAAGAAAGAAAAAGAAAGAGGGGGTGAAGGATAAGAAACATACGGTTTATTTTGAATAACGAATTTCTAGGAGACTTTCCGCAACAATGTGTCGTTGCGGAAAGTTTGGTCAAAAGTCAAGCGTAATTAATGCGATGGTAGCATTAATGCGCTGGTCAAAAGTCCATGCGAAGTCACTGCGGATACCCGAAATTCTATGGTCGGGGTGCGGGACGCATATCTACAATAATATTAACTAGAAACTTTTGGACCCCGCGTTGCGGGGTCTCAATTCCCTTGTTGAAACGGTTCGTTATTTTAGTATATATGTTGTGAATTTTCGACCGCTTAATTAGAAATAATTTTGTCATTAATATGTTTGTTTAAAAGTATGCAAGAAACCAAGACGTAACCTATAGTAGAAACCCGAACGGGATGTGATATGACAAAAATATTAATATATTAATTCAGAATTCAAGCAGATGCGATATAGCAAAATGCAAGTAGTGGTACGGGGTGTATCACAATAAGGTTGAATGACAAATAAAAAGTGTGAAAAAAACAAAAGAAGTAACCCGTAATAAAAAATCCGAAAAAGAAAAACAAAAATAATAAAAAAAAAGACGTGACAAATCCGAACAGGATGCAATGTGGCAAAATCCAAACTATAAGAAACGTGTGATGTGTCACTTTATAACCGATGTCACATGTCAATTTTAATAAGCATGGTTACTATTGATAACCATGCAAAAAAAACCCGAAAGAAAATACTCCAAACGGGATCCGTAATGTCAGAGTCTATATAGTGATGCGGGGTATATGATGAACCAATAAAAGAGATCATATAAGCAAAAAAAAAAAGGTATCAAAAAACCAAGAAAAACCGAAAGATAAATAACCTTAAAGAAAATAGAAATAACAAAGGAAAAATAAAATGTTGAGTAAAAGTTTTCAATATATTAATTGAGAACACAAAAGTCAAAAAACTATGATGAACACTAAGAAAAAACCCCAAACGGGATCCAAAATAACAAAATCTAGATAGTGATGTGGGGTATACGATGAACCAATAGAAAGAAAACATAAAAGCAAAAAAACTATATAATAAACCAACAAAAATCAAAAGAAAAATAATTTTAACGGGATCCGATATGGCAAAATCTGAAAAAACGCGGGGTATAGGTGGACCAATAGAAAGAAAACACAAAAGCAAAAAAACTATGTAAGAAACCAAGAAAAACGGAACGAAAAATAACCTTAACGGAATCCGATATGACAAAATCTGGGAAAAAACGCGGGGTATAAGTGGACCAACAAAACAACGCCACGTGGCACATGACACTATTCATTGGGTTCGCCTTTAATGAGATTACAATTTAAAGTGAAGTGGTAGACTGGTAGCATGTTTGCATATTTTATAATCATTATTATAACAAACTAAAAATAAAATACAATCTAATATGCAGCTTTTGAGAGGCTTTTAAAACCTTAAGTCAATGATAGTTTCACAAGTTCATAAAACAACACCACAATGTTTATTATTTTCTTTACATCATTCCCTTATCAGTTATCATCATCAAAATAAATTTATAAAACCATCAATATTAATTAAAAAAAAAACCACAATAAACCGATTCATTATACATAACCACAAGTTTTGAGATCAGGCACTAACATTATTATATATATATACATTTTACAACCAAACCAACTCTTCTACGAAGAGTTGGCCACCGGCTGCCACTTTCTAAGAGCAACCTGGGTTCGAATCTTGCCAGAGGCATAATTGAAATTAAGTGGTTGAATTACCTTGACACTATTCCTGCTGGGGGTTATGTGGGTACCAATTCAGTACATGGGATCAAACGGTTTCTATCAATCTACATTTTACAACTATCTTAACTACAATAGTTTTTTGCTTTTTTATTTTTAGCCTGAAATTTTTAGTTTTTCTATTTTTTCCACCAAATTACTTTAATTTATTTTTTGTAATTCTCATTTAGCTTTTTCATTTTTAGCCTCAAAGTTTTACCTTTTATATTTTTGCCACCATTCAATTTACCTTTTGTAATTCTCATTTTTATCACCAACTTTTTACTTCTTTTATTTTGCCACAAAATTTACTAAAGTGTACCTTCTTAAGTATAAAGTACAAGTTTAAAAGCTTCCACACAACTATGCTATCATGTCATCATCAACACATTTTCCCGCATCGGGTATTTGAAATAAGCATTTCTACTATAAGAAAATTTTTTATCACGGACCCGGTAAGACAACGTATGTAAAACCTCATGCTGTTGAAATCTTCGCCAAATCAGGTGCATTTCTTTAACGGGTGTAAGAGTATAGTATTTGTTTCAACTTAATATTGTCTATCGGACACCTAATTTAATTGTTTAAGAGTCGTATTTGGCTAAGAGGTTCGACCTACCTCAAAGCTACATGCCGTTTATGAACAACAACATTATATGTTACAAAGGTGAACGTAGTTATTTTGAGAACATATTATAAGTTTTACATGTAACATCTCTGGGGCAACGCTCGGGTACAAACCTCATTCATTACTATTGGGTTGCAATGATATGCAACATCCACAACGTCAAAATGTTCAATATTTGTGTATTGTGTATCGTGAAATATTTGGTTGTTAGTACTATTTTAGTACTCGTAAGAAAGATTCTTATGTATTAAGTATTTAAATATGAGAATCATCCATAAGATATTTTTTTTAGCCATACATCACTACTTAATTTTTTATATGAATCAATATTTGAACTCATAAACTACATATGTTCAATGTTTTAAGATACATTGTACGGTAATATAAAAAATAAGTGATGTAATGATCAAAGTCCCTTTCAATATTCAAAGAGACCAAATAATGCAAGAAACCTCTTTCAACCCTTTAAAAATGTTTTTTAAGTTTCAGCCTTCAGCTGAATGAACCCATGTATACATAATGGCCCATTTGACAAGCTATTTGGTATGGGTATTGGCTCATATACATATCCAGTGTGCGAGCCCATTGCCAATCAATATGTTACGCCCTTTTTAATAAAAGAATACAGTGTAACACTAGTTATTAATATATATATATATATTAAAAACAAAGGTACGGAAATGCATGAAAAAATATTAATGGGTCATTTTATTTTTTTTTGGTCCGTTTTCATTTTTTTAATGGGCCTCTTGATTTTCTTATGTTTTGGGCTTGATAAATTATGTTTTGATCTTTTAAGTTGCTTTCAATTTGTTTACAAAAGATCACTTATTTTAATTGCATATTATTATTTTTTTAAGTTTGTAACATTTTTAAGATTATCTCATCTTATTACAAGTGAACTATTACATAGTATATATACACATAACAATAGGGTGTATGTTTTGAATATATACACCTAACCATCTCTGAAAAATTTGTTTGCAAACAATATTTATTAGTTTCAATATTATTTCGGTTGATATTTTATTATTATGGATTATTTTTTTTCACTTTCTATTTTCCATTATTTGGAAAATTAGCTTTAATTATGTTTGTATTATTAATTTGTTTTTTTTATTTTAAATATTCTACGTTCATACTTGTTATCTTTTATAATTTATATAATATATTAATCTGTTATAAAATTATACTGTCGATTTTTTTTAATTTATAATTGTTTATTCATTAAAAAATCAATATCAACTCAAGTTTTGAGCTTTATAATATTTTTAAAAGCATGTAATAATTTTTACATAGTACGGAACACAATAAATATAATGTCTCCCGGGACAACGCCCGGATAACGTATCTCGTTATTATTGTAATAAAACCAATCCGGTTGTAGCAAATGGTTGGAGCCAATGATCTTGACAAGTGTTATATAGTTCAGTGCATGAGACTCTGATCGTAAAACGGGCCCCATTTTAAAATATTATTTATTATATATCAGTTTGATAAATGATTTTGCTTAAAACACTTTTCGAAGAAGGACAATGTTCAACTAAGAATAAAAAATGTTCTAACTACTTTTTGATAACAACATTTTGTGTTCAATGAATTCTTATAAGCAATTACTAACATTTTTTTTACGCTCATAGTAATTATCGTAATATATATATATATATATCCTTATTATATCTTTTTTGTTATATGGGCTCATTTTAAAATTTTTATCTTGCACACCAATCCCGAAGTTCATTTGTCGGCCCTGGTTGGAGCACTTGACTCTAAAAACATAGGTTAAGGTTGGAGGTTTCTTTTTATTTTTTTGGTACATTTCAAGCTCTCTCACACACTGTACAGACGGTCGTGGGGCTTAAAATCCGTAACAGACGACATTGAGTATTAGTTATTTGTTATCTTTTTACTAATCATCGTCATAAAGAAAGAAAAATTATAACATCAAAATTTTATTAAAAGAAAAGTTAAGATGGTACACATAGGTTTCTGTAGACCAGGAGCGATGACACGTATGTTTATATGCTCAAGAGGTAAATGTTGAAAAACATAAAGAAATCAAGATTCGATTTAATGTCTCTAGACCAACAATTTTTTCTGCCAGATCCCTCAAAGAAGGTCCAAACTCCCAACTAACCACTTAAGGGCGCGTTTGGTTCACATTGTTTTTGAAATGAATGAAATTTTTCGAAGGAATTGGAATCTGAAGGAATGGAATTTGACGAAATGTTTTTGATTTTTTGAGAATTCAAGTGATGGAAGGAATCAAATTTTCCTCCATCCCCAAGGAATGGGGATTCCATCAAATGATGGAATGTTTACATTTCTACGGAATGAGATTTCTCTTTTTTTGAATAACCAAACGCACCAAATAATGGAATTCAATTCTAATTCCATCGGAGTCCATCAAATTCTTTGAAACAAACACGACCTTAATGTAAAAGACTAAATGGTTTCAATGCATCTTAACAGGGCTTTGTTTTTGTTTTCTTTTTAACAATGTGTTAGCCTGTCCAAATCATATTTATATCGTTTCTACCGCAACGTGTGGACAAACCTACCCTACCTCATTAAGAGCATATGTTATCTATCATAAAAAGTCAAAACAACATAAATATCTTCTAAATCTAAATATGTTACTTATATACTTACATACACGCATGCAACTTCGTGTTTGCTATTTGCTACATCTATAACATTATCTGAGGCTTATGCCTCGACATATTTTACTCTTTATTATTTCCTTGTTTAGTAACAAAATGATATGTACATTGCATTTTCGGATATTTGGTTTAGTTTGCTTTAAAAATGCTTTTGGAGATCATATAAAGCTAGGGATTAAAAACTATAAAGTTAAACAATATACTCGATAAAGCTAGGAATTTTATATATAACATAACTTTTTAAAAAGGAAGGACGAAAAACCTTAGAAAAATGATAAATAAAGTTTTAAGGGCTTCACTTAACGTGTATAGAAAGATTGTACGTTTTCATATTAAAAGCTCACCCCTGAATTTAATGGTAAATGTACAACTATTTAATGCACGTTAACGAATGTTTTTAGGATTTCGTTTAACAAAACTCAAAACTTTATAACTAAAAAAGCCCAACAACCGTAAGATGTTATCTCAAATTAATAAGGAAAATAATTAATATGTCTAATTTGTATGCCTAAAGATATACCTAAAAGAGAGATCAAATCATGTGGTAAAGATCAAAGGTAGACATGCTGAAAGAGAATGAGTGAAAAACATATGTCATGTAATATATTGAGTAGGCGTAATATTAGGCACGTGATTTAGGTATATATATCATTATCTAATTAATAATTACGAAACTTTTAAAGAGATAAAACCTGCCTCCCCTTCGACCACTTATCTAAAAATAAAATACATATTAAAAAGGAAATTCCTAACTGAGAATCAAAATGAACATCAAAAAGCGATTTTGGATTCCAAATCACCTATCCACCTTCATTCGATCTTGTTCTTTTCTTTTTGCTTTATTGTTGCCAACCAAAATTTTAAGCATTAATATTGTAAAATAACGGGGCATATGGCTACGTATTTTTGGAATAAACTTGACCTACGTTCATCATTTGCTAGTTCGTCATTTGCTAATATGAATGAAGGTTGTCAACAATTTTTATAAGCAAAACAAAGGAAATCCTGACAAAGAATACATAATACCATTGTCCATTTAAAGTTAATGGACAATATTCTCGATCACAAGACTTTTAATCAACCATAATATATGTATATATATTACTGCATAGTATACATTTGTATAAAACATAAGTTGTTGTGAATGACTAATTGGTAGTATTATCACTCCCAAAAGTTAATACAAATTAATAGATGTTTTGATTGATTAATATGTGTTTGTTAGTGTGATAATATGACCATGCAGGTGATAAGGTAATCCATGTATGCATCTATGTTACTATCTTCTTTTTCTGATGAAATTTTCGACCAACCTACAACTCGAGTTTCCAAAAATTAGTCACCACCGTCGCTATCATCCACTATATTTTAGACTGCTTACATTGACTAATCATCGAAAATTGAGCTACAGGTTGCCTGAAAAATGAGTTAGAAAATATGTCTTGACATGGCTACACCTATATAGATTGCCACATCACGAAACAGACTTAATATGTCTAAACATTTGTGTAATTTAAGTATATATAATTTGTTGTTCTAAAAAAAAAAGGCTCCTAAATTAAATTATATATGTAAATGAGATATATGGACAAATTCGTAAACATTTTAAAGTGTACCTAATTTTAGTATTTTACCCGCAAATAGTGATAGGTCTTACTCTTAAAAAGTTTAACGGGAGATGATATATTTTTTTAAAAATTAGACTAAATTTCATACAAAAATCATAAAATGTGAATTCTAATAGTTCTCTTTTCAAATTTATATTTATTATCACGTTTTTGTTAGTAAGATTTTAAGTTAATTATTTTAAGCGGATAAATTATTTTTTAAATATAAATGAAGGAGAAATGATTAATTTCTCTAATTAAATAGTTTAAAAATTTTTCTAATTATGATGACATGTGAAAAAATGAGAAAAAAAAATTAAGAAAGAGAAATAATAAATACCACATGTCAGACTAATATTTAAAAGAGAATTGATATTTGTACCACAAAAATTGATATATTTACCACACAGTACAGTTATTACATCATACTGTACAAGTCAATAAAACATATTGGTGATAAATTAATCAAAAATTATTGTACGAATGTCACCTCCTTATTTAAAATGTTTATATTTTTCTAAATAAAAATTGCAGTACAGCAGCCAATTTTCAAACCCATGGGACCCACAAACATATTCAACAAACTCAACCCTTTCACAGAAAGTCAATGTTGGCAACAACCTTAGCTATATTAAAAATAAATTTATAATTTTAAACTGATAAAAAAATGGCTGCAATCGTCACTCACTTCTTCTCCATTTCCAGCTTACTAACTTTTACCAGTTCAAACAACACCCACAAAAGATTACTAAAGAAAATTTCAAGATTTTTACCATATCAAACACAACCACCACAACCCTCTTTAATGTCAATGAAAACCCATGTGAACACATCATAAAGAAGCCAATTTTCTTTAATTAAAACTTTGTGCACGCAACGTATTTGATAAAATGTCTCAATGAGTTGAAAAGTGGTAATTCTTTTGGTTTTGAGATTGTATTTATTTACCCTTCTGTTTGGAGTTATTATATGTGGATTTCTGTGAAGAATCTTTAGAAAGTTTGGAACTTTATTGGTGTTTAGTTTCGGGTTTCGGATTTTTCGATAAGGACAAGAAGTAGAAGGTGGTTTAGTTTGAGTTAATAGTTAAGGATTGGTGTAAAGGTGACAGTTTTTGGGATGTTTGAGTTGAGGTTTTTGTGGTTTAAAGCATTTTGTGTTGTGAGTTTGTTGGTGGTTGTGGATAGTCAATCTACTCATCCTACAGAAGGTAAGTTAATTAGTAGTTACTTCGTTTCTATGGTGTTTGTTCTAAGTGTATGATAGAATTACTGTTAGAAAGTGCCATCTTTTTCATTATATTGTGACAGAAATCTGTGTTTTTTTTTTGTATATATGATACTATTTTATATTATTTAGCTATGAAGCAAGATATATAATTATGGTTTCCGAGTTAGAAGGTTGACCAATGGAATTTCGTATGCGTAGTTAATAAGTATAGTTATAACTAGGATATTTATTTCTTTATATACATGATCCATGTTGCTAGAACCTAGAACACATTGCACATGTTATATCATGACATAACTTGGACTGATTATATAAGGCTGGGATTAGAATTTTGAAGTTAGCAACATTCGTTTGGCCAGGCGTGTTATGGTTGGGTGAGATTTGCCTTTCGGAAAAAAAAATCAGAATTTTGAAGTTTCAAATTTTGTTTTCTTCATTTGATTTCCCCTTCCATAAAACTCTAATCTTAAGACCTAGATTAGAATTATGTAGTTAGCGAACAGCGATAGACATTTGAGCAAGCTGTATTCAGGTGGCCTATAACCAAGAGGTCCCGCGTTCAAGTCTGAGTGGAGTTATAAGTGTATAATGGACCATGGTTGTGTGAATTTTCCTTCCATATAAAAAATCATAATTTTAAAGTCTGAATTTCTTTTTTTGGCAGTTTAATTTCCCTTTCCTTAAAATGCTAATTTTAAGATCATTGATTAGAATTTTAAAGTTAGGAATAGGTCTAGGCTGTATCTAGGTGACCCATCAACCAAGAGTTCGAGGAATCAAGTCATAGTAGGGTATGAAACTTTTGCTACCTTGCTCTTAGGCCTATGCATACCCATTTATATACTTGCTATATTCAACTTAGTATTTGCATTTCAAGGGTGTGGTCGTTTTGGCGATGGTTACGAAATGTTTTTGTAATGCCTGGATGCACAACGAACAAAAGAACTTTGGTTCCTGATTGGTTATGAGATAATAATTATCATCGTTAGTTTTGTGTTAGAGGGATTTTTTTATTAATTACTTATGATAAGCTTGTCAATCGGAGTGCAGTGACAGCACTGCAGGTTATCAGGGATAGTCTTGTTGATCCAGACAACAGTCTCGATAACTGGAAACGTGGAGATCCATGTGTATCAAATTGGACTGGGGTCTTGTGCTTTAACAAAACCCTAGACGACAGCTATCTTCATGTCCGAGAACTGTAAGTAGAAGCTGCAATTTTGACCCATTTACTTGTGAATGGATTGATTTGGGTTATGTTTAATCTCTAACTAGTTGAACAATCAGAGCATGAAAAATAGCTTAAATAATTTCATGTATAAAATCTTGCAGGCAGCTACTTCATCTCAATCTTTCAGGAACTTTATCTCCAGCCCTAGGACGATTATCTTATATGGAAATATTGTGAGTCTAGTTTCTAGTGTCACTTACATTACTATCTTAGCTTCTTACTCCTGTTATAATTATGATATAGTTGTATGATTATTTACTCTTCATATTAAAGGGATGTCATGTGGAACAAGATAACTGGGAGTATACCAAGAGAGATCGGTGAACTTACAAGTTTGAGGCTCTTGTAAGTTTCTTTTTTTGGTGGTTAATTTACAGCTGTTGTCATATAGATGAAAAGATGTGAAAAGAGTCGTCATTTATCGGTGTCATGATTCCCGCGTTCATGATTACGCACGTGCAGGTTGCTGAATGGAAATGAACTAACAGGTTCGTTACCAGAAGAGCTTGGTTTTCTTCCTAATCTGGACCGTATACAGATTGATCAGAACCACATATCGGGACCAATACCAAACTCATTTGCAAATCTGAACAAGACAAAGCACTTGTAGGGATTTTGTTTTTTATTTTTCTTTTTTTAATCTTTTACCTGATTTTTATAATGATTGTGATGACTTATGTTTGGTTTGTTGTTTCTTTTGGTCCTCTGGGCAGCCATATGAACAATAACTCACTTAGCGGGCAAATTCCTCCTGAGCTATCTAGATTGCCATCACTTGTTCATATGTACGTTTATATTTCGTAGGAGTAACTTTGATTGCCCTAAATACTTCCTGGCATTTGCTGACGTGCACATTTTTTTCAGGCTGCTTGACAACAATAATTTATCAGGCTCACTTCCTCCTGAGCTTAGTGAACTGCCGAGCCTACTTATCCTGTATGTTTTTCTTGTTTGCTAGGTTGATGTGTAAGACTAGATTGTTTTGGTCAAACCATAAGACTAATGGGTCATTTACTGCTTAACCGATGAAGTTAAATTTGAATTTTGTGCATGAGAATCATGAGAATTTAGAGACAGAACTTAACTCATTTCGGGTCACTTAATTTCGCATGTATTATCTGTTATTTTTTCAGATAGCAACATCTTTTAGCATTATTCATACATATTTGTATCTTTAGTGTATTGTTCTCTAAAATCTATCCATCACTTTTTATTTCTTTTTTTGGCAGTCAACTTGACAACAACCAGTTTGATGGTAGTATACCTCCATCTTACAGCAACATGCTTCAGTTGTTGAAGTTGTAAGTTTAACTTACATGGGAATTGATTAAATAATAGGCAAAATAGGGTTTTTTTTTTCTGGCTTGTGACTTTTTTTTTTTTTTTTCATTTGGTTTTGTATGTTGTTCTTTATCAGGAGTTTGAGGAATTGCACCTTGCAGGGACCAATCCCTGATCTTAGCAGGATACCAAATCTTGCTTATATGTAAGAATGCAATAATTATTTCGAATTTTAAGTGCACTTGGCGAAAGTCCTTGATTTTGTTATTTTTTAGCGTTGCATTTGTCATCTGTGTTCATTGGTGTTGGTGTTGACATTTGACCTTTTTATGACAACTGTATATTTCAGAGACCTCAGTAATAACAATCTTAATGGATCCATACCAGACATGAATCTTTCTGACGATATCACAACAATGTATGACTACTTGATTTTTATGAGGGTCTGTCTATCATTTACTCTGGGTTTTTGTTTTGGGTTCTTATGATATGAACAATTTCATGTACAGAGATCTGTCAAACAATCAGCTTACTGGACCTATTCCTCCCAGCTTTTCAGGCCTTCCTAATCTTCAAAGATTGTGAGGAATCTTACACCTTTGCTTCTTTCAAGTGCTATTTAATTTTTACCTCAATAATATTCACGTGTTCTTTAAGCTTACCACTAAGAAACATGACTTATTTATGCATGCTGTTTACAAATATCATGGATAGACATGCTTATCGAAACTATTCTCAATTTCTCATTGCAGGTCTCTCTTCAACAATTCCTTGAATGGCTCAATTTCGTCCAATATATGGCAAAACAGGACCTTAAATTCAACTGAACAACTTACCTTGTAAGGCCTAAAACTCTCTCTCTCTTTCTCTCTCTCTCTATATATATACGTATATATCACACACACACAATGAGTGTATATTAATGCACACACTTGTGCTCCTGTTTGCACGTGGATACACATTTGTGTCGTGCTTCTTTATGCATGTCTGTTATCATTCACTCCACCCATTTCATATTTGTAAAGATTGTTCTTTTCAACGAGCTCTGTTTATATACCCTCTGCCAATGTCATGAGAGCTGGAATTTTTGGTCGTATGTATTACATGCTATCAAGAGTGACAATATACGTGGCATTGTTACCTATTCAGTTACGAATGGGTCAGTTGGGATTATGCATTATCTTTATGGGGCCAAATGGTTAAATTAAATAGCTAAGTAGTCCATAATGTTAGATAGTGTTGCAGTAGTTTTTTGTAATAATATATAATACACCATTTTGTTTTTAAAAGTTTGTAAAATATTTGGGCAAAAAGTGTTTTGGGTCCATCAACTTGTATAAAGAAAAGCCCTGTTCTAACCCATACTCGTTTTAAACTGTTATTCAATTCAACCTGCTTTTTTTGCCACCCCTAATGAAAGCTCAATAGCTGGTTATGTGTACTAATTGATGAAATCAAGTTACAGGTAATATCTAAAATCACAAAAGATGTTGCAATTTTGATGGGACGGTAATATTGAAAACCGTGCAAGTGGAAATTGTTGTACAATGGTGTCTTATTTGTATTGAAAGTGTCTAGTTAAACTCACAGCTGTGATATTGCAGGGATATGCAAAATAATGATATTACAGGTATTTCAGGCAGTGGCAGTCTCAACCTCCCTCCAAATGTCACCCTTAGGTTTGTTACTTTTCTTGTTAGTTTAATAATCATAGATTTATCATGTAAACTTAGTTATATGTGTTTATATAATTTCAGCCTTCAAGGGAACCCTGCATGCTCAAACTCAAACGTAAGCATGTCACGATTCTGTCAACCTTCATTGGCATTAGTCAGCCATTTGCAAAGTATCCCATCAAACTCGACTGACAATTGTCAAGTTCAATCATGCCCAAGAAACTATGAATATGCACCAGGGTCTCCTACGCCATGCTTTTGTGCCGCACCACTGCTTATTGGCTACCGATTAAAGAGCCCCGGTTTTTCATATTTTCCAGCATACTTCTATACATTTGAGGTGTATCTAACCTCTGGTCTTAAAATAAATCATTTTCAACTTGATCTTACATATAAATGGATAAAGGGTCCTCGACTACAAATGTATTTGAAGATTTTTCCTGTATTTACTGGACCGGGTTCTGATACCTTCAATAGGAGTGAAGTTCTCAGGATTCGGAGCTTGTTCACGCAATGGGAGATTCCAGATAGTGAAATATTTGGACCTTACGAGCTTCTCAATTTCACACTTTTGGATCCTTACAAAGATTGTAAGTCTCCTATTAACCGTAATCTTTTGATAAACGGTTCTTAATGCTTGGATAAAAAACAGGTTCTGCTTCTTTGCCTGAATATTTCAGTTTTGCATATTTAGAATATGCACAGCTGTAACAAAGCTCATTAATTTATGGTTAAAGTTGAATAAAGCCTAGTTCAAGACACATTCTATTTTCATTTCACAAAACGTTTCTACTGTATTCACAAAGATTCCTCTTTTAGAGTCATTATATCCACTACTTTTTAAAACAGTTAGAATTCACTAAACACTTGGCAAAAGCATATCTGATCGTAGCTGATTATCTGATTTTCATTATCCGAAATCAGATAATCGCTTTCAGAATGCACATCCAAATCCCCTAGTTAAGGAGTTAGGACTCCCTCCGTTTCTTACGGCTCTATAAAATCTCTTCCAGTATGTTGCTTTCGGATGTCCTATGTACATTTTAGCATCTCCATTTGAAGATCTTTAGGTTGCTTTCCTATTTGACCAAAGTTTTTTTTTACAAAACCTTATGATCTTGATTTTGGTTAGATAATACACCTTTTTTAAAAGTACACCCACAATGAAATATTTCATGAGTTATTTAATTTCTCTTGGTACACTCTCAAACTTGGTTTTATCATGGATGGAGGATACTAATATTAATAAATGATAGGTGGTTGATATCATTGTGTAATTTCTTAATGTTATTGATACTTATTTTAATTGCAGTTATTCCCACACCCTCCTCCTCTTCTGGTATAAGCAAGGGTGCATTGGCAGGAATTATTGTTGGGGCTATTGTCGGCGCGGTTTTATTCTCTGCTTTTGTCTCACTTTATATCTTGAGATTGAATCGGAAAAAGTACCGTGCAATTTCAAGAAAACGTCATGGTGAGCAAACTTGTGGATTTTCATTACTGTTGACACTTCTCACAAGAGGTCGTAAATTGGTGGGTCTAGCATGTTGAGTAACGGGTAAAATATGTTGTCAGACCAGAATGAGTAGTTTTGGTACAGCCGTACAGGTTCTGTTTGGTAACCAAAGCACTTATTTCAATTATTATGAAATATTTATTAACAGTTTGTGATAAATATGCATAGAAAATTATTACATTAATCATCTAGTTTTTTTAATCAAGCGACTTAATAAGTTGTACGCATTATGCATTAAAAATACAGACTTTCGACCTGTTTCACCACTTTGACCCATTGGTCTTCTTTTAATGATATTAATTAACCTGATTTGACCAGTTCATTAGTATATGGGTAAGGGGCCACCTCTAAGTTTCATATATACTGTCTGATCTTAAATAGATCTGAAATTTGACTATCATGGTTGAGGTTTATCACCCCATCAAACTTCAAATTTATATGAATTATATCATGCATTGAACATCAACTACACTTTAGTGAAAGTATATTATAGTTATCACTTGTCAGTGGCGTTTCAAAAGGTCAATATTCATATATACTAGAAGTTGAAAATTAGTCAATTTGACTTCAAAGGATGTTACTTTGTATTTTTGCAGTTTCTAGGGCTTCTCTTAAAATCGAAGGAGTGAAAAGCTTCACTTATGAAGAAATGAAACATGCTACGAACAATTTTGATGTTGGTAGTGAAGTTGGACAGGGTGGGTACGGAAGGGTATACAAAGGTATCCTAACTGATGGTCATGTTGTTGCAATCAAACGAGCCGAAGAGGGATCACTACAAGGTGAAAAAGAGTTTTTTACCGAAATTGAGCTCTTGTCTAGGTTACATCACAGGAATCTGGTTTCTTTGCTTGGATTCTGCGATGAAGAGGGTGAGCAGGTAAATTCTACTTGTATTATGCTCCTGGAGGTGGGAAAATGGATGAGTTGGGTAACTAGTCAAAATGTTATAATGTTGTCTGGGTTAAAATGGACCAGGTTGTGTTTGCCCTGACCCATCAACACTCACTTATCCATTCCTATTTTTTTTAAAAATTTTTGTTAAGATTTAATGATTACTAGCGATTAGGAGGCTTTACACATTTGAATACACTTTTAATGGCTTTCAATCCATCTAAAGGTAACGAATAATAATTAATAATTTCCACTAATAAGGCTTTAAATGCTTGTATGGAGTCAATAAGAATGTTCAGTTTATAAAGCAATAATGCCAAATAGGCAACCAGATTTATTATTATAAGCAAACTACTTATCAACTTCAGTGGTATAGATTTATTATATTCATGATGTACACTTGCAATTTGCAATAAGTTCAATCTATAAAAGAAATAGATAGGACACCACCCTTTGACAAATTTCAATCTTAAGTTACCTTTTGGGCCCTTTGCATATTGGTAATCATTACAAGTAAAATATGGCATTATTTATCAAACTACGTGACCCTAAATTTTTTAAAATAAAAAACTAAAAGAGTCAGAGTCGCCGGTTTTCTTGGCCCATATGAAGTTTGCAGTTATTTCAATAGAATATAGCATTATTCTAAATCACTGGATGTGTGCATGCAGATGTTGGTTTATGAGTTCATGTCAAATGGAACTCTCAGAGATCATTTATCAGGTATGTCTTAATAAACTATGTAACCCTACTCTTATAAAACCTAAAAGCAAGTTTGGCTCATACTATCTAAGTAAGGAGTTGATGTACCAACTCAGTAGGGATTCAGAAATAACTTTTTGCACTATACACAGATTTTATTACATTAATGCTACTTATGTATGGAATCATTCAAGATTTCTGAAGCTTTTGTGTTATGGTGACTAGTTTCCGAGAAGTATAAACAGCCCTTGAGTTTTGCTATGAGATTAAGAGTTGCATTGGGTTCCGCCAAGGGTATTCTCTACCTACATACCGAAGCTAATCCACCGATATTTCATCGAGATATTAAGGCCACGAACATCTTGTTGGACTCCAAAATGATTGCAAAGGTTGCTGATTTTGGACTTTCACGACTTGCTCCAGTTGCCGACTTGCAAGGAATTGTTCCTGGTCATGTATCAACAGTTGTTAAGGGAACTCCGGTAACTATATTTTTAATAATTTTTTAGTTTTATGTTGAAATGGAGTAAATCTTCTACTACAATAGTGACATCAATCATGTTTTATTATTTTAATGATTTTTGAATTTTGATGACATATTTTTAAATGTATAAGAACAGATTTCATAAAATGGTGTTAAATTTGTATTAAAACTCGTATGAGCTTTAAAATAAAGAGTCTTGACTTTGACTTTAGAAGTCAAAGTGTGCCTTGCACCTCGCCACCCTCAATGTAATGCAAGTTAGGCTTCAAATATGGACATTAAATATAGAATTACACTTGAACAAAAATGTTGCATTCAGTTTCTCATATTGAGTAAAAAAATTCACTTCTATATTTTGGTTGCAGGGTTACCTTGACCCGGAGTATTTCCTGACTCATAAACTAACAGACAAAAGCGACGTTTATAGTTTGGGGGTTGTTTTTCTTGAACTCTTAACGGGGATGCACCCGATCACACATGGCAAGAACATTGTTCGAGAGGTATTGTCTTACAACTTAGAAAAAAAGTTCCAGTGTTTCACATGCAAGGTCAAAGTCAAGAAATCTTGATAAGCACCATAATCATTGGCAAGTGACGCACCTAATGCAAGCTAAGAGGCCATCTTAGGAAGCCCATAGTTCACATGACTCGCAAAAGTTGTCTCATATATAAACAAATGAATGATATGAAATGAAGATATATAATCTACCTTTTGATGTCAAATCGGAAATCTTGATGCAATACTGAAATCATTGATGTTGATACTACAATAGTAAATAAATGAATTAAGTTGGAACAATATAAAGAGACATTTTAGCCTATTATGTCAGATGAATAAATATAGGCAAATGAAAAGGTTTGCATAGTTTACTTTGTGTATTTTCGACTTTATGTTATGAATGGTATATTTTAATACTCTTTACTAAACCTTATTTTTCTTATGACACATTCATCAGGTTAATATTGCATATAGATCTGGCATGATATTCTCAGTTATTGATTCAAAAATGGGATCTTACCCATCGGAATGTGTGGAAAAGTTTGTGACTTTAGCCCTCAAGTGTTGTCAGGAGGACACAGATGAACGACCTTCGATGGCAGAAGTGGTCAGGGAACTTGAAAACATATGGCAGATGATGCCAGTATCCGATTCAGGAACCAACGACTCAATGGATATTGATACTAACCATGGGAAAAATGCGTCTTCTCAATCTTCATCATCTACAACAAAGAACCCTTATGTTTCCTCTGATATATCAGGAAGTGACCTTGTTAGTGGTGTTGTTCCCACTATAGCGCCGAGATGAACAAAACCGCATACAGTTTATGTTCCTATAGTTGAATTTGGGTTTTTGGGTAGAGTACATAACACAGTGAACAATGTTATGGGAGATGTCTCCCCATATACATGCAAGACACACTTACCGTGTATGGGTATATATCTTTTGAAGTATATATCATGTAGTAAACTTGCAATGATGTTTTACATCTGCAGTTTTCATTTTTCTGTATATAACAAGTTGGAATTTGGGTTTGTAAGTACAGTTTGAGAGTTATAAAAATGAGTTCATGAATAATCAAATTTCTAGTTTCCTTGGATCATTGGTTGCTAGTTGTGTATATGCTTAATTCATTCTTTTGGATACTAATTGATTGCTATTTTTGAGAAATAGTTTAGACTAATAATAAGATCGTAACACTTATTATTTACATGGTTTGTCTCGAGCGAGAGGTGAACCTATAACCTCTTGATTGATGGACCACTCTCAATGCTAGAGCCAAAAAATTTTTAGGCACCCACAACTTCAGTTAAGCGACACGACATATTGTTTGTTTCTACAATTGCAAGTTCATCATGAAATTAATAGTAAGAATTATGCTGTAAAACTACTGAACACTTATGTTGGACTGTTGGTGTTTCTAATTATTAGTTACTCCGTATTATATTTTGATTTATACCAATGAAGTCATTAAACTTGCTTAAGGTGTTTCATTTTCCTTGTTTTCAATGTCATAAAATAAAAAAAAAAATCTTAAATTTCGAGATGATAGTACCAAATGAAACATTACCAAAATTTGATGACTAAATTGGCATGGATAGAATGACAAAATGAAATATCAAGTATCAAGATAAGTATATAGTTATCTTCGTTCCGTTTTAATTTATAAAAATGTTCCTTTTTAATTATAAACATATGATAGAAAAATACCGACTCATGCTTTAAAAAAAATTTAGATCACATAGAAACTTTATGCAAACTCTTTTCCTATTTTAATAAAAGTCCTCCTCAGTGATATCATAAAACATTTGCAGCAGAATAATGATAAATTGATACCGCTTAATCTGAATACGTAATCATTTTATTTAAAGAAATTGAACACAAAAGCAACGTTTAATGAATCAGCATTTGACAAAAAATACCCCAAACAATTATAAAATGACAAACTTCCCCTTTATATCTACTCTCACCAAAACAGTCAAACAAACACCACCCAATTCAAAGTCGACCATTACCAATATGGGTTACACTTTACTTCTAGAAGCCCAAAACACGGCCCAAAATCAAACACGTCAATGACGCATACCCTTACGTAAGCCCATAAAGCCCAAAACTATCACTATATAACCACCATTTCTTCTTACCCTAATTCCTATTTAGGTTTTCTTTCATTCAACAAACTTCAGCAGCAGCCAAAACAAAAAAAAAATCAGCAATGGGAAGAAGTATGTTTTCTCTTCAATCACTTTATTATTATTCTTTATCAAAATATCCTTATATATATATATAATCTCTGTATCTATCGATTTGACTTTCGTTGACTAAATCTGTTATTATATTACGAGTATATATATAGATCTATTGATGATGATTTATGCCATAGCTACGTTATGATTTTCAGTTTGTTATTAAATCTATGTATTTATGTATATATATATATCTGTCAATATATGTATAGGTGTATATGTAATGGAAATGAAGTCTTATAGACTGATTATTATAAATTAATCTAAATAGTTGTTAATTTGAAGGCTGTTTATGTGATATTTTTGAAATAATTACAATGATTTTCGTATGTATATACATATATGTGTATATGTATATGTATATTTTAGCTGTATAATATGAACTTTAATAAACTGGTTTTAAGATATGCTAAATAATTGCTAGTTTGAAGGATGTTTGTTACTTTCTGTGATGTTTAAATAATTGTTTATATGCATGTATATATATATATGTATCTATATATGTATAGATATAGTTTTTATGATGAGTCTTTTTTACTCGCCTGTTGAAAGTAAATAGGTTTGTGTTATCTATTCAATGTTTTGTAATTTAAATATGGTGTGGAAAGTAATGATTTTTATTTGCTAAAATGTGATATTTTGCATTGTATAGGACCTGCTAGGTGTTATCGTCAGATTAAGAACAAGCCATATCCTAAGTCGCGATACTGTCGTGGTGTTCCCGATCCAAAAATTAGGATCTATGATGTTGGCATGAAGAAGAAGGGAGTTGATGAGTTCCCTTTCTGTGTTCATTTGGTCAGTTGGGAGAAGGAGAATGTGTCAAGTGAGGCACTTGAAGCTGCACGTATTGCATGTAACAAGTACATGACGAAGTTTGCGGGAAAAGATGCTTTCCATTTGAGGGTAAGAGTTCATCCTTTCCATGTGTTGCGTATCAACAAGATGTTGTCGTGTGCTGGGGCTGATAGGCTCCAAACTGGTATGAGGGGTGCTTTTGGCAAACCCCAAGGTGTGTGTGCTCGTGTTAGCATTGGTCAAGTCCTCCTTTCTGTTCGTTGCAAGGATACCAACAGCCCACATGCACAAGAGGCTCTACGTCGTGCTAAGTTCAAGTTCCCTGGTCGTCAAAAGATCATTGTCTCAAGGAAATGGTATAAAAACAAGTTTAACGCTTTATTAGTACTCTATTTTGACATACTAGTGTTAATACATATTATTTGTTTTTTGTGAACTAGTGCTTAATCTTTGTGATGTTCATTTCAGGGGATTCACCAAGTTTAGCCGAACAGATTATGTGCAATGGAAATCTGAGAACCGTATCATGAATGACGGAGTTAATGCTAAGGTATATTATCAATATTTCAACAATATGGAAACTATATTCTTTGTGATTGTTAGTTTGTTTAAGTTTAGCTAAGTGGTTTCTTCTTAGGACTTGTTTGAGTTTGGAGCTTTTTTGTCAAAAAAAGATTCTTTAACTTGTCATGTCAAAGGTTTTTAGTTTATGATGATCAATAAACCTCTAGTTACTCGTTGGTTTCATTACTGATGTTTACATAAAATAAAGAGTGATTCTTTTATCTAATTTTTACAATGGTCACTTTTTAAAATTTGTATGTTATTGTTGAGTAAAGCTTGCTTAATTTTATGAAATTTTAGTTGAAAGTGTCATGAAATTCTATGTGTTTCTGGTTTTTGCAACTTCAAAGCTAACATTGTTCACTTTTATTGTGCTACAGCTTCTTGGATGCCATGGACCCCTTGCCAATCGTCAGCCTGGAAGAGCTTTCTTGGATGCTGTTGCTTAATTGCAGTTTTTCATTGAAGACGTATTTGGGCTACACTCTTTTTAGTATTTCTGAACTCAGTTTTGTTGATGTTGGAGATTCATTGCTGTCTTGTATGTTCACTACATTTGACGGTTATTCCTTTATGTTTGGGTACCGCAATGAAAGACTCGTTTGTTATTAGACTTCATATCTCTGTTTTTATTGTTTGTTCTGTTTCATTGTGTGGCTGGTTTGTGATTTGTTTTAAAATAGTTTTTTCAGTTGACATTTTTTGGATCCTGCATTCATTTCAAATCACATTTTTTGTAAGTTAATTTTGGTTTTTAAAGCCCTAGTCATGTATTTATAAACCAGGTAGCCGTCAAAATGAAAATTTTGAGGACATTTAAAACATTAAAACATGTTTTTCATATTTATTTATATCCCTTCAAACATCATTCACTTGTCTAAAAAAATCAGTCCTAATTTTTATTTGTTTTTCGTATACTCAAATAATGATTCAAAGTTCAAAGTTAGCTATAGATTTTAACATTATTATTAGGAAAAAAAAAGTTAATTAGTGGACCACGCGTAGATTTATTTTAAGAAAATTGGTTTTATTTTTAATAGTGAAACTATGCTAAATGGCTAATTTTAGCTCACAATTAAATGCCAAACTTCTTTCTCAAATAGTCAACCAAAATCTGTTGTCACGTTGAAACATAACTTGTACAGTTATACTGTTGTTTCCTCCTTGACAACATCTACTAGGCTATACAAAAGCGTATACATTCCGTTACTTGGATTAGTCAAATGAACTTGAAGTCCAACTTCATTGGTAGAATTCCGTATGCCAACGATGCGACTCCTTCAAATTCATTTCTCAATTTCAGATCCTAGTAGAACGCCGAGTTCCTGTCACAACTTCAACTGACTTGTTTGGCCTTTTGCTTTGTGCACTTTTTTTTGCAATTGGTTTCTTCCCAATATCTGGAGGACTGTCTATTGTTTGTTTTTTGAGCTGCCTAGTTGGCCCTGAAGACTTTCTGGTTTCACAAACCGCTTTGTTGACATTAAACATATCATCTCGACCATCTGTTGCTGGACTGCTGTTCTTTGCAGTTAACTTCTTTGCATTTCCTGGTTCCTTATTTAGCTTATATGTTGGCCTAGAAGTCTTTTTGGTTTCAGCAGTTGCTTTGTCGACATTAGATACATGAGCACCCCTGTTATTTGCAGTCAGTTCCTTCCGATTTCCTGGGGTCTTTTTGAGCTTCTTTGCTGGCTTTGTAGTCTTTTTCTTGGTTTCAATAGCTTCTTTGTCAACATTGGACATAATATCATCATCTTGGCTTCCACCATCTGATAGTTTAACTATGTAAACCTGCAATAGCATCAAACGTGAGACTAGTTAATAGATTTATTAGACATGATATTATTACACAAGCTCAATCCATCCACCATCATAAAGTTTTAGTCTAAGGTCGTCATGAAAAGAAGGTCAATGTGGCAAAAAAGCCTTTTGCCTTTCCATCAAAAACTTAAAATATTCAAGCCTTTATCTAAATGAAATAATCCATAGTACATATCTGTTCCAATCAGTATCTGTGTGTTTTCCTTTGATCTGTACACGATGAAAGTCTCATATAGTTCTCAGAGAGTCAGAGGGGGAATCACACCTATCTCAATAAAGTGTATGTTTGGCCGATTGCGGATGATATAACAAGTAAGACACTTTAGGTGACCTTTTACCCATTCAATCAACTTGACCCATTTCTTAGCAAAACCTTTGAATGTACTAGCTTAACTCTTCAGAAATAAAAAAGAAAATCAAACCATCCAAGTATTTAAGCAAGTTGACTGATATTTCTGGCAGATGCAGAAGAAAGCTATTTTCTGGATCGATAACATAAATTAAAGCAACACCTGTATCTTTCAGGTTGACTGATTCAAACATAAAGAATTTGCACACGCAAATGATGTACCTTGAATCTTTTTTGTTCAATCAATTCAAAAACCAAAGCATCACCGTCTTCCAGTTTATGCTCCAATGCAAATGCTCTCCATCCAGAACTTAGTCCAGCCCTCTGGCCAATAAACACACATTCGTATTCATTGCCATCTTCATTTTCTAGCAACATCCTCACTGTAGACTTGGGAAGATGTGTATTGCAAAATGTCTCTGGTAACCCCTTCGGAAATGTGAAATCAACAAAAAAGAACAAATAGTTTGATTAGCTTGTACTTCATCGTCCCAAAATAAATGTCCACTTTTTAACTTTGACTTGTGACAAAAAGAATGTCAACTTCCAAATTCCCATTCTATACTTTGTTGCACATTTTAACAAAATTGCAGTCCTAAAAGTGTGTGTAGTTTGTAAGGGATAAATTGACATCTACCACTTTCTACAACTGTAAACACGAAATATCAGTTAATATTTGCCACTTACCAACCAAAAGCAATTGTAAACATGAGAACGGTCCATTGACAAAACAAAAGAAGGATGTTCAGACTGCAAATTGATCCTAAGTTTCTCTGCGGACTCCATTGCTTGAACCCTGTCTTCATATGAGGCCAATCTGACTCCTTCCACTGGTCTGGGATGTTCAGACTGCAAATTTCTCCGAAGTTTCTCTTCCGAATTTATTGCTTGAACCCTGTCTTCATATGAGGCCAACCCGCCTTCTTCCACTGGTCTTACTAGATAACTGAAAATGAATATCATTGTTATGGACCATAATGGATTGTGTACTTTAGGTAACGTTCATTATAAACTGTCAAAACCTTTCAGCCAATGATTTGAATTTTGATCTTCTTCTCACAGTTGAAAAGCGTACATTAACCTGTACAAACAAAATGCTTAGAATAAGTCATACCGAAGATGCATTGGTTAAATACTTCAGTGGTCATTGAATCCTCTAGTTTATCGAGTGATGTTATTAAGCATAGCAGATTTCATTCATTTAGTATGATCAGATTTCACTAAAGTTGTGCTATGCTTTCCTATTAGAATACCTGCAAAGAAAATCAAAATGTGCGTACCCTTTCCTATCAAACTTGATGCTAAACGTTTTCACGAGACAATTATTAAGTATTGATGCTAATTTGCAAAACTTGCCTCATCTTGGTATGTCACAATGGGGTTACGTGTACGTGTTGAACGCCTTGGTTCTGTTACTGGCGCATTCCTTAGTTTTGGTTTCGCTTCACATTGCTGCTTAAATGAACAAAAAAGTGTCTCATTATTTGCACGTACGTTGTCATTAAATTTGACCACTAACCGTAGGAAACACATAAAAAGATCTAACCTTGGATTTCTTATCAGAATTTGAAAGAGCTGATAGGCTTTTAGAAATATTCAAGATCCCCAGATCCTTCAAAACAATAAGCATAAAAAGATCATATTTAACACAAATTGAAACTCAACATACTAATGAGCAACTTAAAATTTGGATAGAGAAGCACTATTTAGACAAGTAGACATGCATGAATACAATATTCATATGTGCCTGAGAAAGCAGTATTACAAAATCATCCATCAGGTCAACTATAACTATAAGAACAAAGGTCAAATACCTCGAATCTCTTTTTGTTCTCAAGTAGTTGTCGCTTACGAGCCTCTTCATAGCTGTTGGATGTGATCTCCTCACCCATCAGATCACCTGTTGCTATGACAAAACGACTATAAAGAAATTTGCTGTATAAAATTTTAGGAAAGAACCCGATTCATTCAAATAAAAACGACACATTTAGAGTACCCAAATTATACTTGTTATTTAGCTCAAATGCCAATCTGCCTCACCATATTCAAAATAACTAACCACACAATAAAAGTGTAAAATCCCTTGACATAACTTGATCAATAAACCCAGAAAATATTAACAAAACCGTATACATGCATGTTCTAGAGTGCATTTTATACCATTTTAGAATGGACCATAAATACAAAATATATATTAACAAAACCGTAAATATGTATAGATTAGGGAGAGCTTGAAAATGAAACATACCAGCTTATTAAATTGTGATGGACTAATGGAATTAGAAGAGACTATGCATACATGATACATACACTGTGTTTGTGTAATCAAGAAAGTTTAAATTGTGAAATGGCGGTGAAATAGCTTTAACATTTAAATTTTTGAAGTTTTAGTCCATGATTTGTTTGTGGTCATGATGATGATATGACACTATATTACTATTGATCCCTGTAGACTCTGTAGTTAGAAATAGGACTAAGATTATATTGTGGGTACGTGTCAATAAAGCAAAACTTTGAATCAAGTTTCTACATATTTTGATGTAAAATATTTTTTTAATAATTTCGGTACATGCATGGTATAAATAGTTTTTTTGAATTTTGTTTTTATAAATTTGAATGTGAATTTAGAGGTATTATATCAACTTTATTGAATAAAATTTTTATATTCATATTATATCAACTTGATTATTTTAATATAGATTTAAATAATATGGTTAATTATAACAAAAGCTAGCTAGTAGATGATTTTTCAAAAACTTTATTAAAAAAAAATCAATATGGTGCAAACTTTAAAGATCTCAACAAACTTGTTACAATTAAGCACTTTTCACATATGAAATTAATAAACTTACGCTATTTATTTTATAAATAAGCAAGTTATATAAATGATGAATAGTGTGACACCAAATATGATGTATATATAATGGGTGAATAAATAAAGTTATGTCATTTTGGTGCTTTGGTTAAACAAGGATTGCACCAAAATATTTTACCATATTAGTAATTTGATACAATGATACATACACTGAAGATGTCTTAAGATTGATAGGATATGCACACAAGGATATATATATGTTTCAAAGGGTCTTGCAAATGTTAATACTACTATAAAGAAAAGGCTTTTTACGCTATTAAAATGTATTTTTATATACGGTATTTTTCATATAAAATAGTAATGTTACTGATTCCTACCTCCTTTTGACACGGTCGTATAAGAAGTCTCTTTTAACACGGTTAAAAAAACCATGTTTGAATGTTGGCTATTTTAACAAGGTTTTGTTATTACCGGTGTATGATTTAAAGTATCTCGTAGTCAACAATATGTCAAATTGTCAATATTGAATCATATATACGTACAATCCTTAACACCTTATTGAATCATATATTAGTATATACAATCGTAACAAAGAGTTGGACCTAAAGTTGTTTTGGACTAATAACTTCTAGATTTTTGAACCTGCCTCTACCTAGTGTTATTTGAATGCCTTTATACATCGTTTTCGAAATGTCACATCACATGCTCACGTACTCATGGTCACAATTCATAACATATAACAAATTAATTAAAACCCTCTTTTACCCTTTGTCAAACAAACGCCTGCCAAGTATGTTTTGTTTTCATTATGTGACCGAGAAGGATTATAAAGCAAAGAACCGACCATAAAAAGGTCGAAAACGTTATCATCCATCGAACCACAAAGTCAAGGTATAAATTTCGGTCCTTTTTCTTCTATTCTCGACTTGTACTTGTTTTTTTTTTTAAATTCGTTTTTGTTTTTAATTGGTTTTGTTTAATTTGTTTTTTTAATTAATTTCGGTCCTTTTATAAAAAATTGCTAAAATGTTTTTGTTTGTGTAAAAAGGTTCGGATGCATGTGTGAACATTGATCTTAACGAGTTTACCGAGGACGAGCCGGTGTTCCAAGAGCGCACGCCCGGGAGAGACGCGGCTAGGAGAGCCGCGCAGGGGGGTCGTCGAGTTCGTACAACAAGGAAAAAGGGGTGGTTAGGTACCCAGACACATTTGATAGTGTCTCGGTGAAATTGGATGAGTTGTTTGAGGCGAGTAAGGAGCATGCGGATATGGGCAAGAAAAAGATGGAGTTGGGGGAAAAGAAATTTCAAGCAAAAAATGACCAAATCAAGCTAACGGAGTTGAAAGTGTTGACAACCGACTATAGTCATATTGGTGAACCCGAAAGATCAATCATGGAGAAGGTGCAACGAGCCATTAGGGAGAAATATCGTTATATGTAGGTTGTTATGTTTTAATCTCGTGTTATGATGTCTTTTTTCGTAGTTTGTTATGTTGTCTTTTTATACGGAGTATTTCTTTGAACTATGTTATGTTGTCTTATAAACTGTGTTGTTTAATTTAGTTGTGTGTTTTGTATTATACTCAATAATATAAATAGTTATGTAATTTAGTAAAAGTGGTTGTGTAAAATGTTTAAAAGAACGAGTAAAAGGTAAAAATTAAAAAATAAAATAAAATAAGGAGGTGACACTTGCAAGAGTCTCCCCACTTGCAAGTAGCCTCACTCCCCGATTTTGGAGAGGATACCCACTTGGTGACATGGCACCACATGGCGCAAGTTCCTTCCTTCATGGGTGGCCTCAATCCTGTTAACCTCAATAGTGTCATGTTTACCACCAAACTTCTCTTTTAAATATAGGATAGATTATATTTTATTATTATTTATTATCTATTAATTTAGGAAACTTATACCTTACGTAGATTTCTTGATTAATGTTTTAATAGTGCAATATCATTGTCATACACTCATACACTTTATTTATATTTTACAGTAGTAGTTTTATGAAATATTTCAGATATGCCTCTTATCTAAAAGTTATTTATTCGACAGGCAAAAACAAAAGAATAGAAAACTTGAACAAGAGTTTATAAAGTCTAAAACCGGGGCTTTACGTATCCAGGTTATTAGCGAAAACATTTACAGTTATGCTATTATATTTCATTATTGACTCGTTCTTGTAGAGGCCAACTTTTGATGCTTAAGCCAGCCAGCCAGGGCTCGAGATTTTTTCACATTCTCGAAGAGGACACTCTTAGATAAGTTCTCTGGGCTCGGGCTCTAAACGAGTAAATCGAGCTTGAAACTTAGTCATCATAAAAAGAACTTAAAAAAAGACAAACGAGCGACAAACACTCAAACATAATGAATTACTCGAGTTTGAGCTCCATCGATCGGAGTTTTGAAAAGTGGTTTGAGCTTGAAATGAGCTCGATACTAGTTATTAATAAACGAATTTGATACTTTTATCTTACAAACTTCGACGTCTATAATATTATAATATTATGTGCTATAGAGTTTTCTTGTTGGAGTTCGTTTTCTTGCGGCAGACTAAAAAAAGATATATATGTATTTTATTTACTTATTATTGTTATTATTTTATTTCTTGTTGGAGTTCGTATATGGAGATTTAGGGATGGTTGTGTTTGAGATTTCAAAATATATTTTGTGTTTTAAAACTGTGCTTTGAAAAAACATGTATATATATGTATCTTTAAAATTGGGTTTTCATAGTTAATACTCACTTTTTAATCCAAACACTTTTTTAGATTATTTATGTTTTACAAACGCAATAATCAAATAATCACTTTAAAACGTAATCTCAAACACCTTGCTATACTAGCTTTTGATAAGTACAACCCTCCAAAAGAATTGGACTCTAAAAATTATTTTATTCGCTTTCCAACAAGTACACTAGCTTTTAATTTTGTTCTATTAGAGCATTAATAAGAATATGTGAAAACCCATATGTGAAATGACTAGGCGAGAAAGTAAATAGTACGTTGTGGATGGTAGGTGAAAGTTTGTTAAGGGCCAAAATGGTGTATGTGAAAAAAAAATTACCAAAATGGTGTATTTTTAAAAATATTTACTAAAATGATGTTTTTCTAAAAATTATTACCAAAATGATGTTTTTGTAAGTTTTGTATAATTTTGCTTAAAAACTAAATTTTACTTATTTTATTATTTTTACTAGACCATTAAAACTCAAAACCTTGAAACCAAATTAAAATATATCTATTAATCTATCAACTCTATGGTGTATGCGAATTTTACTGATTTGTGAGGTATAGTGGGGTATTAAATTTAAATGTGAATAGTTAAAGAGAAAAAAAGAATGAATAAATGATGTTGATGTGGAAAAAAAATCCATATATATATATATATAATATATAGATTAAAAGGTGAACGATTAAGGATGGTCACCATTAATGATTTTATTATTATCATCTTAATATATACTATAAGACAGTTGAACTAATGACCAATTAACCAATCACATCGTTCGATTTCATCAAATTGACTTTTGATGATGTCATCATTTAGATAAACTATAAATTAAAAATCCTAATAATCATTATCCAAATATATGATTATATTAATATTTATATTAATTTGTAGAAAAAGTCTCATTAATTTACGCTTTTTTGTTTTCCATCAATAATTTACACTTTTTATCCCTGGATACTTAATTTATATTTATTTTTAGTCATCAACTGGAGAGAATTTTTTAAAATTTACAATCATTTAATTAAATAAAAAAAAAATTAACATATGAAATGTTTTCTACAAAAAAATATTTATTTGAAAACCTCATGACTTATTAACAAATATTAGAAGAGTCCTAATTGTTATCAAAAAATATAAAAACAATTCTTATTATTATTGAACAAGTGATTGAAAATAAACATATGCGTGTTATGAACGTGCATCATGATTAAATACATATACTTGAATGTCAAGTTCGAGATCACGAATATGTTTATATTTTAATTCTTAATTATTTTTTCTAATAATATCATATTATGAGTACATCTGTTTCAAAATATATTATAATGGAGAAATTATTATATATATCATGTGTCTTGTGAAATGACTACGGCAAACAATTCCATCAATATGTCTAGGCTAATAATTACAGTGAGAAACCTATGATTATTGTACTACAACTTGCAAAATATAACACTTAAAACCGTGTTTTTTTTAAAATTGTAAGCTTTTATGACTTAAATGTATGAAAATTTAATATTGTTAATATCGTAAATCCTGTGTCCAGTGTTGGACACGGGTCTAAAATCTAGTTGACTTCTAACTATGTGTCATCATTTTTATCCTCGTACGTAACATAGCATTAGACCAATTTATTGTTATTAATAATTAGTTTTTATTTTATGTATACATATATTTTATAACAACTTAGGATAGGATCGATAAAACAATTTATATTTTACGAGTAATAATTAGTAGTACTCAGAATGTGTACGTGAGTGTGTGTAACATGGAACCTACTGCTTATTCATTGTCAATGGCAATACAGAATCCTCGGGAGGTGCAGATCACTACATTTCATGCACCATCATGTCCAAACTTAGCAAAATCTAATGCTTTAACTAGCAGTCAAGTTCAGACTGAAGCCATAATTAATGATGATGGTGTGTCTTTAACATGGAAAGACCTGTGGGTTACTATCATGGATGGAAAACCCGGCCGGTTCATACTCCAAGGGGTAACAGGTTATGCTAGGCCAGGGGAGATTCTAGCTATCATGGGTCCTTCTGGTTCGGGCAAATCAACCCTCCTTGATGCCTTAGCAGGTAAATCAGCATTTGTTTTCATTAAATTTGTATATAAGTTATTCTAAAGTAGTAATTGATATATCTGATGCAGGGAGACTCAACTCGAATGTTAGGCAGAGTGGTGATATTTTGATAAATGGATTCAAGAAAAGACTAGCATATGGAACATCGGTGAGTTATCACAATTATTACATATGTATAGTAGGAAAATATATACAAGTACATTTTGTTAAGAGAATAGGGTGTCAAAAGATGAAAAATATCAAATTGGGCTAACCGATTATGTATATGGCGTACATTCATTCATAACTGAATTCTGAATATTGGATACACGTAGGCTTATGTAACTCAAGACGATACACTCATTACAACACTTACTGTCCGAGAAAGTGTCTACTATTCGGCACAGCTCCAGCTACCAAATTCCATGTCAAAGGCCGAGAAAAAGGAGAGAGCTGACTTGACCATAAGAGAGATGGGCCTTCAGGATTCTATGGACACGAGGATTGGAGGAGGTTGGGGAGCTAAAGGCCTAAGTGGAGGCCAAAAAAGACGAGTTAGCATCTGTATTGAGATCATAACTCGTCCTAAGCTTCTTTTCCTTGATGAACCGACGAGTGGCCTTGATAGTGCCGCCTCATACTATGTGATGAGCAGGATTGCAAGGCTTGATCATCACCAAGGCAGGACCATCATTGCATCCATACACCAGCCCGGCAACGAAGTGTTTGGGCTTTTTCATAATCTTTGCCTACTTTCTTGTGGTAAAACAGTTTATTTTGGGAACACGAGCTCTGCAAATGAAGTAAACTGAACAAACACTACTCTTTTTTATTTGGTTTTCTTTAGTAGAACACGAATTCATTTGGATAATCAACTAATTATTTATCTTGTTTGATGCAGTTTTTTGCTTCAAATGGCTTCCCTTGTCCCACTTTCCAGAATCCATCAGATCACTTTCTTAAAACAATAAACAAGGATTTCGATGAGGTTAAAATCTATGACAAACACGTATGGTTTTTACACTATCTATTAATTTATTGTATGTGATTCAAAGATCAATATATTGTTGTTGAATCTTATAGGATATGGAAGGTTCAACCAGAACTGAGGAAGTGATTACTATCTTAACAAATTCATACGAGTCATCTACAGCCTGTGAAGAAGTTAACAACAGAGTTTCTGAAATATGCAAGAAGGTAATTAAGCTAATTAAGATACTTATCGTTGAGCGATCAAATGAATGATTGGAAAAACTATAGATGTATGAAGATTAATAATTTCATGGAATTTTTCAGGGAGATGGAACAGTTGAGACAAAGAAAGACCGTGCTAGTTTCTCAACTCAATGCCTTGTACTCAGCAGGCGGTCTTTCATCAATATGTATCGAGATCTTGGATACTACTGGCTGCGTTTTGCTATTTATCTAGCATTGTCCTTATGTCTTGGAACACTCTTCTATGATATTGGCTTAAGTTCCTCCTCCATTCAGGTTAAAACATTACTTTATATATATGTGTGTGTGTGTGTGGTGGGGGGGGGGGGGGGGGGGGGGGATTTCAGTATTTCACCCAACCTAGGTGTGTGACAGCACCACCTTCACTTTTCCCATATATATATATATATAAGTGAATATGAGCTGTTATGCACCCAATTTTGGTGAAAAACCCCTCACATACCAATATTTTAATATTTTGAATAAATGTTTGGCCCCATGATTTTTATGGTTTAAAAAAAGGTACGTGAGGGTTTTTCACTCAACTTAGGTGCCTAATAGACTCATATTCCCTTCCCCTTATATATATATATCATATATATCATTTTGAACTGCAATGAATAGATAGATATCAAGATGTGAACTGTTGGATTATTGTCCTTGGGATGTAGCCCAACTGGACATTTAATGCCCCTTATGTCTTTCAGCCAAATGTTGATCTCGTGTTCGAAACCTTTGAAAGGCATATTGGCAAATCCTTGTTAATGAGGTGGGGCATGGGGGTTTTCTCTAGCCTTTAGCTAGTTTCCTCCAGAACGGTAGGGAACTTCCACCGCCAGTCATGCCCTCGGATTGATTGTGCTGGTGACGTGGTCGATCTCTACCGGACAATGAAGAGGCATGCCGCTAAGTCCAATCACCACTGCTGTTCAAAAAAAAAGAACTGTTGGATTATTGATCTAATTATTTATGAAAATTGCTCTGAATTAATCTGTATATATGTACTCAACTATGCAGGCTAGAAGCTCCGTGTTGATGTTTGTGGCCACATTTTTAACATTTATGACCATTGGTGGATTTCCCTCATTCGTAGAGGATATGAAAGTTTTTGAGTATGAACGATTAAATGGGCATTATTCAGTTGGAGCTTTTGTGATTGCCAACACATTATCTTCAACACCATTTTTGCTACTAGTTTCTGTGATTCCGGCAGTATTAACGTATTACCTCCCAGGACTGCGTGAAGGATTTAATCACTTTGTATACTTCACAGTCGTAGTCTTTTCATGTATGTTGCTAGTTGAGAGCTTAATGATGGTTGTAGCAAGTCTTATACCCAATTACTTAATGGGAATCATTGTAGGCGCTGGGATCCAAGGTGTTATGTTGTTGGCTGGTGGATTTTTTCGCTTACCAAATGATTTACCGAAACCATTCTGGAGATACCCAATGTTCTACATTGCATTTCATAGGTATGTATATCAAGGATTCTACAAGAACGAGTTTAAAGGACAGGTATATATATATAGCCAAGGAGGTGTGAGACAAATCGTGTATGGGGAGGATATATTAAAAGAGAAATGGCAGGTTGAAATGGGTCACTCAAAGTGGACTGATTTGGCAATCCTATTAGGGATGGTGGTGATTTATAGGCTTATATTTTGGCTTATAATCAAGATGGTTGAGAAGATCAAATCTCGTATGAAGGGCTAAGCTTGCGTTTCTTGTTCCAACGAATGAGCAAATGATGGTGAATGATCGTCTCATACATTCCCATTAAGTATGTCATCATCTTTGTAACATGGTAAATAAAGTTATGTGGCCTTCTGTGGGAGTATATAGATATCCATTTGATTTGTACGGTTTTATGGATCTTTTTGCAACATAAACATATATACCTTATACATAACATCCTTACATAGATAAATAGTTCGTGAAAATTTGTTGTCATGTTGAAAACATAGGTTGAAATGCTAACTAAAAATCACGAACTCCTGTTATAACCTCCATGACAACATCTACTAGATATAGACCATCAAAAATGTCTATTATTACTTAGCTCCATAAGCTTAATGTTTCTACACTTTTCCAAATTCATTTCTCAATTTCGGTTCCTGGTAGAACGCCGAGTTCCTGTCACAGCTTCCTCTGGCTTGTTTAGTTTCCTGCTTTCACCACTCTTTTTTGCAGTTGGTTTCTTCCCATTTTCTGCTGGACTGTTGATTTCCTTTTTGAGCTTCTTAGTTGGCATTGAAGGCTTCTTGGTTTCCTCAGCTTCATTGTCGACATTGGACATATCATCCTCTTCTTCCTCTTGATTTAGTGTGCTGTTTTTTGAAGCCGGTTTCTTCCCAATTTCTATTGTCTTTTTGAGCTTCTTTGTTGGCCTTGAAGTCTTTTTGGTTTCAACAGCTTCTTCATCAACACTATCAACATAATCAACTTGACTACCACAATCTGATGCTTTAACTATGTAAATCTGCAGTAGCATCAAACCTAGCTTAGAAAAGGTAGAAGAATGCCTGTGGTTGGGTGACACTGGAATACAAGTCAGAAAATAACTGACAAAAATCCTTACTGGGTGCAAAATCGCCCCCAGTTAAACTTACCAGTGGTTGGGAGCCTAGTGGGGTTTTTCCCTTGGGATGTCTATTCAGTGAAGATGTACCAAGGCCCAGTTTAGACAACCGACTACCCATGCTGGCTAGGCTCTGACCATGTTATGGTAGGGGTCGTTGCCTTAATAAAAAACCATGCCATTCCAAAATGACACAGATATTCACATTCGAGAAATGATTTGCCACAAGTCAAACAATGAATTGAGTAGGTCTATTATTAGGCCTATGAATTAGGTCACTTAATCTTTTCAGTTCACATACTCAAATAACATACCTTGAATCTAGTTTGTTCAACCAATTCAAACACCAAAGCATCACCATCGTCTAGTTTATGTTCTAATGCAAAGGCTCTCCATCCGCCACTTAATCCAGTTCTCCCACTAATAAACACAGAGTCATATTCATTGCCTTCCTCATCTTCTAGCATGATATTCACAGTAGACTTGGGAAGATGCTTCCTGCAGAATGGCTGAGGTAGACCCTTCAAACAGGTAACCAAAAAGGCAGACAAAGTTAAAATTAGGTTTCATATGAGTAATTAACCAAGATTCGAGACTATATCTTAACACATATAAGATTTGCACAAACTTTGTTCATTTGGTATGTAAAAAGTATTTATATATAAATAAGCATCCAGAAATACAAACGAATTACATATAAGTTTCTCTCTGTTACGATCAGTTACCAAACTTTCCCTTTGGGTTAGTGAAATAGGTCTAACATATCGATCTCTACACATTCAAAGTGTAGACAAGCTTACAATAAGTATTTTTCTCAAGAATTATAAGTATGAAAAACATTATGAGCTTTTAGGTTAGTTTGTAATTACAATTGTTAACAACTTAGCATACTTCCACTGTGTTATGCATTACCTTATATTATGTAGGAAAAAATGTGTAAATTGCATGTTTGTTGTAGAATTCTAGTTAAGTTAGATGATAGTTTCCAGAATAACACAGTTAATATGGCCACTTACCAGCCAAAAGCAACTGTAAACATGAGAACGGACCATTGACTTCACAAAAGAGGGATATTCAGACTGCAGATTGCTTTGAAGTTTCTCAGCGAACTTCATTGCTCGAACCCTATCTTCATATGATGCCATTTTGACTTCTTCCAGCGGTCTCGCAAGATAGCTGAAAATGTAATGATCATAAGCCATAATGATTTATGTGGCACAGAAAAATTATAACTTCATTATATGCTTTTGAACCTTGCCCATGATGAACTGGATTTTGATCTCCTGATGCGTGGGAGGCCAATATCAACCTGTAAAAACAAAAAGTTTTTAGAAAAACAAGTCATGCCTTTATCGTATTTAAGTTGCATGAAAGACATATGAAGATCAAGACTTCTCATCATGAGTAAAATCATATGGCTTCTTGAATGATGTGGGAACCAACAGGTATGATCAGATTTGTTCATCGTTACTTGAGATAATGCAATCATGTTCCAATAATGACTTGTAGAAAAATTTCTATATCTTGAACGCTTTGGAAATAGAATGTAGAAGAGATATAAGAATGTGAATAATAATATGATTATGGTTGATTATAAGAAGTTATGACCGAACACTTGTATATTGCAAATCAGCAGAATAATTATCATGTTGTGTTTTCCTATTATATCTGCAAAGGCAATTCGAACGTTTCCTACAAAACATAACAAAACTTGTGATTCACTAGACGAACTGATGGTGAACGTACCTCATCTTGGTATGTCACAATGGGGTTACGTGCACGTGTTGAACGCCTTGGTTCTATTATTTCGGCATTCCTTATTTTTGGTTTCACTTCACGTTGCTGCTTGAATGAAACAAAAAAAAAATATATTATTAGAGTCATAGATGCTCAGACTATAGGCATGGAAGTTGACATAAACGTGAGGACAATACACACTACCTTGAACTTCTTCTCAGAATTTGAGATATCTGACAGAGTTTTAGAAATCTTCAAGATTCCAAGATCCTTTGAAGACAAACGATAAGCACAAGAACATTGTATATCAATCTTAACTTAGCATATAGAAGTATCAAAAATCTCATTTCGTTCAACATAGTTACAAATGAAACGGCTAGCTGTATTTAGGGAGTAAGCAATGACAAAAATAATGATAAATGATAGTCGCTTTAAATTTGAAGTCACCAATTTTAGTTATAACTCAAGTTCTCTTAAATTGGTGCTTCTTTACTTTGTTCTCAAATTTCTTGCGCTATTTGTCAATTATTAGTCTTGATTTAATCTATCTTGGATTCTCCTACTCCACATGTAAGGCAATGATAATACACACTCCCATTCCGTTAAAATCTCATTTTTTTTATCCTGAATACAAGCCAAACACCCCCCTCAGATATGATGCATCTATCCTATGTATGTGCTTGAATGGTACAGTTTCACAATATTTTTTATGAATACAAATTCCTTAAAAAAGAACATCAAATACCTCAAATTTCTTTTTGTTATCAAGTAGTTGTCTATTACGAGCCTCTTCATAACTGTTGGATGTGATCACCTCGGCCATCAAATTACCTATTTTGATCGCGAAAGGCTTCAATACCATAAGATTGTGAAGGTTAAAAGTGTATCAATTACATATAGAAAGTACCCAAATTTTGACCATACCTACATACACCAAACTCACATTCACCTTCACACACTTGTATACTTATTTCACCTTCATTAACTAAACTCCACAGTCGCGCTTCCCACAAAAAATGAAACTTTTGACTCCAAACTTGACAAAATAAAAGTCTTTTTAACCATTTACCAGTCACTCAAATAAGAAAAAATTAAAACTTGTGAAAACTAGATATTTACTTGATTAGCAATAGTAATTAAGCTCTGTTAAACTACTAAAATCGATCGTTTTATAAATCCAAGATAAGATTCAAAGTACTAACAAAAACTGTAAAACCCCGAAAAAGGTTAGAACTTTCATTAACCACACGTCAAGAGACAACTGCCGAGTCGTACTTTCTTCTAACAAAAAATTATGCTTCTGTAGTATACATAACAAATCCAGATACTAAAACTAAAATTAATATAGACAAACCCTTTATATCATAATGGTGAATCCTAATTAACAGCCAAATATACTAATACAGAATCAGACTACATAATTTTTTTTGGTTAAGGGTTTTGAAAGAAAACAAAATCAATAATACAATAATACTCTAGCAATTTTATAGAAAGTCGTGTAATCGATATACAATAAATCAATAAATAATAATATTACTAAGTTATCATACATAATTGATAATGTTATGAGAATACATATTGTATTATATATGTATAAGAGTGTACCGGAAATGCATCAGTTTGGCAATGCAATGGTGTGAAGGTAAACAGACAGACGGACAGACAGATTGTGTGTATATGTTTGATTTGTTTAATGTAAAAGATTAGAGTTTGAATTTTGAAAAGGCGGTCAAATACATTGACTTAATGTTTTATTTTTAGTCCTTGATATATACTAATGATGACACCATTGGTCCTTGTAGTTATCAAATATATGTCCCAAAGGCCCAAATGTATTACTAGTATTATCTAGTTGGATTTCCCTTTTTCACGTACACTTATGAAGATCTTCATTAGTGTTGTAATTTTCTTCATTTAAAAGCTGTCAGTAATACATTATTCATACAAAATAGTACTCCGTATTTCACAAATGAAAAATATAGACACACTAAAGTAAGCAAAGTCAAAATCTTAGATATAATATTTTTTTTTTTTTTAACAAACTTTTAACTGAAAATAAATTGGTAGCTATAATAGAATTCATAAAGAATTTACTATCTCAATATAATAACAAAAAGTATGGCTATGCATGTTAAAAAAATCCATAAAACTGTCATTATCAAAACTTATTTTAACAATCTTATTAGACAAAAGAAAAAATGAAACATAATTTGAAGCATATATTGTTTAGCATTATTTGTTGGGATACCTTTGCAATATCCAATCCAAATCCCAGAAAAATAGACTAATCCAATACATTCTTACAACTTAAAAGCATAGCCACCTGTATTGGTAGTCCATGACTTTTATAGAATTCCAAACTTCTATTAATTTTTACTACTACTTGTGGGTTAACTGGTTAAGTACTTAAGTTGTTACTTGCTACATATGCTACACTCATTAAAAGACTTTTGCATTGATATTACACAAGTTCCGTCAAACAATCTTGCACTCAATAATCTTAAATGGTAATAAAAAAAAAAGTTTTTTAAAAAAAAAAAGAAGAAGAAGAAGAGAGATTTATTGAAATTTTAACTATTAATAACTTATTAACTTGATATCTGTATATTTTTTTAGTTTACACAATCTTGGTGATTTGTTCCATAATTTTGTCATCTTAAAATGGTTGATTTGACTATTTTATCTTTCACCGTGACAATAAGATGGAGTTTAATAACTTAGATTTTTTTGAACATTCAGTCGGGAAAAAATATCACAGGAAGTGAGGAATCTTATCGTATAATGGTAAAATTTTGTACGTATCCTAAACAACAAGAATTAAACCACGAGCCGTTACAAGTAATCAGACGAAAAACCCAAATCTTGTCATCCCTGAATAATTATTATCTTTTACACAATGATGAAAATATACGCAAAATATTTCATTTATCAGTTTGTTCATGATGGTTTTTCATCTAAAGTTATTGATTTGCGTATAAAGTTACTTATCTTTTGTAAAACAATGTAAGAAAACAAATACAATAAAGCAAGTGAAGATTATAGAATAAATCACTCTTATAAAGCAACATTATGTGGCTAGCTTGCGTATGGCAAATTTTATTTTCAAGTCCAAAAATAAGAAAAAATGTTACTTTCAATGTGATCTTTTTTGTGTCAAATTGACTTCATTCAAATTTGCAACTTCAATATCTATGCTCCATCTTCTCTCTTTCTTGGTAATTTGTAATATACCTACATCCACAAAATACAAACATAGAAAATGAGAAAAGATGTAATAAAAACATTCATTTATTTTGTACCAATGTATACTGTATAGTACATAACAAACATATCATTGTGTGTATTTCGCACAGTTTACCCACCATTGTCGGCAACGGTTGTTTTTGGGCAATTAGAGAAAAAAAACAAGGGGGGGCTCATTTGTGTAAAAAATAAGGTACGAAAGAGAGATGAGATGTACATAATCACTAATCATTCATGGAATGACAGATTTCTCTAGTATGCAAATAATGAATCAAAATCTCATTCCCAATTTTTGGCTTAGCTGTGTATTATTCATATTCTTTGGGAGATAATAATTAAAAAGCATTTATGGGTCAACCAAACTCGACCGGTTACCCCAAAGCCTAGTCCTCCGCGCTTTGGCTCTTTTTACCACCCTAGTGGCCAGGTTAGGATCCTGGGCCAAATGCCCAAATCTATCAATTATCAACATTTCTTTAAAAAATGTGTATTGGTAATTTGTGACACAATCATATTTCTCCATCAGTTTGTACACCTTATTAATACACATTTACAAATACCAACAATTATTTACACATTGCAAAAAAAACTTAAACAAATGTATATATATGTGTAAATAGAGAGGGTGAATATAGAGTTACGAGTAGGTGCCAAAGAGAGGGCCAAGAAGGAGAATGGTGTTGAGCCAATTCTCGGTGACCTTGTGTGTAACCTTATTACCGAGTTCTTTCCATAGACCCGGCATCACCTTTTGTTGATACGGAGATAACCCGTACACCACCGCCTTTATTTTCGCCGGTACTTTTCCCATTTTCGATCACACAATTTGATCGAATTAACCCACTAAATCAACCTTTTGAGATTCAAAATGGTGAACATATGATGACACCCTTAATTTAAGATGTATAGGCGAAGAAGCCAGAAAAAAAGGGCCTAATATATGATCAAGCAGAATAATATTCCGATTTGCATGCATTGAAATATTGAATTTATCATTATTGGGCCGTGGATCTTAACCTTTACAACCTACCCCCGAGTGTGGCCCAACATGGTCCAGTTCTAATCATTCTTTATTTCCTTAAAGTTGGACCACTTTGGTCTGGTCCGTTCTAAAACTTAGGCCCAATATGGTTTAATTATGCTGCCTTTCTGGAATTCTGGCCTATCTTTAATTCATTCGTTTTTAAAAAAATATATTTATATAAGACTGAAATGCAAAAATGTAACAGAAAAGTACTCGTATAAGATAGTGAGTCCTGACTTGGGCGTTTTTAATTTTCTTCTAGCCTAACTTGAGCCTATGCCGACCCAAGATTCAAGAGCTTCTTGATCCGAATCTCGAACCAAACCGTTAACGCTAAAACTTTCACAACATACTCAAAACACTAGCAAAATTGTCGTTATTCGAAGCTTAAAAACCACAGTTAACACAAAACTTATGTAATGTCAATAACAAATAAATCCAATTACTATTTCTATTTAGGAAGAGGTAAAGGAAAGGCAAGCAACTACAGTTCCAAAAGCTAGATTAAACCAATAAAGCCAAAAAAGCACAACTACAACAAGCACTCTTTCCTCCTTTTGTCATCACAAAAATGACCCTGGTTTCAGCAAAGGTCAAATGATTATGCCATTTGAGCCAACAGTGGATATGCATCGAGGGGTTGTACATAATGCATTCAAGGAGTACAGGGTCAGTCACCACGCAGTCTTAGCACGTTTCATACTACTTGAACTAAAAGGTGACACGCTACTTCTGGGTTGAGGGCTCTCTTCTTTAAAGTTAGAGTTTAACATAGCAAGCTCTCGTAACTGTTGTCTCTTGTATAAATCTTGAGACTCGTCCTGAGATCAGTAGCTCGTAAGATGTTAAGGTAACAAATCAAAACAAATGAACTTTGTTACAGGCCAGATCGCTTGATACGGAACACTTTTATTGTAAAAATAACAGTATGCAGAAAGCATGTGTGAATAATTACTAAGAAATCTGATTTTTAACAATGATTTAATATATTGAATAACATGATGCGAGATTATTATGAACTTTAAAAAAGTGATTATTGATCCATTTTGACCCGTTTCCATAGTAAAAAAATTTTACTATACCCTTTAAAAATATAGGATAACCTGCATCAGCCTATTTAACAAGACATTTGTGGTTTCATCACTAAATGTACATTCATAAAACATACCACGGGTTTAAGCAGCTCTTCAATGATTTCTTGTGCTTGTCTCAAACGCACATCAATGATGCTTGCCGGCAACTCGGCCTCAATCAAGATGTGAAGTTGTTCATTTAGGTGCTCATAGCCCGGTCTACCCCTCAGACTCTCTTCCTGTTTTGAAAAATAAAACAATAGAAAGTAACAATAAGCAATTTTTAACAATAATCTGAAACATGCAGCTGCCCACTTAAAATATTAAATTTTCCATGTTAAGGGTACGACCATCTCCTTTTAGCAAACAAAAAGAACGATTTTCAACACAGCTTTAAATACTGTGCAAAAGCAGCAACTACACAATTTCTACAGACTTCAAGATCTGACTTTCCCATGTTCCGAATACTCATGGAAAGATATGCGATTTTTAACTCTGTTGTAAGAGTTACGAAATAATTGCTAGTACCCAGATATGAAATATATAAAAAGCTTCAAAATTCTAGACATTTTCGATTTTGAAAGTATCATTGCTTCCTTCCACCAAATATATACAAGACAGATAGTTTCAAACATAGTCCCAAAAAGGTTGAATATTCTCTATGCTAGGAGTTGTGTCATCATCTTTCACAAAAAAGTAGAGGCATCTATTTCGATCCATATATTTTTGAGTCGATGAGGGTCATACGTGATCTAATGCGTAACATGGATAAACTCAAAAGATTCAATGGAAAGGGAAACAAAGCTGAATTGTAATAACAAAGTTTCAGAAATCGTATCAAACACACTAACTTTTTGGTGCCCAAAAAACCCACCCAATTTTACGGTTACCCATGCTGCTTGTTTTGACATCTCACAAAACTATATATATATATATATACATTGTTCCAAAAGTTGCACAAACTTGGCAAGTAACAGCTCTCTGAAAGATTTAAAATGTGATTCTTTCCATGTTAGGGGTAATCTTACCTTTTCTGGGTCTTTGATGGAGCCCTGACCTCTAATGAAAACTCGGCATCCAGTCGATGCTTCAACTCGCTTCAATGAATTGCCTCTCGGTCCTAAAAGCCTTCCAACGAAGTTGAACTGATGATTTTTAGAGGAATAAACTGATCAAGTTTTGCCATTTTGCTCAAACATTATGCAAATAAATATATCATATGTCCAAATGAATTTTCTTAAGGATGTATACATTAGGGAAGCTGTTGACTGGTATATCCAAACGCAAGATCCTCTTTGTGATAATAGAACTGGGGCTTGGTGGTGCTGAATTCCACTGATCCATTGGCAATCCCTGTGGCAGACCTAATCTCTGTGTAACAAAATTATTTGCAAAACAGGGTTAGTTATTTTAGAATACCAAACTGCTTTCACCCATTGATCCATGCATTATTTCTGTCAAAAATAGCAGCATACATTATATGTGTATCACCCGTGTGCATGCAGGTAATAAATCATGTCAACACTTGGTTTGTGTTTATGATTAAAGTTTTATCAGTTCCACTTAACCAAATAACTTGAGAATAGGCTTGTTTTAGGCATGGAGATACCTTGAAAAAGGGGGTAAGTTTAACACATATAATAATAATAAATTGATTCCAGTTATACATAATTCATGACAGAACATACGGTTGTGTAAGGGATAAACATGCCAATAAGCTTAAAAGTCACTGAACGCAATTAGGACTTATGATTACATTAATTTTGGTAAGATATGCAATTAGGACTTATGATTACATTACAGGAAATGGAAGAATAGTGTTGGCCGCCAACCTATACATTTGTCTAAAGTTTGACCCGTCCAACACGCCTATTTTGCCACCTATAAATGTGTGTTTCTCAGTTCTCACACTTTAAATTGTGCAAACTGGAAGTATGGATGAAAATGTGATAAATAAGGATTACAACACAGTTTAGTGTCAAATAGGAATAACAAGAAACAACTGTATTTCCCTGAAAACTATTAACCATTTCTGATAGTAATAAGTTATAAACAGGTTGAATAATGGGTTGAAATGGGTCATTTTAGTTTGGGTCTGCATAGGTTGACCACAAACACTTTTATAGTCCTTTTTTTATTATTTTTTTTATTAAATAATTAATTCATTAAATATGATAGAAAAACATTATTATTCATTTGACATGTTCCTGTTCTAGCCAGTTAAATGAATCGACATTACCACCATTAGTCACATATAACAAAATGAAAAACTTCGAAAGATAAGATATTGTAGATACTTAATTGATGTACTTGGAAAACCTTTATAAGAAAAAAAAAAGTAAAATAGAAGTACATTCAGTGTGTTCACCTCATGTGGAAGAGGACTCCAGCCCGCATTTCCATTCCAACGCATTAAAGCATTTGCATCCACATCAGGGCTACCACGTTGTAGTCTGTCAAAGTCATTAAAACCTTGGTTTGGTAACATTTGTGAAGCCCTGAATATCTCTGTGAATGATAGAGAGTAATAACATTACTAATATATAAAATAATTAATCAGCATTAAATATAAAAAAGTGCAATTTTAGCATGTGTATGACTCCACATCAAAGCGTTTCAATAGGAAACAGGGTATATTTTGAACCGAAAACACTGCATTATTTGCGATAATAATTGACTCAAGACAAACGGTGACAAGTACAATGCTTGTTTTCCATCTTTCTTTCCATCATTTGCCCAAGATCACTCGCTTTTAATTATCTAGTGTTATTTTGGCACTTCCATATAAACTCTTTTTTGCAACAAAAATACGTTTGACAGCTCAAAAACCATATCAAATAGGCCACACCAATTTACAGACTAGGTAGTAGATATCACAAATTGCATCTATGCTATTCACACCATATGTCACTAAAGGTTAAAAAAACAGCTAGCCCATTTACCATTATCACTTACTATCATTCTCATGAGCATCTTTACCAAATGTAAGGCTATGATAACACAACGTTTAAACTTCGATGATTAAATATCTAACACATATGATACAAAAGAATTTTACTTACATTTTACAATAAAATTAACGTTTTCGGCACTAAACTATATTCCAAACCCATTAAGTAATAAACTATGATCACTCAAATGAGTCCGAAACAAACAAACAATCCATTAGAGACAAAATAAAATCAACATACATTCAATGAGTGATTAAACAACATATAAATAAGAGTCAGAAAAACAAACAAAAAGATCTTGAAATCAACACTTAAACTAAAATGGTATGCAAGAAAGTTCAAGATTTATAACAAAAACAGTCTTTCAGAAATACCCCATTACAAACTAACTATAATTTCTGCATAAAAATGGCTTAAAACATTTAACAGTTATAAAAGTAGATCCATAGACTGTAAAAAAGATTAACCTTGATTCAGTAATTTACTGCAAATGGGCAAGATTCTCATAAATGGTGCAAGCTTTAGCTTTTCATCAAGTAACTCCCCTAGATATGAACTGCAAAAACAACATATATATATAGATATATAAGTATTAACAAAATAATAAAAATCAAATCTTTTTAACTGGGTAAGCATCAAAAAGCAAAAAAAAAAAAAAGATAAATATATTATTTTCGTAAAAAAAAAATAATAATAAAAATAAATGATTACTTTTCAACATCTGGGTTATTAGCCCATATATGTGGAGATGAAGGGGCTACTCTAGCAGGTGAGAAAGGTAAGTTTTGACTATAAAGACTTGACATGATTTGTTGGGTTTTCTTGGTTTTCAAGAATGGTGGCGCCGCCGTGCGGGAGCTGAAGGTGGGATAACAATGGGGGTAAAGAGTAAGCCCTGATGAGAGAATGGGGGCAGAGAAAGAGGAAGAAAATAGGTGGAAATATGGGTGCTTTTTATATAAAGAGGGGTTTGTTGTTTAAGCTTTTTGTGAGGTTTGTAAGTTTGGTCCTTTAAGTTTTGGGGTATGATGGTATTCTACCTTGGATACCGAAAAGCTGGAGATGGGTCGAACCGTTAAGAACGGGTTGGAAGATTATCGTGAACGAAATCGTTAAGGGTGTATCATATTAAGGGACCGTTTCTTTTTTTAATCATTAAGTGTTGAGTGTATTAAGTGACTGAATGCATTAAGAATGTATGTATGTAATACATATTAAGTAAAATATAAGTAATTGACGGTTATTTTTGTGTAGAAGCATATTTTTTGGTTTGACACGTCATCAGAATCAGAGTAATGAGTGTAAGCTGCAATGTACATATTTTTATTGAATGTATTTATCATGATTGTAACATACATGTAATCCGTGATAAATTAGTCATACACTATATATAGATGGATACTTACGAGATATACACAAGCTACAATTGGAAGGGTTATGGCACTTTGAAAATGATATTTTTATTCGAAGATGTTCATCGTCCAACTCTTAATAAATGATGTTGGGATGATTTGAACTATCCTCTATGGTTTGATTTGAGAAAGGAATACATTCTGAACGTCGTGAATGAATAAAAACAATTGACAGCATAGGTAATTAGAAATTCTTATTCAAACAAGTTGAAGTACAGTTTAATTCTTGTATTTGCTTTTTATACCTTTACAACGTTCAAAATGAAGTGTTAGTAGATAAATTAGTTATTATAATCCGGTTTTGATCGTCTGTTACAACTTACAAGTGGTTATAATAACTAGCAATTTTTTAGTCATAACTTTCATTATCATTGTTACTTGAGGTTTTGATTACCATCAAATATAATCTCTATTGAAAGTATTTGTGTTCATAACTTTCATTGTCATTTGTGTTCATTTTAAGGTTAAAATTTAATAGTTAAAAACTCCTTACCAACATTTTTAGGCTTTGACAATTTTAACTAAATAACGAGTACAATTTATTATTAGCATTATTTATAATCTATTTATCTATAGACATTTCACATCTTATATTGAAAGTTGAAAAATTTTAATATGCAAAATGACATTTTTATCCTATTAGTACTTATTTTATGTATCTAGTCAAGTTTTTCATTTCCACAATTAACTCATTGAAAAATGATCCGTACGGCAGACTTTACTTAAGCTTTGGTACTGCCATATTAAAAAAAGTTACAGATTAAACCTTTGAATTTGATAAATATACGTAACCCTCTGAATTTTACATACCCCCTTTTAAATTTTACATAATTCCTCATACTTTACCTAAAATAGGTACTGCATGATTTACCTAACATTTCCCCTTAACTTATTTAACTATTTTAATCTGTATGTTTTTTTTCTAAATTGAAAATCACAAATAAGGTACGTCTTACATGAACTATAATAGTTTTATAATTGAACAATGTGATTAACACAAGGTTCTTTCACGACATCTATATAATTATTAAAACAGTAGTTAACCGAATGATTTTATACCATTTTCAATTCAAAACTAGCTTATAAAATTGCCACCTAGGAAAAATACTATGTGGCATCTTCATATTAATCTGAATTTTCATTAAATCAAAAACTATTTAAAAATACAAAATCTCTTATTAGATTCAATATTTTTAAGCAAAGATAATACCAAATCTTACAATATACACTAAATCTTGAAAATATATATCAAATCTCATTTTGACAATCTATTCAATTTCTTCCCTTCAAGAATCCGTCCATTACGTTTCATCCTTTAAATTTAATTGCTTACCTTTATAAGAAAAAAATTGAAAAAAGAATCAAGAGATATATCATTTGCTTCTAGATTGATTTGTTCATTAAGTTTTCTCTTCTTTTTACTCATATGTATGTAATTCCAATTCTAGACTTTACTTAATTTTTTATTTATAATTTAAAATTTAATTTCTTTGTTTCATAACGTATGTGGGTTATTGGAGGTTGATTATGTATTCCATTGATCAACATATCGGTCCTCATGGTAAGTAGTTTAGAAATTGTCTTTGTGTCATTGATCAGCCTATCGGTCCTCTTTGGTTTACTTTAGAGATCACTTACACATCATTAATATGTATGTATAGTAGTTTTTCTTTGTATTATAAAGAGATGGGTTGTTATATTTATGCTTAATTAAGGGCCTGATCATATTTTATTCTACTTTGATCGGTTATATCTAATTTTGTTATCAGATGTATCTGAATGGTTGTATAAGATTTGGTTTTGTTAGGTTGAGGTCTGCTTTGCCATGCTAACACATTACGAGATATCTTCATATGGACAAGTTCCTAATTATTTCATTTTTAATATATTGGCAAGTTCCCTAATTAAATATTTATTCTTTAATATCTTAGCTTCATGTATAAAGGTAAAAGAAATTCTAAAACAAATAACATATTATACTAAATAAATTGAATAATTATCTATTAACATCTAATTTTCACAAATAACATTGGGTAATCATTTAAACTAACGCGCACCGTGCGGGGAAAATACCTAGTATACATATATATTTTTTAGAATGTTAACAACAATTTGTTACATCACATATTTTGGGTCGTTGTAGTAAGCATATAACCTTTTATTTATTCTTTTAATGTATTCAAAAGTCACCATTAACTAAAAACAATATATGTATTGGTATATGATGGAGTTTGAAATTGAGGAGTTCAAATCCTGATATAAGCAAAACGCTTTCAACAATGGAGTCATGAGTTTTCTCTACAATTGGAATTAGGTATATAAAATCATACCGCTAAGGCGCTAAACCAAAATTTATCGTTAAAAAAAATAACAATATTCAATAAAAATCAATTAAAAAAATCTAAAATCGTTGAAAAAGGGAAAATATATTAATGACCATGCTTAATTTTTTTTTTTTAACATATGACCATGCTTAATTATAAATAATCTATTGACATGATTATAAGCCATTAATGACTAAATACAATTTATGAAAGAGGACGATCAAGTGAAAAAAATTTAAAAATAAAAAAGATTTGATTTTGTACTTCAATCAATGGTCTTCACTCTTTAGAGTAAAATAAAACTAGGTAATAAAACTCATATTTTGTTGCATGATTCATTGTTTCGATCATTCATAAATCATAAATTTCAAAAGTAAATTTACGAAAACATAGATAACCAATATTTACAACAATTTTTTTTACGAGAAAGTTACCCACGTAATGCGACGACAGCTATGGGTGATGCCGGTGTTGGTGACCTAACGATGTGTTTATTAATTTAAAAGTAATTGATTTAATGGATTAATGTAAAAGTAATTAACTTCATAAAAGGTATTATAGTTATATAAGGTGGAGATATTTAAATTAGTTAATAAAAAAGATGGGTAATTTAGGTATTTCAAAAATTGAAAGTTAAAAGATGGGAAAAAAAAGGTGATTTGCTTTTTAAGAGAATATAAATATGCTAAAAAATTGATGATAAGAGTTAAGAAAATGAGGCAGAAACTATTTGGACACGTTCAAATAAAAAACCAACCATTAACATATCTTAGTTACATAAAGTAAATATCAAGGTGTAAATTTTTGAAATGAAATGATTTAACATATATGAGGTAGCTTAGAAATAAAAATGATACACCATTAAGAAAAAAAATTAAAAGTAGATCACGAATATATAAGCAAATAAATAAAAAGTTTGTAAATATATGACAATATATAAAAGTTCAAATATGTTTATATACAAGAAAAGGACTAAAGTAATGAATCTTTAGTAAATTGGTTGGTTGGTACTTGTGTTAAAGTAGAAGTATCATGCTGTAAGATTGATCAAATGTGAAGGACCAGTCATGGTAAGTATAAAAAAATAACTTTAAATATGCGTGGGGAAAATGTGTTGTGAGGGTGGAAAGTTATAATTTTTTAATGGTTTTTACGGTTGCTGACAGTGGTGCGTACGTGTGTGAATCCACTGAATTAAGCTCCACTTCCGTTTTTTACTCTCCATTTTTAATTATTTTAATACTTCATTTACTTCTTTTCGTTAAACTTTCTACTTGGATTTTCTTCAAGTTTTGGATGTGATCGGATTTTTCCTTTAAGCATGCTTATTATAAAAAAAAAAAAATTAATATTGTGTTGGAGTGAACATGGTGTTGTTTTGTAACCAGTTTGATAAAAACAATTATTAATACTTATTTTTTGAGAAGCAATACACGATGAAAATATACAACAATACATTCATTATTCATTTGTATGATATGTCATAATGTGATGCCTATACTTTTTGTGCATGACGAAAAAGTTTTAAATAAGAAATACCTCCTTTAGTTTTTTAAATACATATTAATGTGAAACAAACTCATATTTATTTTTCTCTTATAATATCGTCAATAATACATTTAATTTAATATAGATACGCTGCATACGCATGTATTTCATGAAACTCTATTAAAAAGTTTTATAAACTGATATATATATATATATTATTGCATGTATTTAATAATCAAAAGGATTGGAGATACTATATTGTGCAATTTGTCCTTGAATATATTATACACAGATTAATATAGGGGATGGGGATATAAGATTATTAGGTATCTAAACTTAGATGTCGGACACTCACATCACGGGGCCCAGACATTTATCCATTAAACATAAATAATAAAATATTAGTATGTAATGGATTCCACACCTAAGCTTAAGTGTCGAACAACCTTATATTCCATTTTTCCTTAATATATTAGGACAAAATTGTTTAGAAGATGAAAAGGTAACTAACCATATATGAATTATTAAAATTTTAAGAAAATGAAAATATTTTCATCTAAAAAAGTCATAAAATAACAAAATAAAAGGAAATAAACTTTAAGAGGATAAGTCATCATAAATTTATCAAGTGAAAAATAAATAATTTTTGAGAGAGTATTTGAAGATATCAAATAAGCTATTTTTATGAAATATTAACATCATTGTAATCGTCTTTTATTTTCCAAATATAAAAAGTGAAGCTAAAGAATTAAATACATGTAAATGCATTGAAATTTTTCAAAAAAGTTATTCTTAGTTAAAGGTTATCTCGTAATGGATGACTAGTTACTCTTTGCTCATTTAACTATCCAGGGCAACATTTGAGGTTAACTTTTTTTTTAAGGAAAAAAAAAAAATACTAAACAAAGTTCTTAGGGCTTTACTTAACGTGCATAAAAAATTATATATTTCCATATTAAAAACTCATACTCTGAATTTTATGGTAAGTGTATAATTAATTAATGCAAATTAACGAATGCCCTTTTAGCAAACACCCCCCCCCCCTTCACACACACACACAAAAAAAAAAAAAAAACACAAGTGGTTTTGTCACTTAACGAACTTGATAAGTTTTAAAAAAGGGTTAAGTCACTGGATGAACAATGTACTTTTCCTCATTTAGATGGTTGCCCATTGAACTGGATTATTGATGTGTATCACTCATATACTTTTCAATTTTTTACATGGTTTACCAACTGCTGACCTGATGACTTGCTATAACAGGTTAATCTTTATTTACATGGTTGTCAATTGAACTGAATGACTAATGTACTTTTCCTCATTTACATGGTTGCCCATTGAACTGAATTATTAATATACATCATCCACATACTTTTCTAATTTTTACATGATTGGCCAAATGTTGATCCGATGAGATACAATAACAAGTTAATCTCTATTTTTATTTTTATTTTTCCGGAAACTTATTAATTTCTGCTTCATCCTATTCATTAATTTTCAATATAACTTATTATATAACTATATTATAATATTATATAATAATTGTACAAGCATATAGTAGATATGTTTATATTTTTAATAATATCATAATAATTGTACTAGCAATATAAATTAGTCTATGATCTTCAACCTTGTAAGCTTTAACAACCCAACAATCAACTCAATCCGTTATGACCCGTACTCTAAGATTTTACTTTTCTTTTTGATCAATAATAACCCGCCTGAAAATATTTCAAAGTCCGATATCACCTAAATTTTTCACATGACGACCCAGTTTATGGACGTTTGGGTAAATTTGAAACGAAAGAACATGGTTGCCGGAATTTTTACCGGAATTTTCGCCTGAAATGATGAAAATAATTTATGGAAAATTAAAAAGTAAATATAGAGTTTAACCTGTTATTGTAGTTCATCAGGTCAACATTTGGTCAACCAAGTAAAAAATAGAAAAGTATGTTGGTGATATATACTAATAATCCAGTTCAATGAGCGACCATGTAAATGAGGGAAAGTACATTAGTTATCCAGTTCAATAGACAACCATGTAAATAAAGATTAACCTGTTATAGCAGGTCATCAAGTCAGCAGTTGGTTAACCATGTAAAAAACTGAAAAGTATATGGGTGGTACACATCAATAATTCAGTTCAATGGACAACCATGTAAATAAAGAAAAATACATTGATTATCCAGTTACTTAACCCTTTAAAAAATGCCTCATATGTATAAATTTACTTTGAAGTTTATTAGGGGTTTTCCTCTGTTACGGATTAAAAATTAAAATCTTTCATTTATTAATATGCATAAAATACATTTAAATTGATCAAGTTCTAAAAGTATTTTGTATTCTGTTGTAATTAAAGGAAACACGAAAACTTAACCAAATTTTTTTTTTTTTTTAAATTATAATTTGTATTCAATAATTATACATGGGCATATACCTTTTTTTTTACATAAGACTACAATATATAAGTATCTTTAATTTAATGAGTAGAGTGCTCGCGCATTGTGGCGGTTAGAAGGTAAGGACAATATAAAAAGAAGACGGTGGTGAAGAGCGAGGGAGAAGAAGGGTGGCGGCAGTGGGTGATAAATGGTCGATGAAAGCGTGCAATAATTAGAAATAATGGGGGAAATGATGGTATATAAGAGATTTATGTTTAAGTAGGGGTATAAGGGGTATTATGGGAATACTAAAAAAAGTGCTTAATTTCCAAAAATAAAAAAACCAATATATTTTATAAAGGAGTATAGATATAAATATAGATAAAACTAGATGATCACTAATCTTCACTGGATATAATTTCTGGGACATCTTCTTAGAATGTAGACATTGCTCATATCTTTGTAAGTACAACGAAAATGATATTAACTTAAGGGAAAAGTGTGTGTGAGGTGGGGTTGGGGGTTGTAATACACCTAACTTAGGTAAAAAAAAAAAACCTCTTACATGCTATTTTTAAATTATTTTATATGTAATGAACAAATAACCGGGGCCCATGAATTTTATGGAATATAAAAACAAGATGTGAAGGGTTTTTTCACCTAAATTGGATGTGAGACAACCTCACGTTCACTTCCCCCCTTAACTTAAATAAGGTTGGTAATCATATATAGAGGGTTGAGAATATGTGGCTATCATATACTTAGCCTAGGTATGTAACCTTTCACATGTTATTTTTATTATCCATAAAAATCATGGAGGGTCAATCACTTATTATTTAATCAATAAATATTAAAATATTAGTATGTGAGAGAGTTCTATGCCTAGCTTAGGTACATGACAACCACACTCTAACTTTTCCCTTATATATAATCCTAAATACAAGACTCTATTTTTTTTTATTATTATTATTATTATTTTTTATGTAAACGATTAGCCAGATTAGTTTTTCATATATGCATTTTCAAGGCAAAATACACAAATAATGTAGGCTTATTATCCGAGGTGTGAAAATTGTGGTCCAAGGAAGCTTTTAAGTAAGACGTGTGATAAATGAAATTTATATCCATTATTACATTTCGTGGTACCTCTTCCACCAATATTTGCAATCACCAGTCGGTCAACATGTTATAGGGTATACCTAATTTTACAATGAAGACGTAATGACCCATTATTTGGAACATGAAATTAATGTACCAGATTAATTTTATTGGTGTACATATATAAAAATTGTAAGCATGAATGTAAGTCAATGATTTATTTATAAATATTTAACAATTAATAAAAACAATTTATGATTTTGTGCATAAATAACTTTGCATTATATTTAGTGAAGTGACGATCATATAAGTTGTCACGGCGTCACGCCATTTAACACATGGCATATCATTGGTCTACAACGTTCCATCACATTTTTGATGTGGTTATGGTTGCTTATATACAAGATCATAGGGTTTTTTTTGCAAGCATTTCTAGTTGTCATTGATCGTTTTGCTATTGATTTGCATTAGAGTGACATGTTATGAGGGGTAAAGTTTGTAGATAAAGTCGAGAATCTTTCACTATATCCAAATGTATTAAACCAAATATTTATCCGGTTTACGATTTTATTTTTTTAATAATGAGTTAATACTAGTTACCGGTTAGCATTCAAGATATTACAATGACATCCAATTGACAATATATGAAGCTCGAAACTTATATGTTTGGGATAAAACACAGTCCCCCGGCCCCTCCTCCAATAATTCACTCTTACAAATTACAATATAGTGATGACTGTAAGATTTTGACTAGTCTATGTGTGTAGGATTGTAAACTTTAATTTTATTAAATAGGGGATGGGGTGTGGGGGTGGGTTTAAACTTTAAATGCTTTTAGATCACCAAAAGTGATGATCGTGTGACAATTGAAGTTACTAATAAGTAGATCGAATCCTTAAACATTATAATTAAGATTCACATTTCCATAAATGAATGACTGCTTTATGTGATACAAATTGTTAGATGAGTAGTCCAATAGAGTAAGTTCGTTCGGAATGAGTTCCTTAATTAGTAGCCATTGTCCAATGCCGATCATAGGAATCAAACGTAAGATTATAAAATAGCGCAGGTAAAACCACAACTACAACTTTTCGTACCATGACTCGTCTCTGCACCTATGTACTCACACTATTTTTTTACCTATAAACTAGGTCCTTGCAAACAAAAACTTATTTGTGACCACTTAGGTTACCATTGTATGAGACTATGAGCTTGCATTAGCACTATATGGCAAATAACTTTGCTAAATTGAAAAGCCAAAATCGTAATGTCAAAATTGTGTTTCGATATGTCACACGCTAATGCTATTTTGAAAGGAGAAATAAAATAACGAGAAGAAACAAAGTTACAAGTCTCACCAACGTTGTAAGATAATTAGGATTTGTAATTTTCTTGGATGATAACTCAAGACCAGCGTTATCAGATGATTTTGGAGTTTGATTTCTAGTTATCTAAGTTATTGTTTCGGATGACAAGCATGGTACCCGCGCGTTGCGACGGATATTATGGACGACGGCAATGGTTTTTCACGAAAATAAAGGGGTTGTGTATTGTTTTAGTATATAGAAAGAAAGACTATTTTGTGTGTTGTTTTGGAGAGAGAAAGAGAGAATGATGATATTTAGTTTTGTTTTAAGGAAAATGGTAAAAGGTAAAATTGCATGTCACAAACATGTAAACTTTTCAACACCCCCATATAATTTTTAATAGAGAGTATATATATATATATATAATATAGAAAAAATGAGTATGAGACTGTTATGTACTAAAATAGGGTAAAAACCCCTAATGGTATTGATATTTTAATAATCGAATGACCTAAACAATTAAAAATAAAGTAGATTATATAAAGTGATCATTTTTTTGAAAGTATGTTATACTTTGTGTTAAATTTAAAAAGTATAATGACTTAAATGAAAAAAAAAAATTAAGTTACATAAAATGACTATTTAGTGAAAGGGAAATGATTAATCATTTTAACCAAATAACCTAATAATCCTCCTAACTATGAGATAATGACACGTGAAAAAATCAAGGGGCAGAAAAAAGAATTAGTTGATAATACATGTCACATTCTTAATGTTTTAGGATAATTATTAGGCTATTTGGTTAGGAGTGTTGGACTCACGTAGTTGTGACCTTCACCGATCATATATCAGTCCGATATGATAATTGACAAATAATTGAAATCCTTATGTCGGTAAATATACGATGAGCGTATTTACCATTAATGACATAATATAAGGTTTCTCATTAGGTGATTAGAATTAAAGAGACTTATAATTCACATCACACAAAACACCAAGGGGGCTAAGTATAAATGTTATATATATAATATAACATAATTAGGTCATTAGTGAAAAAATCACATAATTAATTTCGGCCCCCCTCTCTAATTTGTGTGCGTGTTTTCTCTTCTTCCCCATCTAATCTATAATCACCTTAATTTAGGAACCAATCTTAATGGCAAGAATGCTGAATCAATTAACAGGTTCCTCAGGATCTTCAGGTTAGTAATCTTAATCATGTTTTCATTATATTTATTAATACGAATCATTATTTTTCCAATAAGGAGTATTTTTCATTTTTATTAATGAAAATATGTTACATTTTGATGACTTTATCTTTAAATTTAATGATATTAACTAGCTAGTGATTGATGTGTTTTTAGGTACAACATTGGATTCTTGAGAGTTGAAGGCTGGGAAGTAGTTTGTTTTGTGGCAGTGCACGTTGGGCCAGTGACAAAACAGTTTTTGAATCACAACAAAAACTAATGGGAAAAGCTGCTCAAATAATATAAAAGAATCTTGTTTACATATGGTAGGAATATTTGATTATTGTTTATATTCTTCTTTCGTATAATATTAAGCGGAAATACATGATTTTAAAACTTCTATGTAGCTATCATATGATGTTTGATTATTATATATGATAATTAGAAGTTACGATGAACTTCGAGATGATCAATGAAGAATATAACATTTCAACACTCTTGATCACATTTTATTTTATGAAAAATGATTAATTCTTTTAAACAACCTCTTAAAAATCCTTTAAAACTATCAAAACATGACATGTATATTGTATTAATTATCTTTTCTAACTTAATCTTATGATTTTATCACATGTCACGATCTTGTAATTAGAATTATTAATTAAAAGGAAATATCATTTCGTAATTGGCTTAAACTGACCGGTGTAATATTACACTTTCAATATCACATTATACCCTACCATACTTCAAATCAAAGTAATTATATATGAAAAAATAATTGAGCGCTCCATCGCCTTCACCGACCTAGATGAAGGTCTTTACTTCCATAAATCATCCCATCCCCCCCCCCCCCCCCCCCCCCCCCTTTTCCTTCCATGATCATAGAGCTCAACCAACCGGTAATGGATGGTCTTAAAGCAATTCAATCTTCCATCTCCATAGAGAGAAAACATAAATATGCAAGTTGTTATATGCATCTTGCTTGAATGATGGAGACGTACAATGATAATAAACATAAATGCGTATCGGTCCAGGCCCAAGGAAATGGTGACTTTGACTAATGGGTACGAAAAAAATGGCACGTTTAAAGCCAAGACAATCACCTAAATATTGTGAACAAAATAGACATCACTCATGTGTTATAATAGCAACAATCAAGGTCTATACAATACATACAATTAATACACGACATTAATAATCTATAGCATTTTAAAAATTTTGTTTTGCAAAAATACGTGTTTTTTTGTTCACAACAATTTGAATGAGAGAAAGTGTCAGAGACTTTTTGTTTTTCTATCTGCCGACAGTGCAAATACTTGATACTGTCTGGTCAACGGAAAATTCAAAACTATTGGACTTCAGGTATGTTTGTTTGCAAATGGTAGATGGAACTATATACTATTTACTATTTACTCACATTGTGCTATTTGAGGATTATTGAGCTGTAGGTTGGACTTCAAGAATGGGTTAATTGGTCAAGTTAATGAGCCAACTTTTAATTAAATTTGGGCCTGGACTAAGAGGGTGTTTGGAATACGTTTTGAATTGATTATCTGATTATTACGTTCGTAAAACGCAGATAATCTGAAAAAGTGTTTGTGTAAAAAAGTAATTAGCTACCATGAAAACGCAGTTTTAAATAAGCATGTACCTACCTGCTTTTTCAAAACGCAATTTTGAAAACGCATAATCTATTTTGAAAACGTAAAATTTGTTTTGCAATCTCAATAACAAACACCCCTTAAGTCAAAATATGATTAGCTTAAATATGATTTACGTTAGAATTTGATTGTTTTTTATAAACCATCAACCATCGCATTACACGTATACTATCTTAGTATTATAATATAATACTAAGATATATATTTCAACTCATCTGCATCAAAAAATTGCATAAGTATGGCGCACTAAAATGGGATGAGGCGCACTTCTTTGGTTTCTTAATTGGGACGAAACAACTTCGGCTTTCTCAATTTTTACCAGTATCGATACCAAAAGACCACAATAATGGATACTGATCTTGGTACCATCTTATGTATTTGGGATTCAAATTCAGTATTGAGACAATACAAGATTGGTAAGGAGTATATAAGTGATGGATAGATGCGTTACATGGAAGGACATTATAGATTTATACCCCTCACGTACTCACTTAACGACATAAAGTAAACGGACCCATTAAATTGGACCATGGATGTAACTGAAACATAACTTCAGGATTAACATCCCTAAAAAAATCTATGAAGGATTGCCATTGTAAAGATTGACTAACTAAAGGATCATAATTGCATTTAACTCAATCTAATTCATCATCAATTCATCATCTACTTGGTCCTCGAATAATAACATATGGTGAATTATTTTATAGGCTCGATCTACTACTAGAATAAGATCTTCAGGAATCAGGATTCACAGTCTATTATGGTAGCATTTTCAACCATTCATAAAATTAAGCCCATATACCCTTACCCTTTTTTCGGGCCCTTTTCTCTTTGGGTTTTGGGCTATCAGCTATGTAACCATGTTGCTCCGAATCTGAATATGCCTATAATTGTACTAATCAATATTTCTCTCTCTCCCGGTTTAAAACATTGTATATGGGCCTATAGTTTGTTTATATTAAAAAAAACTGTTTTTTCTTTTGAACATAGAACTAATTTTTCCTAAAGAGCATTAACTCACGAAGAATGCTTTCCATTTTTGGAAGTCGAATTGAAATAGCTCACACACCCACACAGCCACACTACACTATTATATGGATCATCCATAAACCGTTAATCCAAATACATGTCGATAAAAATCATTTATAGACGCCGCACCTCAATTTACCTGATTTACAAGCGTATTGGTTATAT